>NC_068338.1:53884944-54197315 GCF_014633365.1 Diospyros lotus
TTGACCTTTCCAATGGAATACCAATATGGGATTGAGTAATAACAATCTTCTTTCCTTTTAGACCTGAGTCCACACCAGGCTAAAAAATGTCACTTTATCATAATCCTTACCCATAGTCAGTTTTTGAGCTTCTAGGAGTAAGCAATAATATATCAAGACCTCCTCAACAGACAAATGATGTTGGTTACGGATGTGATGTATTAACTTGAAGAAGTTGCAAAATGGCCTGGACCAAGCAAAAAAGGATATAAAAGGACTCTAGGTGGACCAATTTATGAAATGTTAACTAGCAGCTAATAATTTTTGCATACTTAAATAGACTTTTTCCTTAAGCTTATTGTGCTTGACATAATTTTTTGCCTCAGTTGATATAATTGTTGCTGCTTGATGAAAACAAATCAGATAAGGTTCTATGTCCTGAATACTCCAGTAATTAAGGGGGCATATAAATACATTTGATTTTAACTAACTACAATATTTGTTGAGTGGTGCGAAGATAAAGTGTAATATCTTCTCTCTCTCTCTCTCTCTCTCTCTCTCTTTCTGAAATGGTAGGGAGGAAAGTCGTCGGAGAATGTGTGTTCTAGAAATTTAGTCAATTACTAGAATTTTTACATTGATATTTTATTGGATGTGACATTCTTGCCAACTTCATATTTAATGTTGTTAAATGCAGGTGAATTTTTCTGTAATTATTATGTATCTTTGTTGAAGTTATTTTGTGTTATTTGAAGCCATTTCTAATTCATTTGTATCTGGTGGAGATGCATGGAGTCACTAATACTTGGAACAATCTTTTATCTTTCATATGCTGTGGTCGCAGGATTATGGGATTGATTTCAATGATCATAGTCACCCTATTAAGGCATTTCAATGCTGCTGTGGTAGTGCTTTTTGTCGAGATACAAGAGGAAAAGGTTATTATATCTTATGTTCACAATTATCTTACAAATTCTACCTTATTTTCTCTATATATTTGTTTGATACTGCTTGATTTAATCAATTTCAAAGCCGCAACCTCTATTCTGAAATTTTGGGTTTCCAAGGGGAAAGTAACTTCAGCATATAGAAGTTCATACCTGAAAAAACCAGTCATTTTCCCATCTTTTCTTTTCTTTTTTTTTTTAATTTTAGGATTTTTTAATTAATTAATTTCTGGCCAAAAGAAAGTTAGAGCATGCACTTAAGGATTCCCAGCAGGGTATGAAGGATAATTGAAAATTTATGTGCTAGGAAAGACCGTGTTTGAATAATTTCAGCTATAAGCACGAGTACAAATTGCTTCAGATTTCTTTGTGCCTAGTTTTAATGGCAAATAAATGTAGGCATAGGCTTGTCAAGTTGGGGTGTCTAGCTGATGGAACTGATTTAGAGTCGTTTGATTTTTTTCCATTTTTCATAGTTTTGTTTTCAAATATTTGTGTAGTTTTCTTCTTCTGTTTAAAAAACAAAATCTGAACCTGTCAATTACTGACTTAATAATTCTGCTTTTTTATCGAAAATCTGAAAACAAAAACTTAAAAAGATGATTGATTACTCCTCATGTTGATTTCTTTCTTTTATATGATTTATTGAAAAAAAAAAATTTATGAGGTGATTAAAATTTTATGTTCTGATTTTTTTATTTTATTTGGTGATTGGACATATGTTGACATAATATATTTTTTATGTTTAGCAAAATACGATTTTAGTTTTCTGGACATCATTCATCATTTCATGCATACACACAAGGACACAGATGTACATATATTCTGGGAACATCAGAGAAGAAAATAGAAGAAAAGGCCAAATCTTGCATCTAATCACACAGGATCTTGGAAGAAAAACCCAAAAAAGAGGAAGAAAATATGAAGAAGGAAGATTGGCGGAGTGACAAGCTCGGGAGAGTGAAGCCGGGGAGGAAGACATGGGTGCAAGATCAGTGGAGGGAAATTGACTGCCAGAGCTTAGAAAGTCTGGTGATCATAGATTAGAATGAAGAGAATGATAAGTGGATGCTTAAAGATTGTCACCTGATCCTAAATTTGATAGGGGTTGCATAAGTATCTCCTAAACTTAAATTTGATATGTGGTAAGTCCAATAGGGTACTACCAAACTCCAAGAATACGTCCCAAATGGTAGAATTGACCCAAATGTGGTCGTTAACACACTTGAGTCCATCTCAAAATTTGATTCGATTGTCGGAGGTGGTTTGGTTGTCCAACCAGATTATTGTAATTGAAGGCTTTATTAAGTGGCTTGGTTGGTTGTAACCCAACTATGCAACTGTCAAAGGTGGTTTGGTTGCATAGTTTTCTAGTTTTTAGGTGGTTTGTTTGTTGTGTCCAGCAAGGAAAGAGATTAACAGATGCCCAAGTTGAGGTGTCACACCCATCATGCAGATGGGGCCTCCATCTAAAAACTAGAAAACTCAACTGCATTCATCTACGCCCAAAAGATGGTACCTTTTTGGGAAATTGGCAAGAGTGATCTCTTACACTGATTAAATTTTTTTTATTTTATTATTATTATTATTTTTGCTTTGTTTAAGTTCTCTTATGGCCCTATGTAAATTAGATTTGCTATTTACCCGCCCAGATATAAATTAGCTTCTGCTGCAGGTAAAAAGTCAAGTGTCTCTGAAGTAGCAGCAACTAGTCGGATGGTGAAGCCATCAGCAGGTTGTGTCTCTAAATGCCAAGAATCATGAAAAGGGCCATCAAAGCTTCCTAATGACCTATATTTGCTCTTCAGCTGCTCTGTTGTGTTGACGTTTCACAAGGCTTTCTTCTGGGACATTGAAGTATTGAACAGAAGGTTGATGAAATATGACGACTCACCCTGCAATTTTTATGACATATGATGTACTTTTGACAGATCCAATTAGCTGTCTCAGTTTGCCCAGTTTTTTTTTTTTTTTTGGCGTAATAAGCTGGATCTTACAGAACCATTTTATATGCCTTTCGATTTTAGTGGTTTACATACGTAGTAGATGACGTTAAGAATATCGCAGCTAAGACAGATAAGGAACGGACTACTGTCAATTATTTTTTGTTAGAGAATGCAGTGAAATCTTGTGTCAACTTGTCACAATTTGCAGATATTATGAATAGAAACATAGTGAAGCTTAAACTAATGTAGGAGAGTAACAATGTTTGCCCTCAAGACATGACGTAAGTGGTAAAATTATCAAGTTTTCTTAAAAGTGATGAGAGATCAACTCTTGATAGAGATGTAAATGTTCCATTTAATGGGGATTGATTGGGTATCGACTTACAACAACAACAATAATAACATATTCAGCCTTTATTCCGTTATGTGGGGTCGGTTACATGAATTTTAGATTTTCATGTATTTTTATCTTTTGTCATATCTTCATTGAGATCCATATATTTCATATCAAACTTTGATGTCTCCTTCAAAGTCTTCTTAAGTCTGGCTCTACCTCTTTTTTTGATTAATTGTTCCATTTTATCAACTCTTCTTACATGAGCGTCTCTTGGTCTCTTTCTCACATGATCAAACCATCTTAGTCTAGTCTCTCTCATCTTCTCCTCTATTGGCACTATTCCTATCTTATTACGAATAATTTTATTTCTAATTTTATCTTTTCTTGTATGGTCGCACATCCATCTTAACATCCTCATTTCCGCTACACTCGTCTTTTGCTCATGTTGGTATTTGACTGCCCAACATTCTGAGTCGTACAACAAAATTGGTCTTATAACTGTCCTATAGAATTTTCCTTTCAATTTTAATGGGATTTTATTATCACATAACACCCCCGATGCATTTCTCCATTTTAGCCAACTTGCCTTAATTCTATGTGTGACATCCTCATGAATTTCTCCATCTTTTTGAATTACTGATCCCAAATATCGAAAATGGTATTTTCTTTGTAAGATTTGGTCTTCCAATTTTATTATAACATCATCCACTCTTCCATTCTTACTAAATTTACATTTCATATATTCTGTTTTCTTTCTGCTTAATTTAAATCCCTTAGATTCTAAATTGTTTCTCCATAACTCAAGCTTAGTGTTCACTCCTTCTTTTGTTTCATCCACTAACACTATGTCGTCTGCAAATAGCATACACCATGGCACATCTGTCTGAATATCTTTAGTGAGTTCATCCATTACTAAAGCAAATAAGTATGGATTTAGTGCAGAACCTTGATGCAATCTTATTGTAATTTTAAACGGTTCAATATCCTTTCTGCATGTTCTGACCCTTGTCTTTGCACCATGATACATGTCCTTAAGGGCTTGTATATAGGCTATTCGGACTCCTTTCTTCTCTAAAACCCTCCATAATACTTCTCTAGGGACCCTATTATAGGCCTTTTCTAGATCTATAAATACCATATGTAGGTCCTTCTGATGATCTCGATACCTTTCCATTAGGCGCTTCAGTAGGTATATATAGCTTCCATTGTTGACCTACCGGGCATGAAACCAAATTGATTTTCTGAGACCTCTATTTTTTTTTTTTCTGAGCCTCTGCTCTATTACTCTCTCCCAGAGTTTCATGGTATGGCTCATTAACTTAATTCCTCTGTAATTTTCACAGTTTTAAACATCTCATTTGTTCTTATATATAGGGACCAAAGTACTCTTCCTCCACTCATCTGGCATCTTTTTTAATTTAAGAATCGCGTTAAATAATTTCGTTAGCCAGGAGATACCTTCTTCTCCCATGCATTTCCATGCTTCTATTGGTATATTATCCGGTCCCACCGTCTTATGATTTTTCATCTTTTTTAATGCTTGCCTTATTTCATTTGGACTTATGCGTCGATAAAATGTATAGCTCACGTTCCTTTCGGAGTTACTAAGATGTCCCAACCTAACTCTTGTGTCGCCGTCATCATTGAATAATTTTGTGAAATACTCCTTCCAACTTTCCTTAATCACTCCCTCATTCACTAATACATTTTGATTTTCATCTTTTATGCACTTCACTTGATTTAAATTCCTTGTTTTTCTTTCTCTTGCTTTAGCTAATTTATATATATCCCTTTCTCCATCTTTTGTATCAAGTCGTTTATATACATTCTCGTATACTTTTGACCTTACTTCACTAACAGCTTTTTTTGCTACATTTTTTTATTCTTTATAATTTTTTTGATTTTCTTCATTGTTGCACTGATATACAGCCTTATAACAATTTTTCTTATTTTTAATTTTCACTTGCACTTCTTCATTCCACCACCAAGACTCCTTAAGGTTAGGGGCTCTACCATTTGTTTCTCCAAGCACTACCTTTGTTGTATTTCTCAGGGCATTAGCCATTTCTCTCCACATTTGGTTTATCTGTCCTTCTCCATTCCATTCTCTTCTACCCCTTAATTTTTTTTTGAAGATTAGTTGTTTCTCCCCTTTTAAATCCCACCACCTGATTCTTGGATTTTGTTTTATGTGATTTTTTCTCTTCCAATTTCTTACTTGGACGTCAAGTACTAGAAGCCTATGTTGAGTAGTCAGACACTCTCCTGGTATCACCTTACAATCCCTACAACATACCCGGTCCTCTTGTTTCATGAGGAAGTAATCTATTTGGGTGCTTGATGTGACATTTTTATATGTGATTAAGTGTTCGTCCCGTTTTTTGAACCTAGTATTGGTTATAATGAGCCCATATGCCATTGCAAAATCTAGAATAGACTTACCCTCATTATTAATTTCCCCAAATCCATACCCTCCATGTACCTCTTTATAGCCGTTTCTGTCTCTACCCACGTGACCATTTAAGTCACCTCCTATAATCACTTTCTCTCCTCTTGGTATCATTTGTATGAGTCCCTCTAGATCCTCCCAGAATTTTGCTTTTATCTCCTCACCTAACCCCGCTTGTGGTGCATATGTACTAAAGATATTCATAGTCATTCTTCCTAGAATAACCTTCACCATAATAATCCTATCCCATATTCTCTTTACATCTACTACCTCATCTACTAAGCTTTTATCCATAATGATCCTCACTCCATTTTTTGCTCGATCATTTCTTATGTACCATATTTTATATCCATTTTCTGACAAAGTTTTTGTTTTTTTCCCTACCCATCTCGTCTCTTGAAGGCACATAATATTAATCTTTCTCTTAATCATCACATCTACCACTTCCATAACTTTGCCTGTTAATGTTTCTATGTTTCATGATTCAATCCTTAATCTATGATTTTGTTTTTGTCTTTGACTTTGAATTTGATTTTGTTTTTGTCTTTGACTTTGAATTTGATTTTCTTTTTGATTTTGTTTTTGGTTTTGATTTTGATTTTGTTTTTGGTTTTGATTTTGATGTTGGACTAACTTCTTTACCCACACCTGTCCAAGCAAATGCGGGAATCCTTACTCATTTGTCACTACATCCGGGCGCCAATACAGCGGCCCTAGCTCACTTGACACTACACGCGAGCAGTGTAGCCCGTCGTTATGAAGGGTTACGCCCACGCCCAAACGTTTTTTCATAATTTGTCTAGAGTTCATGTTTTGGATCCGACTAAGTTTTACGTTGGCTGTCGACTACCTAACACAACCCTCCTCCTTTATTCGGGGTTGGGATCAGCAGTGGATAACATCCCCAAACGGAATTTGATCGGATATCGACTTGAAAGTGTATAAATTTGCGACTGCATTCGATTTACTCAGAGGGTGAACCAAGAAAAAAGATCAATTTCTTTCAAAAACACTTGAATCATACTAAAAAAAAAATAAAAAAAAACAACAACAATGTTTCAATAGGTTCCACGCCCTTAATCATCAGGAAAATCTACATTTCACATGAAAATGGTAGCATTTTTCCAAGAAAGATGAGGAATTATAATACGATAAGAAAGAAATTTAACCAAAACGGCTAATTATCCAAGCAAGCAATATTTAGAAAGGAACAAAACGTGACAGAATTCTGCAAATACTTGTTGAATACTTATTCACAACAATATATACAAAGAAGCTTCTCTTCTGTCCAAAAGCAACAGTAGAAAATGAAGAGTTCTTATTTGGTAAATGAAAAGCTAATCATGTCCACTTCCAAGAGCATTGGCTAAAGTTGTCTCCCCATCTTTTTCTGTTTTTCAACACTGACAGCAAACTATATGGCAATTGGCAAGACTGACTATCTGTCTAGGAACATTTTTCTTTTCTTTTCTTTTTTTTTTTTTTTGGCTAATCGTCCAGGAACTCATTTAATAGAGGAGCAAAGTCGCAGACACAAAATTCAAAAACAAGGCTCCAGGTTAGGTTAGCTGATGATTACTGGTGTTTAAGCTCCTCGGGCACGTTTTGTAGGTGGAAGAGGACTAGATTCCTGGGCATCTGCATCAAGATCCTTGCATATACTGCTTTCAGCTGCTGTTTGCTCCTTGCCCATTTCCCCAATGGCTTCTAATTTGTTATCCACAGGGGTAGGTTGCACCACCATGCCTGACAATGGGGGAGAGTGTTCATCTATGCTGGAAGATGACGGTTTTGATTTTCCATCATCCATCTTTTTCTGCTTCTCAAACATCATTTGAAGGTACTTCCCCTGTTCTTCAATTTGCAATTGCAAATTTCTCTGAATCTGAAGGAAAAATATAAGCTACTCATTAGAAGTTAACACAAACAATACCTCTCTCTAATGATACAAATAAAAATCCAGTAATAATCTCCTAAACCAAGGAATGTAAGGTCCATTTTAAGCAGTAAATACGCAGCGCGTTAACATTGATCCCAGATCCCCAGTATCAAAGGCATACCTCAAGTTGTTCATGAAGCTGTTTTTGAAGTTGCATCTGCAATCTCAATGTTTCAGTAATCCCCATATTTCTGTTGTCAAAAGGGAAGACATGGAGTTCAGTTCAAGTTTTAACTAAAAGTGACATATAATTAAGCTTTTATTCAAACTGATCATGTTCATGCCATCCCAGCTCTGAAATCAGAAGAAAGAGCATCAAGCAGGAAATGGATTATTTTCTCCCTGAGCCAAACAAGCAACAGTAACATTGTTTCAACGAGCTACTTATGTTACAACTGATAACAGGAGGCATTAACGAAGATTCTTAAAGCTAAAAAATAATAAAAAAAATTGGGACCCAAGTATTATTAGATATGAAACAGCTACAATTATTACGAATACATGGCACTGTCGTGGTTAATAATCTATAGCTGGATAATTACTGAACATGAAATAACATGTGAAATTGTTAAACAACATAATAAAAAATAAATTCCATTTTAGGTTGGAATTTTATCCTTTCATCATCATCATCATCTGCACCTTATGCTAACCAAGTTAGGGATGATGGCACAACATTCATAATGTCAATTGATTTCTAAAAATCACATTGACAATACAAATCCACGTAAAAGAACAATATGGCAAAATTTTATGCTAGATGCCTTTCTAAAGCAACCCATTGGAGATGGAAGGATGAGATAAAGTTCCAACGTCACTTTCATATAGAAAAGTTTCATGAGATGGCAGTAAATAAAGATAATTAATACGGTCATGTTCCATCACATTGTTGATATTGTGAAATCAATGTCAGTATTCAACAATCTATTCATTGCATAACCTTTGCAACAATGTCAGTACTATTTTAGACTTTTTGCAGCATTAGTGGAAGTTACATTTTGGTTCTTGTATCGTTTAAATCAGTGTGAAAGTGACAACATTTTGGATAACTTGTCTTACTTGGATTGTAAATTCAAGTAACATTTTGAGTCTTGTATCCTAGCATTTTGTAGCCACATATCCATATCCAAGTTTTTCAGGATGCCCCCTACTTATACCATTGTCGTTCCATGTACAATATAAAGGTAGTCCCATAAAAAAGGGGCTAGAATAATAAATTTTACCCCTATGTAGCATAAAACAATTATGGGTTTAGGTTTAGGGGTTAGCATAAAGCAATTCCTCCAAAAGGATTAAGATAATAAATGTTATACAAGTATCATTACAGGTTCTGAAGATGTATCAATAAACTCACGTTTTCAAGTCGAGAGATGTGATCTCATCAATAGGAGCCAACTTTTTCTCTGAAGTCTCTGCAGTAAGAAGAGATGACATAATTATCTTACACTGTGTTTTACCAGCCAAAGTTGACAGATATGACAACATGAAGAATAAAAAAATGGAAGTAAGCTATTATTCCATCACATAAGATGATGATAAGATAACGTATTTGGCATATTAGAGGAGACATTTTAAACAATCAAACAGAGATAACATAATCATCTGACAGTAATGTGCTTTACCAGCATATATGGAGGTACATGACAACAGAAGAGGGAAAAGAAACAAAAATGAACAATTTTTTCCTTCACATAAAACAATAAGATGATGTATTGGGCTTATTACAGGAAAAACATTTTACATAATCAAACAAGAAGAAGCATAATAAAGATATGTAAATATGAACAATGTTTGATTCAGGAATGGAATTGAACAAGTTTGATATCTAATAAGCATCCCTGTAGTGATGATATAAGATGTAAAATTAGCAAACAAGGTATTTAAAAAATTCCCTCCACATGGAAAAAATGAGAGAAGAAAAAAAAAAGAAAAAACTGCAAGAACTGTACCTTCTTCTGGCAGCTCTGGTTTATATCTAGCTGTTCTATATTTCTGAAATTTAAGAAAAGCATACTGAGTGAAGTTGAACAGATTCATAATGGAAAAGAAACCAAAATCAATATTTAAAATCTGTTCATGCCTGTAGGTGGCTTTTTACATGATAGATTGTCAGGCCTTCAACATTCATCAGCTTCAGGACACCCTTTGGAGTAGCTCCTGAGTTAAAAATTGAAATCAGTTCAAATAGAAACACAAATGCTTCATTAGATGATAAGATAAATATATATAAATATATATAAGAATGATGAGTACTTACGTTCACTACCACCAAGCTTATTGACAGCTTCCACAAAGGCTTCATGAAGTTCAGGTGTCCAACGCATACGGGTCTTTATCTGGGTTGCACTGGACCCTGGACTAGGAACTGGAAAATTTTCTTTAGATGGTACAGTATGATGATGATTAGCTGCAGGCTGGTTTGCAGAAACATCTGCAGATAGTCCTATGACCTGGATTGCCATTCAAAATTTCACGTAAAAATAAGATCTGAGAGAACTAAGTACCTAAGGTGGATTTTTCATGGATTGACAAGAAAAAAGATCTTCATGATACATGGGGACTCTAAAATTTGTCAACCATCAACAAGATAAGACATGATACAGCATGAACACGGTAGCAAGCGTGTGGGATGCCATGAAGCATGGACATGGATCTGAAATATATTTACAACATGATAAAGACACAAATACAACATATGTAGTACTCCAGAATATGGGATCAATTAGCACATACCCTACACAAATAAATTTCATTTTAAGTCGTGAACCAAACCTTTTGTTTAGGATCTGGAACATTGACATCAACCAGGATATCACTCCAATTCGAGTCCAGAGCATCATCAACGTTGATTAACTGATCTGCCCATTCCTGCCAATCAGTTCTCTTAATATGTTCTTCAGATGATATTCCACCAGTGCTGCTTTCAATCTGACTATTCTGGACAGGTGCATTATTATCTGGAAACCCAAGAAAATCTGGCAGTGAATCTGCACTCCATGATATATCACTGTTTTCCTTGGGACATTTACTCAATTGTGTGGATTCTAGATCAGAATGGAAAGAATGTAATTGTGGAAAGGATCCTTCATCAGTCGATGACTGAGAAATAAAAAGAGAATTGTGGGGATGCCCCGCTTGATGTGAATCTGAAGAGAAAAGAACATTTGTAGGGAATCCGGAAGTGGATGAAAACAAGTGCCCAACTGTCTCACTGCTAGAAGGCAATGGAATTGGCCTAGGGGAAATGGAATGTGCCATCAGCTGACTTTCAGAGGAAACCTGCAAGCTATCTGGTAATTTGGGATACTTCTCCTCCAAAGGCATTGAGAAGACTGGTAAAGATGATGACATTGCTCCAGAAGCACCCGTGTCGCTCAGTTGCTTTGCCGGATCACGAAATGAACAAAGCAGCACAAACCTAATAGCTTGTGTTTGTTGCTGGACAATTTAAGAACCAAACTTCAAAGACCAATCGTTGTTACCAGTCAAGATCAGCAGCTAAGATTATCACACATGACCAGCCTAAGAAATATGCCATAGACTTAAGCTGGGAGGGAAACGGCAAGATTGGCACAAAAAAGTACAGGGTTAGGACAAGCCATCATGTTGAGGAAAAATGAGTTTGCAGCAACTTAAGCACCAGACATCGTCATTTTGAAACTTCAAAGTCCGTATAAGTGTATACCTCCAGAATTCATCTTTGTTCAATAAAATAAACAATTAGTGAACAGACTGCAACAAGGAAAACACACGCGAAGGCAGACAGCAAAAAACAGATATTTGATGAGACCCCTCAAATGCTGAAATTATTAGCCATTTTGAAATAACTTTGAGTGGAAAAAATTCTCATTCCCAAGCTTATCGAAGTACATCAAAATAGTATATAAACCAAAAAATGAAACAGAGGAAACATCAAAATCAGGATAAAACCCAACAAAATAGGGATAACCCTGTTCAAAATCCAAGCAAAATCAGATTAGGCAAACGAAGAATCAGTACAAAACTTAGCATAAATGAAAAGCCACGAGTCCAGCATCAATATATAGAGATTAAGCTTAAGAATCGAGGATGTGTAAATTAAAATCCCAAGACGAAATCCTCACCCTCAAGCTTATATAACACAAAGAGAACCACAACCCAGTTGCAATCCAAACAAAATCAGATTTAATTCGAGCGAAATCGGAGTAGAAACCGAGACTTGGCAACAAAGGATGAGTACCAATCATCAAAACATAAAGGAAAAACCATGAAACGAACATCGATGGATGGAGGTCAAGCTCGGAAACTGGGGATGCTAACAATGAGAAACCCCATGACAAAATTGAGGAAATTTTAGGATTGAACCTTGGGAAGCGTGGCGGCTGATGAGGAATTGCACGCACGTGCCGTTCAGAAGCACATAGAAGGAAAGATTCCTTCTTGCTCCGGCTTCCAATCCCCCTCCCGACGTTGATGATAGCAAAGAGGCCGTCTATATGTTTCGGGCACATCGATTAGCTGCTCCAATCAATTTTGTTCCCCTGTTTCTGGCCGTTGATATAGCCATCAAAATTTCGGCGGCGCGGATTCTGTGGCATCTGACGCTGTTCCATGGTCGGAGACCTACGTTGACGCTCCACCAGATCATATGGCAAAATATTCAGAATAATTATGACGTCACGTTCTATTAAATATTATAATTTAATTACATGTATATATAAATTTTAAATAATAAACTATTTATATTTTTAAATTTTTAACTCTTAAATTTTAAAACTTGTAATTAATAATATTAAATAAATTAATTGTAAATATCTTAAACCTTTTGTTTTTACATTAATACGCTTAAACTTATTTTTGGTCAAAAAGTTAATTTAGTTTAATTAATATTATTTTTATAGAGGAAATGTCATGATTTTAAATTTTAAATTATTTAAAAAAAATTAAAGATCAATTTGGAAAAAAATAAAATTTAAAGGATATTTGACCAAAAACTTAAAATTTACTCAACATTGTTAACAATGAAGAAGGTAGTGTGATTAATTTTAAAAAAAATTAAGAATTAATTGAAGTCTAACGAAATTTGACTCACATATTGATTAATTATATAATTACGTGTGTAACGAGTAATGGCAATGGCTATTTTATGGATGAGAGCAATAATAGAATGAGATAAATAACTCTTGTATTTTATGATTATACTGAATTTTCACAATTATGGTAGAAAACTATAGATGAACCCTATAAAGGCTATCGCTTATTGTTATTTTTTTTTTTTTTTATTTCACTATGATTACACAATAAAGGTAAAGGAAATGGGTATTTTAGCAATTAGTAATGATTTTTTATTTGCCAAATTCATATTTTTGTTAATATATTTTTATATTTTTCTTATGTGTCAATTTAAATTTTTTATTATTTTAATTATATTTTTTAATTTAATTTTTAAGTTAATTTAATATCTATATTTTAACTTTTTTTTGCATAATAATTTAAAATTTTTATTATTTCGATTATATCCATACTTGAAAATGTAATTTTAGAAAATGTAATAGAAATAATGAAAAATTTGATTTACTATACGAAAGATGTCAATAAATGATTTTTATTGATTTAAAAATGTAAATATAAATATATAATTAAAATAATAAAAAAATTAAATAAATATATAATATATATATAAGTAAAATGACAAAAACATAAGTTTTGCTTTTTTAAGAATTATCGTATGCACGATATTTGCTCATATCTTTAATTTTGATAAAAAAAATATAAATTACAAGTAAAGATTTTTACCTCACTGGAACAAAAAAATAAAACCAAGACCTAGTGCGTGTGAATGTCATTCTAACTACTTGACGATAAGTTCCGCTCTTATTTGTTCATATGGTGGGGGGGGGGGGGGAAGCGATGCATAATTCAACGAAAGTGGTAAATTAGTGAAAAATTCCATCCGATCCCGGAGCTCATCTGGTCGCGTCTTTTGTTAAAAACCAGAGAGAGAGAGAGAGAGAGGGAGAGAGAGAGAAGAAGAATAAGAAGAGGAGGTTCAGTACTCTTAGAGATCAAGGATGTTGTTTCAGGTGGGAGGGGAAGGGAGTCGTCCAACCTTCTTCGAGATGGCGGCGGCGCAGCAGCTCCCCGCCAGTCTCAGGGCCGCTCTCCTTTACTCCCTCGGGGTAAGCATCCGCCAATTCCCCCCCCCCCCCCCCCCCCCCAAACCCATCGCTTTCTTCCCCCCTTTCATTTGTAAAATTAGACTCAAGAATAGAAAACAGCCATTTAGTTTAGTTTTCTTGTCAGGTGTTTGCTCTAAGAAGACCCTTCCTCCACAAGCTGTTGGACTACGAAGACGAGTTCTTTGCCCTTCTCATGCTTGTTCTTGAAACTCACAGCTTGCGCACAACAGGTCTCTATCTAAAACCCTTTTTTTGTGTGTTTTCAAGGATGAACCTGGTGCTTGTTTGGTTCAATTTGGTACTGTCCGTCCGTTTTGAGAACCCATTTATTTGCAGCCAAATCTGTTACTTTTATCTGTAATTGTAGACTTTGTAGTCCTTTCAACTCTAGTGTTATTTTACTTAGGCTATTGGGTCAAATTTCGTTTGCAAAGAACAGAATTTTTGCTGGGGGGATTTAGTCAAATTTCAGGCAGAGCATAGATAAAGAAATAAGAAAGCTGGGAGAAGAAATAGAAGCCAGTTAGTGAAGATGAGAAACTTGGGAGAATGCATAATTGTAGTTCATTTAGCTTAAGCTTGCTTCTGAAGGCAGTGCCCAAATCCTATTGAGTCCTTGCATGTCTAGAGCAATCACTGACTGATGGCACTCTGTTTTGGACAGGACCATATGAGGTAAAAAAAAAAAAAAAAGGACTGAAAAATGAATTAGGATGCTGGCCACCATTTATCAACTTTCAGATTTTCAGATTCATGTTTCTTCTTGTGCAAGTTTGGTTCCAAGTTTGGGGAATCAACTTACTGGATCTGATGTTATGTGGTTATCAACTTGTCGTGTATTGCAGATGCTTCCTTTTCTGAATCTTTATATGGCTTGCGAAGGAGGGCAGCTAAGATAAAGGTGAAGAAGGATAATACTCATTCACAATTGGGCAATAGGATTCATCATCGTGGATTGGAGAAGCGTGAAAAAGTTCTCTCAGTTGTGTTTCTGGTATAAAATCCCACTTCAGCTATTCAATTACGATTTTCAATGCAGAATCTGAATTGGAGCTCCCTCTAGTTTCTAGAAGAATTCTTGTATATTTGTTGTGCTTCTCTTGTGAGAAGATCTTTTCAACTTTTCTTATTTAAAAATAGCTTCAGAAACATGAACTTCTGCATGGGAGCTAATGGTCTGTAGGAAATTGGTGTATAAAAATTAGCTCAAGTTTTTCCACTAAAATTCTCTCTTCTTTAGAAGATGCTGAAATTAATATTCCATGGACTCTAATTCATTGTACAAGAATGTACAGATGACAATGGCGATACAGTATCCCCTGGTGAGAGTTTGCGAATTTTTAACTTTTATTAGTCTTATTGTTGAAGCTTTTGCCAAAGAATGAGAGTTTGTTAAGCTACTTCCTCCAACAGAAGAGTTAGGTCTATTAGCATTTTTTAAATAAGTATTGCTTTTTTCTCTCAAGGATGTTCTTCTCTTTTAAGTTCTAATGCTCTAGCTAGATGAAGGGATAGTGGATTTAAATTGGATATGTATTTGTAGGTTGTATTACCATATCTGAAATCAAAAATGCAATCAACCTATAACAAAGAAAGGGAAGCAAGACTTCGAGCTAGTTTATGGGGAGATAGTGATGAAAGATTTAATGATCCTGACTTTATGGACGGAGGTGGTGAGTCTTTTGTTTCAACAAGCAGTTCGGATTCAGAAGTATCAGTGGGGATCCAACTGAAGAAGCGGGTTCAGAAGATTGTAGCTGTTTGCTACCCTTGGCTACATGCAGGAAATGAAGGTGCATGCAGTTTAAAATTTTGTTCTTATTTTGTTTTTGTGTTTTCTTTGAATGGACAATAGTTTATTTTGGAATTTGTATGTTTTTAGAATAGTGGATTGGTTAGATTTAACAATTCATACTTAAAATTGCATCATCAGTCATTATATTTTTGTTTTTCTTTTCTGTGTTTTGTTTGAATAGGCAGACAGTTGATTTTGAATTTATTTTTATATTTTTGCCTATGTAGTTTATTTTGGAATTTATGCATGCATGATGATAAGTGACTTGATTAAATTCCAATTATGTTTGAAATTAAACGCTTTTAACTTCTTCCTGGCAATGAAATGGGCATAAGAAACTCCTCCTTGTTGTATCTAATGAAATAATCATCTAATAGGAAAGGTTCAGACTGGTTTCTTTCATATTTCCTTCAGTTTTACCTTTTGTGATGTCCATGTGTGGCATGAACTTATGGATGTTTGCTTGGATCTTTATATAACTTTTACAACACTATTGCTATTTTCTGTCTTTTAGCTTTCCCTATAATATTGTGCTATCATTTCATATGATATTCTATCTTTCCAGATCTTAACTGGGTTTTAGTTATCCAGGATTATCATTTGCTTATCAGCTGCTGTATCTGCTGGATGCTACCAACTTCTATTCACTTGGATTACATGCACTCAGTATCCATGTCTGTCGAGCTACAGGGCAAGAGCTGGTACATAATTAGAATGGACTTTACTAGAAATTTTTAAGATGTTTCTTGATTTTAGTGGACCCTACCTAGTGGCTTCTAATTATTTTTGGTTCTTGATTTTAATTTATGCTTTTATGTAAGAATGATAAAAGTGGATTTTTCTTCTAGAAATTATTCACAATACTACTTTTTCATGCATCTAATTGAAAACTGTGCATAGGGTGACTACATGCTTGAGCAATTGCTACTTTATATACTGTGTATTTGTGTCACTTATTGGAAATCCACATATCATCTCTTAGATTTAACTTGTGAAAATATTGATTGATTTTCTTCAAATTTAAATTTTTTAAGAATTTTGATTAATATGCTATAAGTTGAACTTTATTTTCTCATTTCAGATTTATTTTTCCTATACTATTTAGACTGTTGTGTTCTTTTGTTCTTTTGGTTGGTTGTATTATGCATTTACTTTCATGTTGTTTCCTGGAATAACTCCTTTCTTCTACTATAAAAAAGGCTAAATTCTATACCTATCAAAAACATCCAGCTAAGGATAAGAAATTTTCCATTATTGTCTTTTGTCTTACTGTTCTGCAGGGTTTCTCATCAACCAAAATTTATTGTCAATTTCTCTGGAAAATTTCTTGTCAATTTCTGTGCATATAAATTTTCTTTTCAAAATTACTCCAGTTTCTTTGATGTTTTCTGCTCCATCATATTCTATAGAACACCAAGAAAACAATAACAACAACAATCAAAGGCCTTAATTCCCTCTAGATGGGGCATGATACACCAAGATGGATAACCAAATTTTAAATTGCATGCAGAACTAAGGAATTTTTCTGACTGTGTTTTTTATTGTTTTCCTAGACAGACAGACAAGTATTATTTTCATCATTCTGTGAGATATGTCATTGTTCTGAAAATTACTTTATGTGGTAGATGGATACCTCTTCTAGAATTTCTAAGATAAGAAGCCATGAACGTGAGAGGCTCCGAGGACCTCCTTGGTTGAAGGTATGCATTTCCTTTTGTACTTTGGTTGGTTAATCAAAGTCAGTTCCTTAATTTAAATCTTTGTCTTGTTTTTAGTATAACTAAATTACTTGATCTTTACTATGCCTTTATCCCACTATGTGAGGCTACATGAATTCTGGTTTGCTAGTCATTTCTATCCATGTGGCCTTATCTTTTGGAAGACCCTTATAAATAATATCATACCTAAGTGTCTCCCACCAAGTTTTTCTTGGTCTTCCTCTACCTCTTTTTCTAGATATTTGTTCCAGTCCATCTACTCTCCTCACATGAGCCTCTCTATTTGTCTTCTTCTCACATAACCAAATTGTGTCTCACACATTTTATGTTCTATAGGAGTCACTTTGACCTTATCATAAATAACCTCATTTCTAATTTTATCTTTTTTTGTATGGTATGGCCACACTTCTATCTTAACACACTCATCTTTACACCCGTATTTTTGCGTATTATGGTGCTGTTCTGTTATCAATAATTTTAAGCTAAAACTGAGTTCAAACCAAATACATTTGACACTGTCACATTTCAGGCAGTACAAAGAGCATTGCTCAGCTGTATGTATACAGTTCTTGACTATGCACAAACTGGTTTAATTGCTGCGGTGTTCTTCTTTAAGGTGAGGGCCGCATCTCTTCTTTTACTGTGTGCTGGCTTAATTAAGAATGCTAAAAGAAAATGACCTGAATGTTTCTGTTTTAATCTTGTTCACACAAAATGTTACATGCCATTATTAATTACGATTGTTTTGGATCCCTTTTCTCCAGTTGATTTTGCCTAAAGCATGCGTTATTATTTTTCTGCCGAAACCCATCTGGTGCTCTGGCTGGCGATGGCCAGAACCTGTTGCTGGGTTCTGGCATAGACTAGACTTATTGAATTTTTTGATTTTTCTGTTTTAACTAAATAGAGATTAGGTTTAATTTTATATTAATTATAATGTAACTGATGCTGTAATTGTCCTCGTGGTTTAAGAAAAGTACAAGGACTAATTTGGCAAAAAAAGAAAGTTGAAGGGGTGCATGGGTCAGTTTATGGTTAACTTACCGAATATTAAATTCACATATAAAATAGCACACCGACTTGAATCTCTTTTTTCCATGACCAATCCAAACTGCTGGATTTTGCAAACATTTGGTGATTTTTCGGTAGTATAATTGTTATTTATCAGTAAATCTACAGCTTGGCATTTGGAAGTGAACTGGCATTCTCTTTGTTATTGATGAAAGATGCAGTAATTTCTTTTGCAATGTTTTGGGGTTTCTCCTAATTGCTTCATCATCCTGAGATTTTGTGAAATAAACATTTTTATTGAGTGATTTCCTATCTTCAAAAGAGAGATTTTTTTGTCTACAGTAGCCACCAAAATATCCATGTACCATCAGCAGCTGCAAGCAATTTCTTTTAACTTTGTTCTGATCACATTTTTATCATGTCCAAATCTGATTTTGAATTCATATAGATGATGGAGTGGTGGTACCAATCTGCTGAGGAAAGAATGTCAGCCCCAACAGTGTACCCTCCACCACCTCCTCCTCCACCACCAAAGGTGAGTTCACCCTTAAGTAATATGTTGGAAATGTCTTCCTGTCAACTCTTTGCATGTTGAAACCAGTTGTTGACCTCAAATATAACATTTCCAAAAGAGTTTGGAAAAAAAGAAAGAACAAAGGGAAATCTTGATGGTGGTAATTCGACAGTCATGCTTGTGCTATTAATTCAGTGTAAACAATTTTGTTATCCATTGCGGTTCTCTCTCTCTCTCTCTCTCTGAGATATCTTCCCATCCACACTGGCACCTATATGACCTTCAGCTATTTGTGTCTATGCATGCAATCGTGCATACACATTCTGTCATAATAGACAATCATGTTTTCGTGCTATACAATTGAAGATGATAATCATATGCATTCAAGTTTCATTCTTGTGGAACAGGTTGCCAAAGAGGGAATTCCACTGCCACCTGATCGAACAGTGTGTCCCTTGTGTTCACAAAAACGTACAAATCCATCTACGCTTGCAGTTTCAGGATTTGTCTTCTGCTATGCTTGCATATTTAAATATGTTTCTCAGGTGAGTTTTTTGTAATTGTTTCACTATAAGAATTAATGGGATTCCTTAGGATCTTCAGGGAAAGATATTACTAAAGAGAGCAGAAAAATGAGAAATACAAAAGACCCATATCTATCTCTTCTGTTCTTGACATAAAATTATCTGAAACACTTTTTTCCCCCTTCTGTTTGCACCCCAAAATTGAAGCCTGCTTTTGATGCATGTGATCAATCTTTAGTTCGCTGTTTTTTTTTCTTTTATTATTACATCAATCTTTAGTTCTTACTTGAGGCTCTTGTGTTCTCTTTCACCCCATGATATGTGTTTTTGTGAGTATTGCCTTACCTCAAGAGTAAAGATAATACTATAAAAGCTATAGTTAATACCCAAAAAAAAGTCCATGTCAATTGTTGACGTAATAAGTCAAACAAGTTATGGATCATCTGATTCAACAAATGCCAAAAGGAGATGATTAACTTCCCCTGGTTTTTCAAATTAATCATATTGCAAAGCACTTAGCCTAATGCTTTATGATTTTCCTAAATCTTGCTCTTCCATCCATGGTTCTCCTTGATATTTAGGTGCTTTCGTCTTACCCTATAATTGTCACATACATGTATTTTGATTCCATGGTTTATGTGGTTGCAGTACAAAAGATGTCCAGTTACATTAATGCCTGCAACTGTTGAGCAGATTAGAAGACTCTTTCATGACATGTGAACCGTAACGAATTTCCTGAAGATAACTTCGATTTATCTGCTGTATGAATTACGTGGCAATCAGATCACATACCAATTGGGTACACTCTGGAATGGCAGGCTGAAGGATCTTTTATATCGATTTAATTCCCTCATCTATAACCTTTTTCCTATTAGACGAAGCAGGGAGAGAAGTTTGTTTATTATTATTATTTTTCAGGGAACATGCGAATCGAAGGGCGTATATGAGAAGTGTTGTATAGAATGATTTTACTGTTGTAACATAGACGATTCGATGAAAGGTTAACATGGTATATGAAGTTGATCTATTTATTTATTTATGCTTTTGTCAAGTAAAGGGGTAAGGAGGGGGCACCAAGGTAGAGTGTTTTGTGAAGACGTGACATGAAAGACTGTCTTTGCTAGACTCAGAGAGGCTTAGATGAGTCATAGATATAGCTATGTAATTGATCCCAATTAAGGGACACTGGAACTATTACTACAGGCGAGTTTGCGAAATAAAAGTAAGTGGTTGTGGCTCTCAAACATATTTAATTTCTATGCTAATTAAGTGTTCACTTTTATTAAATTTTAAGATTTTTAAAACTCTTATAAAGTGAGAAGTCTTATGTATTAGGATATCTTAGTATAATGATTTTTTTTTATAAGCCAATATTAGAAAATGACATTATTATTTAAAAGCTTTATGTAACACATCGGAATAATTATTTATTATTTTGAAAAAAAAAATCTTTGTTAGAAATCCGAGCCTGACTTTTGATTATTTGGGAGAAGAAAATAACTTTTTAATTCATCAAAAGTATAAAATTAGCTAAGTTATAAGAAATTGATCAATAGTTATTTGTGGTAATTAACACTAGTTACATTATACAACTATCTCTAATTTGTAAATAACTAACACAAAAAATAAAAATAAAACACCAACAGACAAAAACATACCAAGTATCAGTAGAATCTAACGAACACCAAATTCAATTGAATCAATAGACCTAAAGAAAGCAGGTAATACGAATCAATAGGAAGAATCATAGTATCACTCTTTGTTTCTAACATCTCTCTACGATTTGCACCAAACTGGTAAGTGAAAACCACCTTATTGACAACGCATTTAGACAGCTTAGCAAGGCAAAATCTAAACTCTTCCCAGAAGTTGACGTGCATGCTGCCGTGCCTGCTTAAACTTGAGAAATACCTGGGTCCGAAGTTCTCTCCAACCTTAACTCAAATGGTGTGGAATTCCACTTCATTCTCCGATCCTGCACAACTAAGGCACAATCAATCAACAGCCAAAAATTAATTTGCCAAGAGATACAATTATATATCAAGCATTAATCTCGCAATACGGGTCAGCTATATAAATTCTAGCATGTCATTCATTTCGGCTTGTCAGGAAATAAAATAATATATCAAACTTTAATCCTACTAATTCAAACTCACTGGCCAGTCATTTCAACTTGGTCATTATTAGCATAGTGAAATATTATTGTCGAAATACCTACCTCCCTGTTCTTCTTTATAGTGCAGGGCTTTCCTTTACAAGATGAAGGTGAGTATGAGTCCAGAGCCTGGGCTGTAAGACTCCAGTAACTCCCAACTGTACCAATGATGGCCATCTCATCGGGGCTGTGGCCAGGTGATCGCTTTGGAGACGAAGAAGCAGATAACTGTTTCAACTCCTCAATGGTTAATGCTCCTAGAATTGGTCTATCTTCATAGCTTCTGAATGCATTTCCCCCCACTGGTGAATTCCCAACTGAGTTGGGACTATTTCTAGAAGCAGGAGTTGTTTCAGATTCCACTAACCAGCTTGACAAGCTAGTATCAACTGCGATTTCATTGCCTTCTCGCTTTGAACAACTGGATCGTTGTCTAGAGCTGCGAATTGGGGACTTGAAACTAGGCTCTTCTGCACTAAAGGGTATGCTAATTTCTTTCGCGGTACTGATATTCTCCTTCTCTTGATCCTTCTTCAATGGCGTGGACCTCCTCTCTTTGGCAGCTCTCCATTGAGTAAGATTCTCAACCATGTTTAATACAGAGCCTACATACTTTCTCCTCTCTCCTTCAGTCTGATTCAACCCAATTGGCCTGATTTTCTGATTAGTCCAGCCATGGATTTTCATTGGACTGGTTACCTCCTTTTCACCTGCTTCAGATGCCGAGGCCTGTTGCCCGGACCCTGTGGATAAGGAAAACAACGACTCAGATGAATCAAGGCTTTTAGCTGAGTCTGTAGCACCCTGATTCAACCCAATTGGCTTGATTTCCTGGTCTGGCAAGTCATGGATGGCTGCTGCTATAGGACCGTTCACCTCCTTTTCGCCTGCTCCAGATGCAGAGACTTGTTGCTTGGATCCTACCGATAAAGAAAACAATGACTTGGATGAATCAAGGCTTTCAGCTGAGTCTGTCGCACTCTGATTCAACCCAATTGGCTCGAGTTCCCCGTCTGGCAAGCCATGGATGGCTGCTGCTATAGGACTGTTCACCTCCTTTTCGCCTGCTTCATATGAAGAGACTTGTTTTGTGGATTCTATTGATAAAGAGAACAATGACTCGGAATTCTCTTCCACAACCACTGCCTGATCCTTCTCAATTTCACCCTTTTCAACTAATTCAATATATCTATCTTCAGATTCATCATCGGTAGAATCTGATTTGGATAGGGTACAAGCTTCATTTTCTGTTTCTCCTCTCTTTTCTTCCTCTTTTTCCTTCTCACATTCCACTGGAAAATTTTTGGCTTCTTGGGTTGAAAGCTCTTCATGTCTTGTGACATTCAAGTCAAATGCGACTTTCTTGCTGCTAATCCCATTGATTTGCTCTTCACCCTCATCTCTAATTCAGAGCAAACCAAAAAATAAAACTAAAAACTTGCACGAAAAGGAGCTCGCTCATAAAACAATATTTAGATAGCAAATAGCTTACTTGGAATCTTTGACGAGTTGGATGGCATTATCCGATCCTTTCTCTATGGGCTCGACGGGTTGAACAGTTTCACATGTTTCATTTGTCTGAAACAATGAGAAGAACAGGAAAAGAAAAACGTAAAAAGAAGAAGCAGAAAGCAATCAGCAAGCCGTCATGAACGGATTAAGCAGGGACATTGAGCTTACTTGGTCGCCAGATTTTTTATGTTTGGAAGATCGGAAACAACGGAAAAGGCATCCCATCGTTAACCCTTTTTAGGGTTTCTCTAAAGCGGCTTTTTCTCCGGCAAGAATGCGGCTGATACTCTCTCTCTACAGTCTACATGTGTGTGTGTGTGTGTGTGAGAGAGAGAGAGAGAGAGGGCGGCAACGGTGTTGTGAATGGATCTGGATCTTTCTTCTTATGAGGGATTTTGAAAATTTTGACCGTTGGCCATGAATGACTCTGAAACTCTAAAACACAGTTGAATTGGAGTGAAATTGCAGTATGACCCCTCAAATTTCTATACCCTAAACAGACGCCCCCGCCAACGCCGTATCATGCCAAACCCACCCCCCTATGGATTAAAAAGTTTTTTAAATGAGCAGGTTTAGATGATAATTTTTTTTAGCATGAAAAACTCGAAAGTCCTTGATCAACGCATAATTTTCTATTGAAATCGTCTCACTCTCCTTAAAACCCATGGCTCTCCACGCCCTCGAGTCAAGCAAACAAATAGGTAAGTTATAAGTCAAATCTCAAAATTTGATCCCTTTAAATAAATATAGATTATCAACAACTACATAAAAACAAACTTGAATTCATGATTTTACAGTAACTCAAGATCCCAAACGTGTGCAATGAATCATCTACGCTATCACAAGAGGTTAATAAAAAAAAAAAAATTAGTCAAAAACAGATACAAGATCCTTTAATTTGTATATATTTTTAAATAAATTTTATTTTATTGTATGTATAATTTTGTTTTTAAGTCTAGATATATGATTTTCATTTTTTTTTAATTTTAAACTACCCTTTATTGTTAAATTTGACCATTTTCTATTTTATCTATTATGCATTACTTTTATTAACTTTTTATTCTATTTCAGGTCTTCAAATAACTTTTACCCGTGGTGTTTTTTTTTTGCAATATTTCATTAATTAAAATTTTAGTAGTAATTTTGAAATATGAGAGGTTAATACGGTACCAAAAATTATAATTTAATTATGAAATAATTTTTAAGAATAAATTATTTTTAAATTTATATATTGATATGTATCCAATAAATACTTGTTATCCAACAGAGATAGTGAAGATTAAAGAAGAAAGAAAAATGAGATGTTGGGATCGTAACATGACGACAAGTTGTCATTTGTTCAAACAAAAGAAAAAAAAAATGAAAAACAAAAGGGATTTACTACCTTTAACACAATCTCAAACTGCATTCTAATAAATAATCAGACAAACAACTCTTATCTATTTATAAAGAAAATAATTGTGGATTGGATTATCCAAGTATAAACTGAAGACAATCTAACAGGATATATCATTTGGTTTTAAAACCAATATAGTTTAAACTTGCAATAATAATAGAAGTTAAAACTCTAAACAACATCATTAACATCTCCAGAGACTCAAGTATATAATTCATTAAAGAGGGGTGACCCCAGAAGCTGTGGTATATCTGCAGGAAAGACCTCTTTAATTAGCAACTACCTGTGACCCTTTAAGAGACAATTAGATGATCATTGTTATAGCACTCTCTTATCTACAGAAAACACATGTAAGAATGAGAAGACAATAATAATTAGGCTAGACAGGTAGGTACCAAATGTATTGCAATCTTTACCTCTCTAACCATTGTTTCTTATTGTCAGTGCTACTCAGATGTGCATTTTTTCCAATCTACCTTAGCAAAATTATCGACAGGGAACATTTGAAAAGGCTCATACAACTGCCATACAAAAATTGAAATAAAAAGAAAAGAGAAAAATCAGACCTATTCGGTTTACTCATTCTGCCGAATGATGTTGACAAACTTGGCTGGCTCGAACAAGCACAAGTTTCCAGCTTCTCTGTGTCGGAAAGGGGGTTGCAAAATTTATGAATGAGAACACGGCTGGGGTGAAAAAATTTATGGAATGCCTTAAAAAGGAAGTTGGATGTCTGTTGGCATTTACAAAGTCATGGCAATGCACCAGTATCAGTAGCATCGATATTGATCATCTTGGGCGATTGTGGATCTCTTGGACAAGAAGCTGATTAACAAGGCTTTGATCTGATGTGGGCCTATTGTCTCGCAAGAGGTCGTACAATGCGTGCAGTTCTTCGGGGTTTGCCTTCTTGAATAAGCTGCTGAGTACTGAATCGACTCTGGCAGGCAATGCGAAGTTCTTGCCAGCCTCTCTATTATCATTTGCAATGTCAGATCTCAGGAGGGAATGCCCAGTACTCTCTTCAGCTTGAGGATGCTGTGGAATCTGCATCAGGGGGCGGGATTTCCAGTACTCTGTACAAACTCGATTTCGGTCCATTGACTGAATAACCTGCATGATTTTAAAAAACAGAATCTCGCATAAATAGTTTGACACAGGAAAACATCCTCGTTATCAAAAAACTTTCTCTACAAGAACACATAAAACTGATTTCTGTACAAGTACAATAGTTCTTTTGGATTGTTCAAGGATAACAAGGTTCCTGTGGCTTTGCAAGTTATCCATCACAGGGATAAACACAACACTCAGAAACCAGAAACCAAAACCAACGCAAGTAACACTGCTAGTAGAAAGTCAACACGAGTAGCAACTAGAAAGCAATAAACAAGCGGAACCATCCAACTTAAAAAAGTCATTCTTCCCCAAATCAAATTGCACAGATATTCACACATATCAAGAACAAAGAAACCAGTTCCACCACTATGTTTACCTGCACAATCGCTGGAGAAGAAAATCCAAACATTTCCATGCCATCAAGACTGCCAGGAGGCTGTAAAGGGGGAAGTTTCGTTCTTCCCAGCTTATGCTGCCTTGTAATCTCTTGATTAACTCTCTCTCTAACCATATCCCAGCATTTAGCAGCCGAAACATGAACAAATACCTCACTTGGACAATTCTCTAAAGAAACCTGAAAGATCATGAATGCAAAGTTTAAGAAGCATGCTATTGTATCAACTCCTCTCATGACAGTACCACACAGTGTTTAAAAATAACATATTTACCATAGGGGCAAAATCAATTTGAAGATAACAACCAGTATCATCGTACATTACAGTTTAACCAAAATTATTACTCTTGAATGAACAAAGAGAATTCATGTAGCCAAACCCAGGGAATTGACAAAAAGGTGCAGCTGACTTGCATCTCTTAACATAGCATTTATAAAGCAATTGTAGCCCTAAGTACCACCTATATCTATGCATGCAAAGATACAAAAGAAATAAATGGGCACAAATAGGGATGACATTACCATAAAAAAAGGCACATCTCTTCCAGCATCCAGAATTTCTGAGACATAGTAACAAGCATTTGCTGGATCTAACACGTTTATGTACCTAACACGACTTTTGAACCCTGCACACAAAAGAAATGCTAGAGTTAAAACATTTCATAGAAGATGATAGATATGGAATGCAAACTCGAAACATACCCTTTGGGAAAATTGCCCGGCTGTCACACCACTTTCCTGAATGCACAAATCCATATTCTAGAGGCTCAACGTTGCAGTTGATTCTTCTCACTACCTTTGCAATACGAGGACCCTTCTGGCGAAAATATCTATCTAAATTATTTTGAGTGCAAGATGGGCTTCCTGATGCACTTGGTCCATCATCGACCAAAATTAGGCTGGCATTAAATCCCATCTTCTGCCTATCAACATTGTTTGGTATTTCACTGCCAAAGGGGTGGTGGGGTTGTGTGCAAAGCCCCACTTTTGTCACATTAGAATCACCAGTGTCTCTTGCATTGGAGAAATCCTGAATATTTTTGTTATAATCAGTACTGGAAGAAACTCTATGGGAAGAAAGGTCATGTGGATTGCATCCAACAAGTACTTCAGTTTTTCCATCACCTTCACCTTTCACAAAGTCTGAACTAGAATGATTATTATTTTCCCCAACAGGTAAGAAACTTGCATCCTTTTCATACATCACTGCTTCTTTAGTCATGGGTTTGGTCATTGCTGCAACTTCAATACAATTAGTGGCACTCATTTTAGCAGACCCCATTGGCCTCTGGGAATCTTCTGTAGGTTTCACAGAAGTTTCATTTGCTGTTTCTGAAGCTGGACTTTTGGATTCCTCACCTTCATCATCACTAAGAAGTATAACATCACAATTCCCAAGAAAAAAAGGCTTCTTCTCTTCAGCGAAGTCTCCTCCTTTCTTAATCTGAGGGCTATCATCCTCCACCTTGACCTCATGCAATGATTTTGATGATGTAGAAATTACTTTTATAGCTTCCAAACCCAGAACAAACTGACATGACATTTCTTTCTGTGTCAAACATGCCCCGCCGGTAATACTAAATGAATTTGATACTTTATCAATCTTCTTTTTCCCTTCCATCTCTTTCAAGGAAGATACAGATGGTTGGGAATTCATTTCTCTCATCTGTGTTTCCTGTGGTAAATGAGAAACATTGTCACCAAGCCCGTGGACTTGCAGATTATCTTTCGAGATATGAGAACTCAAGGCCAACCCAAGATCTAGTCTTGCCCATCTGTATACCGCACTCAATTTCCCTTCTAAAGCTTCAACCAGCATATTTAGTTCACTGATGTCATAGCGAAAGAGGAAAAATTTGGCACTCCAGGAACATGAACACAAATGCTTTGCATGATTCAGGCAAGTATACATCTCTGGTGAACAGTGACATCCGGCAGCAGACAAGTGTAAATCAAAAAGACATACACTGCATTCCCTTTCACTGGTGGCATCAAAATTGCTCTCCATCTTCACAGCCCGTGAAGATTTGCAAAGAAATTCCCTCCTAGCCCGCTCAATTTCAACACGAGTCTGTGCATAAGACATGTATAGTAAGGAACTCAAACATTAGTAACCATAGAAAAGACCTATTAAGCATACAAATCTGGTAACAAAGTGCAAATTTTATTGCATTACAGCTAGAATCACGATTTTAATGATAACATATTTTTAGATAATTATCATTATTATTAACTGTGATGACTGATCACATATATTTTAGTTATCATGATTCTATTTGACAACATATATAATATCAAAGTGGTCGATTTGTTTTTTGCTCTTAAAAATAGAAAATATGTTTCACTTGCTACCAGAACAAGTAAGAACCTATTTTTTGATATTTCATTTGAGGCCTCTCAAGAACAGTTTTCAAAAATTAGAACAAAATCATGCGCAACCATGATTTTATTTTCTGCTCTCTGCACTTTTTATACAACAAAATCACAAAATACACACATAAAAGGCATAAAGTAAATTCAGAATTTTCTTGTGTGGATACTAGAAAGTATTTTGGAACTATTCTAAATGCTTAAAAGAGAAATAGTGACGACCGTTCTCTCTCCCAGTCCCTCCTTTTCTAGTATTCATAAAACTTGAAATGATGGGCTTACCCTGAGGGCGTTTGTTAAGATTCCATCCTTCCCACAGAGATCTCTCCATCTTAAGTTATCTGAAGTATTCTTTCTCAGTAAATTAAGTTCCCAATGTGCTTTGACTGCTTCTCTTGCTGCCCCAAGCAAAAGTTTATCATGGGAAACTGAAGTTTTTCTTCCTTGCTGACAATAGAGCTCAATAGCATTCTGACCATGAGGCAACCAGTCAACGGGAGCTACATTTACTGCTTCTGCACAATTGAACCCACAGTTGAATCCAGAATGATATGCTCTAGGGAAGGTCAGAACAAATTCTCCAGGATTTTGAACGCAACGACATACAGGTACCCCCTCAGATTTTAGTATGGAGGGGGATAGTTGAGTGACCTGCTCAAAGGAAACACAAGATAAGCAAAGTTAGAAAATAACAATAACAACACAAGCCTTAATCCCACTAGGTGGGGGCAACATATGAAGCAGCAGATGAGAAAATAATTTCTCCTCCTTTGTCTTTTGTGCATGTGTGCGTGTGTGTCTGATCTAGCAACCTCTTTCTTTTACCTTGAACGTTCTAACCATTTGTAACTCGAAAGGTGTGATCCCATTAAGATTCATGTAATTTTCTTCTCTAGGACTGCCAATATATTAACCCTCCCTCCATCCCAAATAGTAGGGCTTTAGAGTAGCTAAAATGTCACTACATTGCCCAGGTGTCACATGTTCAAAATAAGCTCCCACAGGCAAGCTAAAGCAACATATTTCTATCCTTCTGAACTGACCTAGTTTCAATTTCAATAATTGTTTTTGTTTTATTAAGTAAGAAGTACCAATATTATATTCTTAGATACCATGCACGTGGGTTAGGTTGAGATTACTTTCATGGGCATTTTACAATATGATCATGAAATAGAGCAGTCTGGTCCTTGTACTTGGGAAAGAATTGTGTAAGGAAATGTATAATGAATACCTTTACATGCATTGATTAGTGTAGAATCATACATAGAGAAGTTAGAATGAACTGCATAACTACTAAGAGGCGTACCTAGAACTTCTTGTAGATGAGTTAATTTAAATCATATACAGGAGTTTCAGTATTAATAGGCAGAGTGGGAAAAAGATTCACCCCTTACCTTAAGTCAAATTAGGTTAGTTATCTTAGACTTTGAGAGGTCAAACCTCATTCCATAAACTTAGCCAAGTATAAAAAGGAGAGGAGAAGAATTACCAAACTACACATATAGATTTACATTAATAGATACATGTAAGACATGAAAATAAACACATATATGCTGGGCAGCACGTTATTTTCTTACAATTACCAAGTCTTGGGAGCAAATTTGCACGTTTAGCTAGTTGTCAAAGTTTAGCCTACTGAAATAATAAATGTGATGGGAAAAGCCAGATATGGTCTTCAAAACATAGAGAAATATGGCACCAGCAGGACACTAACCAGCTTATGAAGCAAGTCAGGTTGTTCGTCAAAAAGGTCAGGCAAATGCTTTCTCATAGCTGCTTCCAATTTAAGGGCATCATCCCCTGGGACTCCATACCACAATTTTGGAGCACCCCAATGCATGTAATTTAATGAGTACAAATGGTGATCTTCAACATGCTGTCCCCAAAAATTAAAGAAAATAATCAGGCATGTCGAAAACATTAATACCCCACTCCACCATTTTACAAGATTCAAAGCATATACTAGTACCTTATTTTACAACAAACACAAGGAAAAGCATATTCCTGTATACAACCAGGAGCAACAGGTATAACATTGTTCTCGTGTGCGTGTGTGTGTGTGTGAGTGAAAGAGAGAGAGAGAGAGAGAGAGAGAAACAGTCAACAATGTTTCTTACGAGCTTGGCTGTTATGGCATGCATAAAGGATTAAAGGGGTATCTCCATTCAGTACACTAGAGTAAGATCCTCTTCTGCTATACAGACAGGATTCAAAAGACCCTCTAAACACTCCTGAGTAAAGACCAAACTGTATCTTAACAAAAAAGAAACAAAAAAAAAAAAAGGACCAAACTGTATAGTTTTAGCATGTATTTAAGTTTTCAAGTTCCATACTGAAATTATAATCATTAAGTCATGACAGAATAACTACAACCATATAGATCAACCATGTATCTATCTAGGAATAAATTCTTTGAAAATTCTGTCTTTTCTAGCTGGTTAATTTCTGGAAAGTGATGCCACTGAGAATGTTCTTCAGGCATTAGCCAAATGACACAAAGGAGTATGCAAGACCATGACTTTGCAGGTGCCATTATCTATATTGCACATCACACAATAATATAAAGTCAATAAGCTGAAATGATCTACTCCAAGCAAATGATAGGCTGGTTTGTCATACCCAACAAAATGACGAAAAACACATTCCTATATATAACCACGGGACTAGAACACCAGAAATATCAGTGCTTTCATATGAGAGGACAGAACCCGGAAGCCTAGGGAAGTTATTCAAATTCCATCCAGATTTCACATACTCCTCATCTGGAACAGAACCACCTTGATTAGACAGTTTTGGAAAGCCACTGCCAAAAACTCCAGTTTCCAAATCAGCACCATAAAGCACCTAGGATAGAAGACAAAAAGATTTAGTTGGAGAGATAACAGCATTGAGCCGCGTAAGAAAACAAAGAATACATTAATTAAAATTCAAATGAGTAAAATATTTATACGCTCATCAAGATATCATACGATACCTCAATTTGTTCAGTAGGTCTCTCTACCATCCGCCAATATTCACCCTCAATGTTCTCCACTGTGGGCTCCCACTGCTCCTGTACTGTAGGCATGTTACCTGGATCATTAACACTGCTGTTCTTTCTGAAGTATTGCACTTTAAAATCATTTGCATACTTTTCAAAGGTATCCAGAGCGAACTCAGGACCAGGCTCAAACCCAAACCCCTCTGCAACAACATTCCCAGCTTCATCAGAAGTGGAAGTATTGCTAGTACCAACACTGTAATCCATCCAATTTTTTGTGCATCTTCTCCTCTTCCTCCTCTTATTATTAGAGGTCTTCAATAGCTTTTTCATTGAATCTCGATTTTGAAGCTTGTCAATTCTCTGGATGCGAGTAGGAAACTTAGATCTCTCCCATATACTCTTCTCCTTAAGAGGGCAAGGAGGTTTCCATGAAGAAGGAGGTACAATGCGACAAATTCCATATTTTTCTGCCTTGCTGCGTATGGTTGCAATATATTTTATAGTATCTTTGAACTCCTGAAAAAGTAATAAACATTAAGCACACTGAATAGTCCAATTAGGAAAAAGTAAAAAGATTCACAACACCCCCCCCGGTCCCCTCCCTCAAAGTTGTGGAAATTATATAGGAATCAATCTATACTTTGGGAGGAAGTGATTAAGCAAATATTAAGAAGAGGAACCAATGTCTCCAAAAACCAGTTTGGTTTCATGCCTGGTAGGTCAATTGGAAGCTATATACTTGTTGAGGCACCTAATGGAAGGTATAAAGACAAGTAAAGGATTAACATATGATGTTCCTAAATTTAGAAAAAGCTTATGATAAAGTTCCTAGATAAATCTTATGGGGAGTTTCAGAGAAAGGAGTTTGAATTTAAAAAGACAAATAGAGGCTCTTGTGAGGAGAGTGGAAGAAAGGGGAGAGAAAGACTAAGCAGACACTTATAAATGATATGTATTTTAAGGGCCGTATAGAAAATAAGGCCAAGATGGAAATGACTGGCAAGCTATAATTCACCCCACATAACAGAACAAAAGGCTTATATGTTGTTGTTGTTAGGGTGGGGGGACTCAGGCAAGCACAAACTTGGAGAGGAGAAAAGCCTCTACTAGAAGTAAAAATATGGACCTCTTCATTTGGGTAGAACACAGGAGCATCCTCAAGATCAAGCCTACGAGCCTCATCTGGGCGCCATCTTGCAGTGACCTGTTTCAAGAATTCACATATTATTATTCAAAGGCAACATGAAAATAAAAATTTGAATATGAAATTATTATACAAGGTATGAATTTAGTTTAACTACTGCTTTCACTAGCATGTGTCAAAAAAGCACAAATAGGTGCCACAGTTATTTCAGCAAAAGAAAAGATTTCAGTTTTTACTTTGGCCAGTGGCACAGTGCCCTTATATTAGTTGCAAGCCTCGTGAATGCAACAGCTAAAAATCAAAGTAGGTCAAGAAGCCATTTCAGATTTGATCACACCAAGGTTAGAATTTTAAGAAGAGAGAATTCAAGATGAGAATTAACCTTTTGGCAGTTGCTGCATTCCATACACCCACGGATAACTCCTTTTGGAAGGGAGGGTCTTAGACAGATTTTCTAAAAAAGCAAACAAAATGTAAGATATGGTAAAGGTATACAACTAATATAGGTCTTTTAAAATAATAAGCATCAAAATAAACCCAGAAAAAGAAGCCAAAGAAAATGGGAAACAAGGGTACACAAATGATCAACCTGCTCAGAATCAGACTCATCCCCAGAGCTATCATCAAACTGACTGTAGTTAATCCAAGGTCTATTCCTATGGGGCCTTGAAAATTTTGCATCTTCACCGGTCTCAAACTTATTTTCCAGCTGGACTGCCTGTTTATCAGATGCACTTACAGATGCACAAGTAGTCGTCACCACTTCTTTATCTTCAACCCTCTTTAAGGTGAAGGATGTAAATGACTCAAAACCAGGAGGAATGGGTGAAATTTCCATGTTCTCTTCTTTGACGCAAGGTCTAACAAGTTCTGTCCCCATAAATACTGTGAATTGAAAGGAAAAGAATTAGTCATATTATACAGATTGGCAGAGAATACCACAGTTCCTAAATCATATTCTGAATGCTAATGCATTACCTCAGACCTTGTTGTCCTCGATAGAAGATTAGATCAAATGGTGTGTCCACTTCATCCCACAACTGAGACTAAATCTGTAAACACAATAATAGTCCTAATTCAGATGCTTATTCATTATCAAGGATATTTACCCCACTGGCAGCAAACAAAAGAAAATTGCAAAAACAGAATATAAAAACAGTTAAGGATCATTCACCAAAATACTCCAACAACTATAAAATGTTCTCAAACATCCCTTGAATTGGTTACTATCTCACCAAGTGTAAGATGTTTTAATCAGAAAAGATAAAATATGTACTGTCAGTGTCAAATGTTTTAATCTTAAGTCTGAACAAAGGTCATGGGACCTGGTAGATTGTTTGATGGTAAGCACAAGTTTAGAGAAAGAGAGTATGCTTCAGCAACATAATCAAGCAAACCAAATTCATGATTGTGGATTACTCACATGGTTTCTGTTACTTATTTAAAATGTGTCCTTACCATATTATGAAATTTTGCTGTGTTTGATACTAGAGTAACTCAGAATGCCAAAGATTCAAGTTTTTATTCCTTTTATGCACTTATTTCCCAGGTCTACTACAAAGAAAAGAATAACAATGACTATATAATGAGATAGGAGAGGAGGGTTGTCACTATGTGGCAGTGCACATAGTGAAATAAAATTCTATACCAGTTAAAGACCCAGTATAAAACCTTCTAAAATTCCAAAAGCCTCCAAGGGAGACACAGAGGACCAATTCTAAACTCCACTCAGGGAAAAAAGAAAAAAAAAACTTGATATTCCAGTACCAAAAGTTATTTCCAATATAATTTTGGATGTTCGGAGGATTGGAGTGAGAGTGGATAAGTTACAGACCTCTAAGTTTATAGGCAATGAGGTGTTACAAGACTACTAGGGATGAAAGAGAATAGCTTAGGTGATCAAAGTAGAGGGTCCTTAAATTAGAATGGAGTGAATTTGTAATCTGCCAATCAGAAGTCGTGTAGTAGTCTCTGCTTATGGACATCAAGCCTCAGAGGTTGAGCTCATTATGAACAGTTTACAACACCTGACTACTGACAGGACAGGTAGGTCACCCTCTTTGGCAGGTTATATGTAACATTCAGCTCCACTCTAAGGTGTGGTCAGTGCAGGCAACTTTCTCAGGGAGATCAGGCAGCAGCTGCTCCAGGTGCTGAAGGGTGCTTTGTGCAAGGGGGCATAGCCATGAAGGGGAACATGGAGTCCATTGACTCATCTTTTATTTATTTTCATGTGGTCTATCTTACTGGTTAAAGTAAAAAGTCTCTTTAAGGACTAGAAGGAGGGAAGGAGGGAGGCATGCCTTCACAAATCTCAGGGCTCCAACGGACAAGTCCTTGGGTCTCATCAGCGGCATGTAAAGCCTGCCGCAGCCTAGCTTCAAAGGAGAATGTCATAAAAATACATGTGTTAAGAGCATCCCAATATATATTGCTCTAGAAGGGTTGGAGGGCTGGCAGCACTATCATGGGGTTGAGCAGACTACTTATTCTTGAAAAGGTGTTTGAGCAAGAGCTCCGACCACTAAATGGAGATATGACTGCACGAGCCAAAGGAAGATGAGCACAAAATAAGCAACCTCAAGTAGATGGCACAGGTAAGTGGAGAATTCATTAGCCGAGCCAAGGAAACACAAAGCCCTCTTATTGTGCATTCTTGGAGGTGGAGTCATTTCTAGCAACCTTTGTGTGATCTATGTCACATAAAATATTGGCATGAGGTTCTTTAAGTAGTGTACTGGGTGATGCTTGATGCTTGCACAGCAAATAGACAAATTATAAGTTCTCATATTATGGGTTCATATTAATCCTCTTGCAGCATAAAGATGTACAACATTATTCTGATATAATAAATTCCCACCAAACTTCTAAGATCTCTACTACTTTACAGCTTTAGTACCTCAAAAACTATCCCCATCATTTGCCCCAAAAAAAGGATCAAGACTAACTTTTTTACACAAATATCTAAAGCTCAAGTAATTTTAAGAGCTTGAAAAAATATTTTGATGGTATAGCATCAAATGAATTCACATCATTATCAATTACAACAATTTTTGCTTTTCAAAATTTTTGCTTTTCAAGATAACAAAACATACAAGATATTGCAAATTTAATGAAGTTACCTAGTACAGTGATCATGCTGATGCATAAACGTAGGGAAAAATGTGAATGCCCTACGAAAAATTGTTTAAATGACTGATGAACAATAAAGGAAGACTCGACTAGTAGTAAAATTCATTTATCAAGGTACTTGTGATATCTTCTCAAGTTTGAACACATGCTGGAGCAAACAAGCTAGATACACATTAAAACAATTGATAATACATCCAGGGCTTGCTGGAGCAGATCATATAGCATTAAATCAAAGCATCACATTGGAGTAATCTAACAACATGATAATAAAAACTGTTGTTTCCCATTGGTGGGAGAGAAACAGAGAGAGAGACATCAAAAGAGAGAGCTACAGAACAGAGGGTAAAGAAGAAGAAGAGGTGGTAATGTAGCAACTAAAACATTAAAACAATTTAACAACTACTTTTTACTTGTAATATTCAGTAACTTCTAATAAATTACAACTAAATACAGATCTGGATAAAGGTCTGTATCTATGCCTATGCCCATCACAGCCATTAAATAATTAATCTGAAGAATGAAAAACACTTGAATGACCTCAAAGAGGATCTTGCTTGATCCTGAAACTTACGTATCTCTCAGCCTTTTCAAACCCATATAATTGTTCATTGGTTGATTTTAGTTCCTTTTTACTACCAAGTCTTTAAATTCTATTTACCCAAAAAAAAAAAAAATCACGACCTTCATAAGCCTGTATCAGTGAAATACCTCATACTTTTTTCAGCTTAATTAAAATAACTGAATTCGGAAAATAGTTAATGATACAAAAAACCCTGGAAATTCATAATTTTACAGCCAATTTTATAATATCATGGGGGGAGAAGAAAGAAAAAATCCAGAATTGATCTAAACATTTTAAACAAAATTAAAGGACTTACATATTCCTGATCCAAGAATCTGTTGACCTAAAGCACCTCAAAGGTCGATTTACTACACCCTGATGTCGAAGCAAACGTCAAAATACAGTAAAGCAAGCACAAAAATCAAGAAATCCCCAGATTCATACGGGCAGATCTAACCCTAATCCAGATGTTTGGCTAGCCTATACCCACGACCAATCATTTATGGGTAGGTTTCACCCATGACAGAGACCAAACCCCCCAATCTTTCACTCCAAAACCAATACCCCCTGTGAGAATATGATGTGTGAAGAAGAGGTCAAGAAACCCCAAAACCGAACAGAAATTTGGGACAAAGTAAAAATCCCGGAACCAGTTCACATGATCTTTGGATAAGCGTAAATATGCATCATAATTGCCCGATTATCCACAATAAATTGGTTGAAAATTAACAAGACCCAAATACAGTTCTGGAAAGCCCTAACCCTACCAAACATGAAATATGCCACAAACCCATTAAGGGATCCTTCAATTTCTGTTGAAATCAAACACACCTTTTTGTTGAAAAACCATATGCCCAATTTATTATACCTCCTCCTGTTTCTCTCTGTCTCTCTCCCCCGTCCCCCCGCCCCCCTCTCTCTCTCCAATCGAACCCTTTAAACGACAACACAATCAACGTTCGGATTAAAATTGGGCTTGCCTGGTCTTACTATTTCTTTTTGGGTACAAATGGACCAGTAGCAAAAGAAGATTAGCCTCGCAAGGAAACCAATCCAACCTGCAATGGCGATTAATTAATTAATTAATTAATCATTAGAAAAAAGTGCCAACTAATCAACAAATTAATGGTGAATTAAGATGAGAAAATTGGATAACTTTCTCTTATTTCTTACTTGCCTTCTTGTCCGCCGCTGCAGCTGCTGTGCTGCTGAGGTGAGCCCAGTTGCTTTAGATGCTTCTTGTTTTTCCTTGTCAATGTATCCTTGCTGCGGAAAATATATAGTGCGGTCGACTCCTTGGAATATCTGTGCGTTCTTTCCGTCTATCGTCCACGTCGGTGAAAATCGAAAAGGTTGATGCCAGCGACACGATTGGGGCGGGTCCGGCTAAGCTTATAAAGCAATTGCAGACGAAAAGCACGTTCAGGCTGTACCAGTGGATCCCCTCCTTCGCCCGCGGCTCATTAATGGCTTACCAAATAAACCTCCTTTACTAAACAGGGTGTAATTGAATTAATTTAAGGTGAAATTTCAATTTGCCATATGATTGTTATGTGATAATGACATAAGCTTGTGATAATTACGTAAATAATTTAGGGATAGATATTTCGTCACTGATTGAGTATGATACGACGATATCGTAATTTCTGCGTGTCTTTATTCTTAAATAATAAATTATGACGTATGTCTTTTAATTTAAATTTAATTAATAAGTCCATAAATTTAACTTTCGGATTTTAATTCCAAATATTTCAAAATAAATTTGAAAGATTTATTGTTATTCTAAATGACTCCAAACAATTATCCATTAAGCTCATAACTATTAAAGTCAATAATTTTTAATATAACACTTAATATCTCGTATCACCTAACCTATACAAGGAACATAACCCTCTAAGTGATCAATCTAACTCGTATTGCCTTCTATATATCATTTCTTAATGTCCCGTATTGACTTAAGTTTCATAAGTTAAATCAAATAATTTTTTCTCATTTTTTCTTTGTACGTATTCTTATCGAATCATATATCGGTAATCGGTCAAAATCATTATCACGAAAATTGAATTTATGATTTCTAAATAGTAATTAACTTCTAAAATAACTTGACCATTACACCGATGCTCATTTTGTTTAAAGTTTTACTTTAAAATATTGACATTTTAATAGTTGTTGTAAAAAGCCATCAAATAAATTTTTACTTAAAAATTAGGCTTTTTTCTTTTTATAAAATCAAAAAGCCACATCTTTAGTGATTTGTCTTTGAAAATAAATAATTAAATAGAGATGATACAAATATTAATTTTTATCTGTAAATACAAATATTACCAATGTTAAGAAGGTTCTCTTTATTTTTAAATATTATAAAATTTGGTAATCTACCAACAAGAGAGTTAAGAAATAACAATTAACAATCTATTTATATTTGGATCATTTTATATTATAAAGTATACGAATTTAAACAAATAATTAATAATGCTATCGACAATGTCTTAGGACTAATCAAGTGTGTTAATGGATAATATTGCCTTTTTTAATCATTTTGAGACAATTTTTTTATAATAATAATAATAATAGTTAAAGGCTCGAGATTTATGGATTTTAACAAAATATTTTCTATAAAAAAATTTAAAAATTAAATATAAATTTCATAAGCATTCTTAAATAAGGAATGGCAATGTGTTTTAAAAATAAAAAACAACACAAACAATTTGACAAATAAAGTAATTTGAATATTTTAAAATTTTAAAATTTAAATAAGACAGTGAATAAAGTATTACATTGTCAAGAACTACATTGCACAAAAATGAATACGACACGAAATAAAAATAGAAAAACAACAATTTTAGAAAAAATAGGAAACAAAAATATGGAGAAATGCATAAATAATATGAGGGTCTTTTTTGTAAATATAAATTTTAATATATAAAATTATAAAAAAATAATTATTCAATCAGATATAAATATAAATTCCATCATCAATTCAAGCAAATATAAATACAAATTGTTTCTATTTTTAACGTGATTGTAAATGCATTTTCACAAAAAAAAAGGCTCAAAAATATTTTTTCAATCTTTCTTAACATTTCTAATTATAAAACATTTTAGAAACATTGAAACGAAAACCTTTTGATGTTTTTCGTGCATCAATGATAATAAATAACTAGAAGATTCTTATGTGATATGGACAAAGGCCTACTATAAAACTAAAAAAGCTTGAAAAACCTAAAACAATTTTTAGATTGAAAAGGAAAACTATAATTATTAGACTCTAAAAAAACATAGTCTCCCAAAGATTGAAAATACATTTCTTAGAGAATAGACAAGGTTCTCGAAAGACATGATTTCCTGGAGATTGTCTAAGAGAATGGATAAGTTGTGTCTCATGGGAATCATCCTGAAAAATATACACAATTTCTCAAAAATTGTTTATGAGACCATTTAGGACGTAATTTCAGGAGACTTTCATAATCTCTTAGACATTGTAAGAAGGCATTGTTAAACAATCTCCTAGACACTATAAGAAACGTCTAAGAGAATGGACAAGTTGTGTCTCTCAGGGACTATCCTGTAAAATATACACAATTTTTCAGAAACTATCTAGGAGACATTTAGGAAGCAGTTTCATGAAACTTTCACAATCTCCTAGACATTGTAAGAAGCTATTGTTGATGGTAAGATCCTATAATTTACTATGTAAATTTTCCTTTAATTGAGGGGATCATAAATAATTGTTGTGCCATAGAATTCTTGAGTGTCTATCTAGAGGTATTTTGATCATTAGGCGACTAGGGGTATTTTGGTCATTAGCCCCAACAGGGCGAACCCCAGAAGTGGTCCAGAGCCTGGACGTGTTTCCCAAGGAAAAATCGCAATTAGCTAGCAAAAGGATTAGAGATAATAACTATTAGGTGAATATTCAAAGTTTGGGGGCAAAAGTGTCATAAGGCAAATAGGGAAGGTTTCCCCCTATAAATAGCAAGGTCAAAGGGTCAAAGAGGGGGCCAAGCTCTCTCTCTCTCTCTCTCTCTCTCTCTCTCTCTCTGTAACCTCTTATCCAAGAGGAATTTGCCCTCTCAAAGAGGGCCTTTTTCTGCCTAGAGGATTTGTCATCTCGGTAGTTTCTTTCTATAAGGCTAGCGGTCTTCTGGCGACCGTGGTAGGCTCCCAATTTCTCTCGGCAACAGGAGCGTTTCCTTCAGAGGCGGTGGCAAGTTGGTCACCACTACAAGCTCTACCTATCGGAAAGAGCCCTGGCCTTTCTGCAAGCCTATTCTCGGGAAGGCTTCTTCCCGATAGGTTCTTCCTTTCTCGACAGCCATTTCTCTAGGAAAGCCAGCCCTCATTCTCAGCCATGTCTCTCAAAGAGACCTCATTTCCTTGGCCTCTTGGGAGCTTCTTCCCGAGGCCTCTTGTTGCGAACACTGATTAATACCTCGCTCAAGCCAAGGCCGAGCCACACCATAACAGTATTTTAATACTTCATATGTTTTAGAATTCTACTTAAAATATGTGGACACTAATCAAGACTTGGCCCAAGCCAAGGCCGAGCCAATCACACCAGAACATTATTTTAATATTTTTTATGTTTTATGATTCTATTTGATTTATGATTCTATTTCATATTTGATTAGAATTTATTAATATTAGAATTGTAGTTGGATTTTGTTTACAAATATTAGATGGATTGGGATTAGTCAAACACTATAAATATGCCTAGAATCTAGAGTTTTGTAATCAAGTTTTTTTCAATCAAATTTTAGTAATCTGTTTGGGTTTTCTTAGCAAAACAATATTGTTTTTGCATATTCTTAAAAGCCAAAATTTAGCTATTGAAGTTTGCTCTTTCAAGAGTTTATTTGGGTGTATTTTTTCACACACGTGCTACACGCTGCGTCACATTTCGACGAGGTGTTCTCCGAGGCCTTTCGAGAAGGCCGATTTCCAGCTCATTTCCCTCTGTTTTCTTCTCCCCTGTAACCAATATATACATATATATATGTGTGTATAGCATATGTAAATGTGAGTAATAGCCAGAAATGGGAGCATGGGCTGCGATATGGTGCAATGGCACCCCAAGCTCTTATGATAAACCCTTATGTCCTTATATCCCATTATGTCCGCATGGCAATATATCTATATAATAAGACACAACTGTTTTCAAAAATGTCTTGATAGATGTCAACTGGAAGGCTGAGATCAACTCTAAGTGAAAAATCAATGGCTGAGAATATATGCCCGCGCAAACCAAACACTCCCTGCCCCGCTGATTTCTGTCTCTCTCATAGTCTCACCCCTCCCTCTCTCTCACTCTCACTCTTTCTCTCTCTCCCCTACGTCTCCCTCTCGCCACTGCTCGCCATGGCCTTGCAATAAGTCTTTCCTCCTTTCTCTCTCTCTGTTTTTGCGTCTCCCTCTCTGTGTTGGGTGGGTCAGTTGTATACACAGTGTTGGGTGGGTTAGTTGGGGTCTGACCGCCTCTCCGCCTCTCCTTTTTTGCTACTAGAGGGATGGGCGGAATCGGAGGTGGGAGGGGGGGAGTTAAGGGTGTGGGGGGGGGGGAGTTGCTGGTCGCGGTGAGGGGCAGTTACAGCGGCCAGCGGTTGGGTTGGGGGAAGTTACAGCAGCTGTCGGCCGTATCAGGAAAGGAAGGGCACCCGCAAGGGTCAGCCCCCTTCTGTAAATTAAGAAGACAATCCAACAAAGGGACATAGACTGTGTGTGTGGCAAGTGTTGTTGACCTCATCAGTACTCAGAGACTCTGTTTCCTTCTGCTTTCTGCTTATTTTTATATATACATATCTATATATATATATATATGTGTGGACAACTATATATGTTGGAATGCATTTCAGTGACAACGTCAGATATTGAAATGAATCATTCAATATTTTGTTAGAAAATATTTTTAATGTTTTTTTTAATGTTGCTCTGCTTTATGATGTACACCAAGTAATTAGAAAATATTTTGGCCTTTTTAATTGTAAGGGTTTAATTAGGACTTTTCATTTTTATATATGCTGCATGTTATTTTGTTTAATTAAATTTATGTAGAATCTGGAATGTTTAGACGTATACATGTGCATGGTTATGTATATACATATATATAAAGAAGCTCTTTAGCATACGATTTAAATGCTCAGAACTCAATAATTATTTAAGATATCTATATAATAAAACATAACTGTTTTTGAAAATGTATATATTTCTATGGCTAAGATTAATTTTCTTTCAATCAATGGCTCAGATCAATTTGATTCCCGCCCAATCACCTCCCCTCTCTCTCTCCCTCCGCGGCTCTCTCCCGCCCAGTCACTTCCCATCTGTTTATCTCTTTCTGTCCCACTCTCCCTCTCTCTGTTTCTCCCACCCACCCATCTCCCTCACTCACTGCCTCTCTCTTCCTCCCACCCACCCACAGGCAGCTCTCCATCAGGCAGTGGGCAGCTCTCCATTGCAGCCGACCCGCCTGAATCTCTCCATCACCGCCTCCTCGCTGTCGTGCCGCCTCCAGCTCCATCGCCTCCGAGCGTGTATGTATTTTGTGTGTGTGTGTGCGTATATGTATTTTGTGTGTGGGGCAGAAGTGTGCGTGCGTGTATGTATGTATCTGGCAAGCATATAGCTCCTTGAGCTTTTGGGTTTTTGTTTTTAATGCTTAACAAGGTTTTAGGTTTAGTTGGTTGGAGTTTTCTTTTCTTTGGTTTCAAACCTCTACTTTTGGATCATTTCTGCTATGGGGTTTTTTTAGTGAAGTTGCAACAGTGAATGATACATACACATAGTGAAAAGGAGATGGCCCACAGTGTGTGCGTGTGTACGTATATAGAATATATGTATTGGAAACACTGTGTGTGCGTGTGTATGAATATATGTATTTGCAATGAAAATATGATGTGCATGATTCATTCCTTTGCGTATAAGTATTTGCAATGGATATATGAAGTGAACAGTGTGTGTGCATGTGTAGATTTTTTACATTTGGTATTGGAAGCACCAAACAATCTGTTCAAACATTTTCTTAAAAATTTTATTCAATTTCTAACATTTCTTACAATTAAGTTGGATCCAAATATATAATTTTATTTTTTAAAATTTTATGAGACAAAAATGAGCTATAATTTTATTTTTTACTTTTTTCATATGTGTTTATATAAGTCTCACTCTTATAAAATTATGTATTTATACAATATTTTATTTCTTATTTTGTGTTTATATAATTTTATTTTTTATTTTTTTCATGTGTTTATATAGGTTCCACTCTTATAAAATTATGTGTTTATGTAATCTTACAAATACACACAGTGAATGATAATATATTTTATGTATATATTCATTGCAAATAGTGTGTGCACGTGTGTATGTATATAGATTTTTTACATTTTGTGTGTGTGCTGTACATTTTTTACATTTAGTATTGGAAGCATCAAAAAATATAAAAAAAGAAAAAAAATTTATGAGTTGGACCCACTGTTCACAACCTGTTCAAACATTTTCTCAAAAATTTTATTCAATTTCTATCATTTGGTACAATTAACTTGGACCCAAATATATAATTTTATTTTTTAAAATTTTATGGGACGAAAATGAGCTATAATTTTATTTTTTATTTTTTTCATATGTGTTTATATAGGTAAAATTATGTGTTTATACAATTATTATATGTGTAAAAATTTTGCATTTATACAATTTTATTTTTTAATTTTATGTGTTTATATAGGTCCACTCTCAAATTGAAAAATTATAACTTTGTAAGTCTCTCTAGAAAAATTATGCTCTGATTTCTATAAAATTTTGCGTCTATTCTAAACATTAGGTTGGTCATTTATCATTTTGATTTATATTTTTTTTTCGTCTTCTCATCATCTATTCTATCCATGGTTTAATTTTATTATCTGATTTGGTAGCAACTGATTTGTTTTTTAGGTTGAAGTGCAACAGTTATGGACAATATTACTATTTTTGATCAAGTAATTTTTTTTTATTCATATAAATTTAATGTAAGGCCTATTTTGTTTTTTTTTTTTAAATTCTTATCGTATCTAATTTTTTTCTAATAAAATATTTTTTTCTTTATACTTTATAGGTGGATAGAGACTTACACCGAATCGTAATAGTTAAAGTTTTAACCCACTCTTTTATATTTAATTTGTTTGGAATTGTATAATACAAACTGATATTATTATATTTAAATTTAAATTTATTACAAGTTCTTCACAAATTTCAACATAATACGTATAATTTATTTGTTGTAGACATGTTAGAGGATACTTTATCAAATTTTTGATTGAATATCTACTTTTTGACCTTTTTTATTTCACTAAGGTCACGATATTAAAAATGATCAAACAATTTTCAATTTAATATATATAGGGCGATATCAGTTCATACGTGTTTGAATTCAATACTAAATTCAATGTTCGATTTTATTTAGTTGCACCGTGCCTGAAGGCACGGGTTATTCCTAGTATATATATAATGCTTATGCATATACTTAATGTTTATATAATGTCACACGTGATATGCCTATATGGTGTAATGCAATATGTTTATGTCCATGGAATGCGATATGTCCCTTAAGGAAGCAGTGGTCAAGTAAGTATCACCCTGAAGCATTTCCTACTAAGCCTGGAGCTGTGCCAGGGCAGGTCCCTTATGGGCTGAGACTCTGCTTTTAGGTAGCCCGCTATGAGGCCCACCTTCTCCTAGAGGGCTCCCTAGGTTGGCCAGCTTTTCGGTGCCGGGAGGGGGAGGAGAGGAATTCTCTTAAGCCTTCTCGAGTGTTACTAACATGCAGGTCCATCCCCGATTCCTTATAATAGTACCGTGATCAACCATCTCTGACCGGGTAGGGTACAACTATCTTATATTCAATGATAGTGTTGTCTCTTTACGTATCGCACTACTTTCCTACTTGTACTGATTTAAGCATTGAAGAGCATATGCGGCTGAGAAATCCCCACGTGCCTTCTAACTTGTTCCTTTGAGCGCATATATGCTCTAAGTACTTGGGAGACCATTCTCGTACGGAGCAACCCACTACAAGATATGCCCCCAAAGGCCCATCTAAGACCCCGGCCAATGCATCGAAGACCGAAACTACTCAACACCTCTCTCAACCAGCAAGATTTTGTCAACTGTCAACCTCGCTCTACCTCGGCTCCACCTTTCCCTCACTACAAATTCTATTGTCGTAGTTTCCGACCTACGACAAATGACAAATTGAATAACTCTAACATTTGAAAATCTCTTTAAGAGTTTCATGAAAATGATATACATTATCTATAAGAATCATAATTTTAAGAGATTTTAAAATATTAAAATAAATATTATCCATAAGAATCACAATCCAATAAATATTGTAAAGCTTCATACTCCTCTACAAGTAGATGACCCCTTATTAAAAAAATATATATTTTTGATACTAATTTAATGCAATATTTAAGTTTTTAGTATTTGATTTAAATATTAGAATATTTACTTAAAATTTGTTATTGTTTTTTTTTTACAAAATTTAAATGACTTGGTATTAATATTTTTAATTAATAAATTTATTGTTGTATGCAATAAAGGTTCAAATTAAATAAAATCGTAACTCGGGTGGCTATTTATAGTGGTGAATGCACAATCGACTTATGATTGTTATCTATTATAGTGAACGGCAAGAGGTCACGCCCACCATATTAGGGACGTGTAATTTATGCCATATTAATATGATTACTATTATGTAAATTAAACTTGATTTTGTTAGATTATTAGGGACTTACATACCATATACAGTAACATTATGCTTTATTAATGTTTAATAATCATATTTAATTTTTAATCTTAATTAATGTGTCATAAGCAAAAGCTTATTGAAAGATAAAAAAATTTAAAAAGATAAAATAATTTTTTGAGTTAAAAATATGTAAAATTCTCCTTGATTGGAGATTTCAAATAAAATTCAAACAACATAACTTTACATAAATATTATCCATAATAATTATAATTTACTGGATAGCAAAATATCAAAATAAATATTATCTATAAAAATTTTAATTATAACAGATATTAAAATAAATATTATTTAAAAAATTAAAATATTTTTAATTAATAATTTTATTATTATATTGAAACAATAACAATAATAATAATAATTAATATTACTACGGCAGCAGAATTGAACTCAAATCTCTCAATGTTGGAGGGTCCCTCAGTTCTGGACCGAACCGATCGATTCGAACCAAACCGTACCCTCGTGGCTGAGCCGTGAACTCCAAGGCGTCGGCCCACAAGGCTCGGGTTGCCAGCGGGCCGGGTCCACTGGGCATCGAGGGATCTTTTGCCGGCCACGTGTCGCCAAAGGATGGCGTGACGAGGACAGCACGAGATTTCAGTTCTTTCTAGATTTCTCTTCCACCCTCCACGGAGCACATCATATTCATCTATTTGCGCGTTTGATCCAAGGGTTTGTTGCAGGTCCAATCCGAATCTCCATTGCTCTTAGAACCGTCGAGTTCCCTTTCACACACACACTTCGATCCACATAATTCTCGCATCGATTGGTAGAGAGAAAGAGAGAATATATTGCGCATGTCGGCGGCATCTGCATCGGTTTCGTCGCAATTTACATACACGAGTGGTTCGTACTTTCCGGTGCCTTTCCACCTTCAGCAGCAATACGCCGCAGCGGCTCCTCCTCCTCCTCCGAAAGCTGTACAAGTTCCCGCTCTGCCGGTGACTGTTCCTTCGGTCTACCCGGCGGCTGCCCTTCCTGGAGTCTACTCTCTTCCGCAATATCAGCAGGTGATTAAGAGCGCGTCCTTGAATTCGTTTGTCAATTTGATTCCTGTTCCCGCTTGTTCTGTAACCATGCATGCATAAGTGCTGATCTATATGAGAAAATCTGGTTATTATGGACTTTCACGTTTCACATTTATTTTTTTTTTTCTCGTGAACCTTTGGTGCTTTATACGTTGATTGTTCTCATGAATTGGATTATAATGAACAGTTTTCTCCTATCCTATATCTGTATTCTCTATTAGTGATTGAATATTGTTTAGATGAAATAATGACAATAAGCCATAACGAGATGAAACAGAAATAAAATAGAATTTAAAATATAAATAGAAATTTGGTTTGATTCACTTGAATATCTAAACGTAGTTTTACTTTAGGGACTAAAGGAATAGAACGATTATACTTACCTTAATCTTAATGATAAAAGAAAAAATAAAGATGAAATAGCCTCATTAATAAGCAAGAAATACCTTACTCGAGTTCAGAGGTAATTTCTTAGAAAAGAGTCATGATTGTGTATTTTTGTATGTATGTCATAATTACTTTAAAATTTTGTACTTTCTATGGTCGGCAGGCCCAGCAATTGTTTCAAAAGGATGTACAAATTATAACTCCTAAAGCTCTTGAGAGTGTAAAGGCCGCTCTTGAGAGCAGTGAAATTGAGAACAAGGCAGCGATCAAAAAGAAGGCAATACCGCGGAAAGCTGCTGGGCAAAGCTGGGAAGATCCAACTCTTGCAGACTGGCCTGAAAGTATGATTTCTCTCTCATTGCAGTTTTCTTTTATTTTCCTTTTGGGATGTGGACTGGAATATAAATGAGAGAGCCCTCTTGGTATACATAATGCCTGAAGGCGTCTCCTTTCCTTTCTTTTGAAAAATCGGATGTGGATTTTCTGAATAAAAGCCAACATTCAGCAAATTTGAATCATTAACAATTGATTGCTGACTGGGAATTCTGGAAAAGAATTTGGATCTTTTTCTTTTTGCAACAAAACTGAAAGGATTCAAGGTCATTCTGTTGAATTTGTTTTTGAGATTTTGATGGTTAGTTTAAGTGGACTTTAGTTGTTTCACGTGTCTAGTATGCTCCCTGCTGTATTTCATAGAGGATAATGAACACTTTGAATCTATTTCATTTTAATATGGTGAAATCTTTTGAACCCTTTCGGTCAATTGGATTTGGCCATTTAAATCATGGTTTGCATGTCTATGTGTATAAAACTGCTTCCAGATGAAACAAATGAAAAAGAAAGTGAGAATCATCTACTGTAAGAGAAGAGGAGATGATTGTGCTTATAATTTCTTGAAATTGTAGATATGCCCTCCTGCATGATCATTTTTTTAATGAGAGAAGTGATTAAAGTCTTTGTCTGGATTAAAATATTTTGCAAGAATAACTCTTAGATTTTGTATCAAGTTTATTTTGGCTGTTCTAGAAATCTAAAAAGTGCTTTGATGTTGCAGATTTGCTTAATGAACAACTTATATTGATATCATAAATTATTGTGTCAAAATTTCCCAAGAAGTTGTTAGGAAAAATGAAAGCGTGTCCATCAAGTGCCTAAGAAGCTTCCGATTTGAGAAAATTTAGAAAAGCAGATATAGCACATTTAGATTACTGTTTGACAGATGTTGTGCCTGACCCAATATGGAACATGACTCTAGTGCATTCTTAAAATAAGCTGTTAGTTGTACAGAAAACATAGCAGCATGAAACCATCAACTTGTTTTGCACTTAAAAAAGTTAAAGCTGGCTGTTGTGACATGGATGCATGTACTGATTATGCTTTTCAAATAAAACGTGAAAATAATCCCCAAACTGGCCTATACTCTATTGTTGCATTCTTCACAAAAGTAACTGGAGAATTCTTCTAGCTTCTTGTGATGATTCTGTATTTCATGGTGTGCAGCTTATGCCTTATTCGTTCTATTGGGGGAGTGTAGTTTGTTAGCCATGGTCCTATCACCATTATTTCACTGGATTCATCCTTATTGTGATGGTGCTTTTGGCATTTTGCAGATGATTTTCGTTTATTTTGTGGTGATCTTGGTAATGAGGTGAATGATGATGTTCTCGCCATAGCATTTTCAAGGTTTCCTTCATTCAACATGGCCAGGGTAAGTTCTTATTTAAATTGCCCTGTGTTTCATGTAGCAACTTTGTGATTCATAGTTGTCTATTTGGTGTATTTGAGCCTTTCTATGTCATCATTCAGATGTTAATATGAAGTCCTTGGAGCTCTTCAATTTCTCGTATAATTAAGGTAGGATTCTCTACATTCTACAGTGGGGTTTGGTGGTTGTCAAAATGTGCAAATTTGTAAGATGCAAGCACAAAAATTGTTGAAATGAGTGTTGTAGTTGCTTGTAGGACTCTGTGTAATTTGTTATTCTGCAGACTTTGGAGTTTCGATATGATTGTGGCAATTTTGGGGGGACAAAGTGCCATTGTAGTCAAACTCACAAGTCAACTCGTATGAGTTTACGAGTCACATAGTTTTAAACGAGTCAACTCACTTATGAACTCGAATTTTCGAATCGGAGTTGACTCGTGATTCAATACTGTAAATTTAATAAACTTGGTCTATAAACTCATAAACTCAGTCTGTAAACTCGCATACTTTTGTTATATGTTTAATAATGTGTGTTGTTTTTATTTATATTAAGTTATGATTGACTTATGAAAATTTACATTATATATAAATTAATATTTGAAATTTTAATTATGGATGAATGATGACAAAAAATGGACTTAATATTTAGAAATTTCATATTATTTAATATTTTTGAAATTAACAGATGAATTTATTTTGAAATAGCTACATACATGTACTGTATTCATAAGGAATATGGTTGTAAATTGTAATAATCATGTTACTAAGCAATATTAATTCATTTTTTATAAAATTATATTATTCTGAACATATATTTACTTAAAGAATATTTTTAATTGTCTCTAAAATCTTACAATTTTACGATCCAAGTTTACGATTCAATTTTGTCATGTGATAAGGGTAGCCGTGTAATAGCCTATTAGAAGAGGGGTAATATTGTAATAAATGGGGATGGTGGTTATGGGGATAGAAGAATGTAGAAGATCGGTAGTTAGAAGAATCTAATTCAAATCTTGGCGCCACTCCTAACGGAGGAGTATATAAGCGAACAACCGCTACTATAGCGGGCATGCTTGAATACAATTGGGTTTCATTTCCCTCTCTCATATTCTCTCTTTCAACTCTCCCTCTCTTTCTGTATTTCCCCTCCCTCTTTCTGTTCAGTGATTCCCACGCAATTCATCCTGAATTGTGAGAGAAGCCTCTGTCAGAATCGAGTTTTGACAGATTTTATGGACCTTCTATCAATCCCATTTAAAATCTCGATTTTAACAACCTTGCAAAGCGCTGATATTGGGAGTCTTTGTAGAAGTTCAATATTGGGTTTCTGGAGTGCTCTTTTTTGGATTCAAGTGTTTCTGGAGTGTTAATAGCAATAAAAGGAATGATATTAGGATTTCTTTTTCCAGAACGTGGTCCCTGTCTTGTGCATTGGGAACACCCTTTTAATAGATGTACTTATATTTTTCTGTAACAATTCAACTCTTGGTTAGGCAATTTTTACTGAGTAGAAAAATGACTATGTTATTGTTTGTTTGCGTTATTGTTTGCTTCTCATTTATATCATGTTCTAATGCATCCCTTGCAACTCTGAACAATTTTTTCTTTGCAGTTGTTCTACTGAATGGAGTAATTGTCTTGGAAATGCATATGCTTATTACATTTTTTTTCTTGGATTTCTTTTTCTTATGATGCTATATACCATGTTTGTTGTGTATTTATATCATCCCCCATTGTGTATTTATCTTCTCTGTTATCTAATTGTGCATTATTTTATGGTCAGGTTGTTAGAGATAAGCATACTGGGAAAACCAAGGGCTACGGATTTGTTAGTTTTTCCAATGCTTCTGATCTTTCTGCAGCTTTAAAAGAAATGAATGGTAAGTAGTACTTCACTCATAATTTTTGTTCCATGATTGTTTTATATCCCTCATTTTTAGTACTTTTTATGCTGTTGACACTCTGAATATCACTTGTCTTTGATAAGCAATCTGATGATAGGTTGTGTAATTCTGATGAAATAGTAGCACATGTTGTTAGTAGAGACATTTGGCATAACAGGCTAGGTCATCTAGCTTTTAAAAAACTGGATATGTTGAGTGAATTGTTGAATTTTCAAAATAATAAAAGGGCCACGGTTCCTTGTTCAATATGTCCATTGGCAAAACAGAGATGGCTGTCTTTTGTTTCAAATAATAGCATGTCTCAAAAGGCTTTTGATCTTATTCATTGTGACACATGGGGACCTTATCACATACAAACACATGCTGGTTATAGATACTTCTTGACCCTAGTAGATGATTGTACAAGGTTTACTTGGGTATTTCTCATGAAACAGAAATCTGATGTTAAGGCAATTATACCTAGATTTTTTGCTATGGTGGAAACTCAATTTAATACGGTTATCAAGACTTTTAGGTCTGACAATGCCCCTGAATTATCTTTTACGGATTTTTTTTCATCTAAAGGGGTGCTTCACCAATTTTCTTGTGTTGAAAGGTGTGAACAGAATTATGTTGTAGAACGTAAACATCAGCATTTACTGAATGTGGCTAGGGCTCTATTTTTTCAGTCTCGGGTTCCTATAAAATTTTGGGGGGAATGTGTCCTAACTGCGGTTGCCTTAATAAATCGAACACCAGCTGCTGTTTTACATTCTCAGACACCTTATCAAATGTTATACCATGCTCCTGTTGACTATGCTTCTTTGAGGGTGTTTGGATGTTTGTGTTTTGCTTCCACCCTACCTTCTCATCGGACTAAGTTTTCTCCTAGAGCCACTGCATGTGTCTTCATTGGCTATCCACCAGGCATGAAAGGATATAAATTGTATGATCTTCATCGCAAGTCTATATTGGTGTTCGGGATGTTGTGTTTCATGAGCATGTGTTTCCTTTCCACACTGTTAATTCCTCTGCTGACTTGATTGATCCTTTTCCCGATCTTGTTTTGCCCATGCCATCTTTGGAGATGACATCTTCTTCATCTCCTCATGAGATTTCTCCTTCCATTCAATCTTCCCGTACTCCAACTTTCTCTGATCTAGCTCCAGTTTCTTCCTTTGATTTGGCTGTTCCTTATTCTTCTTCTATTGCGGCTCCTACTTTTCCTGTTTGTAGGACAACCTGAGTTATTAAACCACTATCTTATCTTCAAGATTTTCATTGCAGTCTCCTGACTAGCAAACCATTGTCAAATACTCAGACTCTTTATCCCTTGAATGATCATCTTACTTATGACAGACTTTCAGCTTCCCATAGTTCTTTCATTTTATCAGTTTCTTCTACTCCAGAGCCACAACATTATTCTCAAGCAGTTCAATTTCCTCATTGGAGGGCTGCTATGGAGGCTGAACTAAATGCTATGCATCAAAATCAAACCTGGTCAGTTGTTTCTCTTCCTTCTAATAAACATTCTATTGGTTGTAAATGTGTGTACAAGATTAAATATAACTCAAATGGTTCTATAGAACGATACAAGGCTCGTTTAGTGGCAAAAGGATATACTCAGCAAGAGGGTTTAGATTTTTTCGATACATTTTCTCCTGTTGCAAAACTGGTAACAGTTAAGATTTTACTTGTTCTTGCTGATGTTCATAATTGGTCCCTTGTACAACTTGACGTGAATAATGCGTTCTTAAATGGCGATTTATTTGAAGAAGTGTATATGGACTTGCCCCCTGGTTAAAAGCCTAAAACTCGTCTTTTGGGAGGGAGATTAGTGTGTAAGCTGCACAAGTCTATTTACGGCTTGAAGCAGGCTTCTCGTCAATGGTTTTCGAAGTTTTCTAGGGTTCTTATTAAACATGGGTTTCATCAATCTCGATCTGATTATTCATTGTTTACTAAGGGTACTGGCAGTTCTTTTGTGGCCTTACTCGTTTATGTTGATGATATTATCATCACTGGTCCAAATGCTGCCACCATTACTTCTCTAAAGGAATTTCTTCATCATCATTTTAAACTGAAAGATCTAGGTCGGTTGAAGTATTTTCTTGGCTTGGAAATAGCTCGGTCTTCTAAAGGTATTTCTCTATCTCAGCGTCATTATACACTTCAGCTTCTAGAGGATACAGGTTTTCTTGCTTGCAAGCCTACTTCATTACCCATGTTACCTAATACCAGATTATGTTCATTTGAGGGTGATTTACTGCCTGATCCTTCAGTGTATCGAAGGCTTATCGGTAGATTGCTTTATCTTACAGTTTCTAGGCCTGATATTACCTTTACTATTCATAAGCTCAGTCAGTTTATCTCACAGCCTCGTCAGCCTCACTTAGATGCTGCTCATCATTTGTTACGATATCTTAAAACAGCCCCCGGTCAAGGTTTGTTTTTCTCAGCTAATTCTTCGCTTCAGCTTAGAGCTTTTTCTGATGCTGATTGGGGCTCTTGTTTGGATTCAAGACAGTCTACTACTGGATTTTGTATTTTTCTTGGTGATTCTATGATTTCATGGAAGGCTAAGAAACAAAGTATTGTTTCCCGCTCTTCTGCAGAGGCTGAATATAGGGCACTTGCATCCACTGCAAGTGAACTGGTATGGATCACTCAATTATTATTGGATTTTCATGTTCATACTTCATCTCCTGCTCTTCTTTTTTGTGATAACCAGGCTGCCATTCACATTGCTTCCAATCCGGTGTTTCATGAGCGCACGAAGCACATCGAATTGGATTGTCATTTTATTCGTGAGAAGCTGGTTGCAGGAATTGTTAAGCTGCTTCCCATTCGCTCACGACACCAGCTGGCTGATGTCTTCACCAAAGCGTTACCAGCATCTCTTTTATTTCCTTTGTTAGCCAAGATGGCTGTTCATGACATACACAGTCCATCTTGAGGGGGCGTATTAGATTTTACTGTATTTTTGTGCTGTCATAATTTTATGATGTTATTTCTATTTTCTGTTACTGAACAAGACAATGGCATTTTTGTCATTTGATGTATTAGTTCTAGGAATATATAATAGAGGAGCTGAAACCCCAAATGGGTTAATGAGGCATTTATAAATTTTCTCTCTCTCTCGAATAGGTTCACTGTTTCAAATAAAACAATATTGCTTTATCAGATATGATCCTTCTGCATGCTTTACAGGAGGATTTAGAATCAGCGCCTTGGGGAATAGTTATGCAAGTTACTAGCTGCTGATTGTATGATGAATCAGCTACAATATTTTATTCTATCAACACAATTGCGTCTTGGAAGGTTGTGGAACTTACCTGGGGAGTTCTAGCATAGAGTTCCCTTGGAGGCAAAGATAAATAACTGTCTTTACATCTTTGCAAATTTGGTTGGCAATCAAGTGGTTGCATTCATTTATTAGCATTGGTATACCACCAATGTAACTGGGGCTGAATGGGGATCAGACAGTTACCTTGGAAATAACAAGCGCTCAATGCCTGATAAGGAAAAAGTGCTCTTGAATTTGTTGTACATATTATAGTTCTTATGGTTTTAACTTTTCACATAAATTGACCGTTGAGCTTAGTTTTCTAGTAATATGTAATTTATCAAATTGAGAATAGGGTAAAGATTCTATATGGATTGCCAAGAGTGTAATTGTGGCTGCAGGTAAGTATGTTGGAAATCGGCCAATCAAATTACGTAAGAGCAAGTGGAAGGACAGGATAGACTATGAAGCCCTGCAAAGACAAAAGGTACATAAATTTATTGCTTTCATTTCATTATTTCTCGAATTCATATGCTGAAAGTTCTCTTCTCATTTTTTATTCTTGTGTTGCTATTTTCAGGAGAACCAGACTCAAAAGAAACTGAAGCCTCAGAAGAAAAGTGTGTTGCACAAGTGATCACTAATGGGTTGATTGATGTAATTAAATATTGATGTAATTAAATAGGGTATAGGATCTCAAAACCTTTCCCTACGTGGGTGGCTTTGTTTTCTTTGTGTTGATGAGTACGTCAAATCTAATTGCTGTAGCAAATGTTGGTTTTTCAAAGAGTACTACGAATGTGCACCTTTGTCTTCTGGGTGGGTGCTTTAATTACTTTTCTTGAACTCATTTGGAACATCAGTTTATTGCTTTGCTGGTGTCTAAAAATCAGAAAAGAGTTTGGGAAGATTGCCAAGATGATAGTGGTGATGGTTTATGGGTTTATTGTTGTAGAACTTCAAGCATATTAGCATTTTCAGTTGGAAGGGACTCGAATCTTGTTATGTCATGTGATAATTAGCCATAGTAAATGGCACGAATTACATGATAGCCATCCTTTCTATGCGTGTCCTGTGTGTATGTGGTCAGACAATCTCACAAGGATGATCATGTTAGAAAGTAGGACTCTGTCGAGTATTTCCATCATATAAAGACGGACTTATTCGAGTAATTTCCTTACCTTTGTCGGGCTGTAGGAGGACTCGAATTTTTGGTCAGCTTAATGATTGAGCTTTAAGAAACACTGTACAAATATTTTTGATGAGTTGATCAAATATATATATATATATATATATTTGACTTCCTTCCTTCTTTGCTGCTGGCCAACTGTTGTCTAATTGTCTCTCTCTCGTTCAGATTCAAGAAGAGCAATTTGAGGGGCCGCCGGTTGATGATGTTCACACCTGATGGTTATTACGGGAAGGTTTAATTAATTCTACCTGGTTAATCTCTGAATGTTGATTTCAGTACTTGTATTACTTGAATCAGTCTTGTATATTGCGTTGAGCTTAACATAACACCTTTATGTTGAAGAGTAATATCATTATTTAGTCATCTTATGATGTACATTAAATACTCTCTTATTCTCTCTTTTTTTATTTTTAAGGTAAGGGGACCAGGGTTTGGGGAATATTTGCATATGGGAGGAGCATTCTAGCCTTTTGTTTCCCTCATTATGTTAGGCTTAGCAGGGTTAGTTTCATGTTGTCTTGCTACATTTAAAGTGACATATGTGACACTGATATTATTTTTTTGTTAGATTTGAGTGTTAATATCACTAGTTTTTTTTTTTTAAATAATTTCATAACAGGTAACGAAGGAAATCTTTGAAGTGATAAAGAGAAACTTGTTCATGAGAGATTTAAACATAACTGTTTTTTCCTTGATATTTTAACTCTCATTTTATTTTGAATTAACATTTCAATGGTGGTTTTCTATTTCAATGTATTATTTTAAGTAGTGAAATGAAAACTTCATTAGGAGAGCCATAGTTTTGGAATTGTTGGTCAATTGTCAAGGTGTCTGTCCAATTCCTTTTCAGGCGCTCGAAGCTCACTGTTTATTTGTCATTTTAGAAAATATATGGCCCTGAAAGCAGATGATATTTAGATTCGTTGATTTGGGTTATGGGATTAGGGAACCGTTTTTGGTCCCAAATGGGGGTTTCTTATAATGTAGAAAGCAATAATTTGTTGCTTTTATTGGAATAATTAATTATATGAAAATCATGACATTGTTTTAAATATAGGTATTTGGCTAAAATGCATCTAAATCTCTGGTTTAGAAATGTCTCTATTCTAGGAGCCATTGTGGTTTAGTACTTCTGATGAATACATACATCAATTACATTACTAATTCTATTAAATTAACTTAAATTATATTAATTAAATTAAAATAAATGTCAGCTGGAGCCCATAGTTGGTGAAAGGTTCCAATTGCCGTCGTTGGCAATCATTTGGCGGTGGGTTCTAGAAGGAGCCCATCATTGATGGACACATCGCTAGTAATAGCTAGTGGGTTTGTGATGTGAGAGAGAGAGAGAGAGATGGAGAGAGAGGAGGAGGAGGAGCTGACTGACTTGGATAAAATGAAGCAGAAGAGGATGAATCGGTGAGGAAGACGAAGAAGAGAAGAAAAGAAAATGTCAAGGAAGAAGATGATACCGATTGCATCATTTTTCGATCCATCATCACTTCTTCTTCTTATTCTCCTCCTCTTTGTAGATTCCTCCTATTGCTCTCTCTCTCTCTCTCTCTCTGAAACAATGGGGGTTTCAGCAGCGGTGGAACCTGTTACCTGCCGACATCTTTTATTTTAGTTTAATAATGCTAATTTAATGGAATTAGTAATAGAGTTACACAAATTGTTAATAAGGATTTTCAAACCACAACCAGAACCAGAGTGTATTTCAACAAAAATTGAGTATATTTTATCTAAAATATTTTTATATTTCGTCGACAGTGTTTAATTATTAAATCATGCTAGATATACACCTATTTTGTACATCTTAAACTACATAACAAGGTATTATGACTAAAATATCCTACGCCTCACATACGTCTCTATACGCCTTATAAGGAATTTTTTTGTCATAATACCCCCTTATATAGCTCAAAATATACAAAATAAGTGTATCAATAATATTTTCTTTAATTATTATAAGCGAGAATTGACACCGAAGCTACTTTTTCCAACAACACATCTAAATATAAATTCTTAAGAGACTTCGGATTGGATAGAAATACCTCTAATAGAAATTATCCATCAAGTACATATATAACAAACTTTATAATTTATTTATTTTTTTAATGATCCCATCAAACTTGTCTTGTTATTTCAGATGGGATTAAGTTTTATGGTAGGCAAGGACACTATTATTTGTTTAATAATGACTTCTAGTATCATAATAGAGTTATTTATGAATCTAAGCATCAAATCAAATGGCAGCCAAACTTCTGGCTGATCTAGTTCAACCAACCATGTCTTTTGACTTCTATACATCCCGCAATTAAGCAATTTTTTTTGCCTAAACTTGTAGGGGGGTCTGAACCAAATAGCGACCTCTTGCTTTAACCAGCAGGTCTGTCTGGATGCAAAGATCGAATAGCATCTAATACTAAATTGATAAATAACATTATTCCCATGTTAAAGCCATAATTAAGAAAAAAAAAAAAATCAGCTGGTGACACATCCTGGGCATTTATTAGTTTCTTCTGCTCTTAGGATTACAGAATTTTAGTTTTTTTTTTTTTTAATTTTTAAAGTAATACCTAAACAAAGGAATATAGTTTTACAATCATAAAATATTTATATAAATTCTTTCCTTCCTAACAGTGCACCAATTTTATGTTATTATTATTATTATTACATTTACAGCAGTTGAATTAGGCACCTCACAGCATCCAAATATTGCCACAAACCATCTCGCTCATAGGACTAAGAACGTCCCCATCTTCAACTAAATACATTGGCTCTCTGCTTTCTTTGTCTCCTTTCCTAGTTTACACTCGACAACATTTGACACAAAACTTTCCTCACGGAAGAGATTTACTTACACAGGTTTCATCATTGTGTGTTTGTGGGGGTGGGTGTTGAGAGAAGGGGTGCATGGGAGGAGGCAGAAGTTTCTCAGCAAGCATGCTACCAAAAACCAACCAAAATTCATCTCCTGCTTTGAGAGAGAGAGAGAGAGAGAGAACTTAATTAATAATGTCCATCACGGTAATAGCCCTGTCTGAAAAATTCTGCTGCCCTTGTGATATACCTGCTGTTGCTGCTGTGGAATACATTCCATGGTGAAATTGAAACAAATGGAAGCCAAATATGACGCTGTTGCCTGGCGCCGTATCATTCTTATAGATCCCCCAATTGCTTTATCTAGTGAAAAGAATGCAACAATCATCAAGTAACCTGGGGCAGAAAACAGTCATGACTGTGGATTAGTATATAACCAAAGATAATACTAGAAGCCAAAGCACAAGCATTGCATTGAGTGTCTGACTATGGTCGTTTTCCATCTTATAATAGCAAGGGAAAGATTATGTTGCTATAAAATAAATCATAGATCTACAATTTGAGGGAAAAATCAAATTGTTCTTCTCCCTTCATATCTCAGTCCAGATTAATATTGTCTACACTGAAGTGTGTCGTAAGCCAAATAGAAATCCCGAGGTAAACTCAACGCATTTAAATACAGGTACGTGCAAAAAATTATGTGCATAATGATGAATTAATACAGATTAATACGAGCGGAGCATCAAATTGGCATCCCTCTATGTTTTAGTATAGATTAATATATCACTCTAGTGCGCTCTAAACCACACTAAAATTCTAGAGTTCAGCCCAACACACATTGGAATACAAGTAGGTGGTATAAGCAGTAAGTCATATTAATGAGTGCATACAAGGGAACTTATTTCTTGAGTCAAAGTGAGTGATGATGTGGCATCCATGGAGAGAGACTGCAAGTTTTTCTTTGGAAATTTCAGAAACAACGCATGAAGTCCAATAAAACTGAAATGTGACATCACAAGCAGCACAAGCCTTAATCCTAATAGGTCGGGTCTACATGAATCTTAAACCTCCAGCCATCTATAGACAAAATTTGTTGATTTTGCAAGTATGCAATGCGGAGGGTGGGTGGCAAGGGGTGTCGAAATTATTTTCCACCTCTTATGATTTTTAACATATGACTAGATATATAGTCTGAATGTTCAATAATAATCATCATGGAAGACATGGCACAAATGCAAGCATATGGAACAACAGAGAAAGAGAGAGAGAGAAAGGAGGTTGGGGGGGGGAGGTTCAGAATTGTGTATTTCTGAATTTTTCCATCGGTCACTTAACCTAAAAATCAAGAACTAAGTAATTTTACCAGTCTAATTGCATTCAAAACAAGTATCAATGTCTGTCGTAGCAGTCACAAGCAGAAAGCAGAGCAAATGCCTGTCAAAACTGAAACACTCCCGTGACTCCAAACAAAGTTCCTAATGCAATACACCAACAAACAAGAGATGATGACTTACCGTTGCAAATTTTTAAAAAAATGTCTGCATATCACATTGTCCGCAGAAATCCTCTAACTTCAATAAGAAAATTATGAAGATTCTTTCTGAACTTTTGGTAATTTGAGCGATCAAGTGCAGCAGAAAGGTTGTTCGAACTTGTGAGAGACTGCAATGCATTTGCCAACCTTGATCTGAATGTTTGGTTTGTCTGCCTTTCTATTAGCTCATTGCCCAACCTCTGCGAGACAGGGCAACCCACAAGACTTAGGAGACGGGCATTGACAAAAATAAAACAATGTTTCCAAGTGCTAACTATGGTTTGGCTAAAAAAAAAAAAAAATTGACACAATATATCACGTTAATAACATTGACCAATCAAGTTGATAGAGTTCCTTGTGAGTGCATTTTTGCAAGTGAGCCCCTTTAGGGGGATTTCTTTTTTCTTTTCTTTTTTGGGGTAGAGGTGGGGAAGGGATTAAACTTTGACAACCAGCTATATTTCCGACTGATTTTGCAGAGGAATTGGAGCTTACCACTCCGAAACCATTGTATTAACTAACAGTTTGTGGAAACAGCGAAATTTACACAAAGATACCTTTATCACATGCAAATAATATGGAATTATAAATCAAGAATTCAAATAACTGAGTCACCAAGTTCTTGATACATATTGGAAATTGAAATAATTTCACCGAGAAACTACCTGGTAAAGGGTTTGGTCACAAAGGATCAATGGAAGGATAGCATCAGCTGCAGCGCTGATTAGGTCAGTGCTGGACAACAAAAAAAATGAAAATTATAAAGCCGGTACTGCTGAAATAACAGATTGACAAGAAAAAATTTCAAAACCAATTCAAGGGCGGGCTACATGGACAGCTTGGTTGATCACTGTTTTCCCAGACCAACTTAATTATTTATTTAAAAAAAAAGTAGTATTCATTTAATATGTTTAGTAAGTTATTCAGACAGACAGGCGAGGGTCAGGAAAAAATCATTTAAGCTCTATTATCCTTTCATTGCACCTGTAATCCTCGAATAGGAGAAACTGCAGTAGCAAACGGAGGAATCTGCTTAAAATCCCCTCCTGCAATCTTCCATTAGTGTCTTTATAGACTGTGGCCTGTGATCCTAATCCGACTTTACCAGCATGCGTCTCCTTGTAGTGGTAGGACGCTAGTGCTTTCAAAGCTCTCAGACACATGTCAACAATTTCTGTGTCCTGTAGAAAGAAAAAAGCAGAAAAGTTAACAAAAGAAACAGGAGAGAACTAAGCTGAGAATTTACAAATCCGGTATTGTAGTGAAAATGATAGGCAAAAAATCATTGTCATAAAAGAAGCACGTCCTCACTCCAAGGACCATGACGTAGCAATGCATATAAACCATAACTTCTAGAAGCCTTTTTGGAAAATATTATGGAAAAATTCCTCTTACCACCCACATTAGCAAACAAGTACATGTACCTGGTGGTGAAGGCCAAAATCGATTGTTCCAAGTATATGACCAAAGGCTTCACTACTTAGTTCTGAAACCATTTCAGGGTAGACCTCCAGCATATGCGATACCAGTGAAAAGTACTGAAGATGTAAAACAGTGTCAGCTTCTTGATGACACTACTATATTCATTATCTTGTGGTGAAGAAAGAAAGCTTACATCATAGCAAAGCTTTGGGTATTTCAGCAGATCCAAAGAAATAAGTGGCGTAACAATATGAAGACCCAAATACACCACCTGCAGTAGGATGTGTTTGTAAGAATTCAACAATTTCAGAACACAACACACAGAACAGATATACCTGAGAAATGTTTGTGCCCTGTGTTTCAATGGAATCCGATGAGAAGTCAATCTGCAATTTTTATTCTTCTTTATTTGGGTAAAGCTTAAAATTAATGAGAATAATTTTTTTTTTCTTAATTGAAAAAATATTAATAAAATACCAGATCCTTTGAGCAGACACTTGAAAGGAGTTGCAGAAGAGCACGCAAATCTTTATATTGCTCTGTTTTAGCTTCACTTTGTAAGCTGCTAGAGAGGCTAAGTGATATCTGAAGAAGCAGTGGAACCACATAAGCTAATAGAGAGAGAGAGAAAAAGAGATTCTGTATGAGTATGACAAGTAAAACTTTGCATCATGATAATGTTAGCAACAAATTCATCCCTAGCATTGTAAAAAGCTTGAAGAATGTCAACATGGAAATTATTTAAGGGCGGGCAGAACACGGACATGACAAGGGAACAAGAAGAAAAAATATATAAATAAATAGAAAAATATTTGTTCTCATACTTAGAAGTACTCCAGCCAAAAATTTTAGAGTTACACATTTGTAATTTTGTTCTATTTTTTAATTAGTTTATTTCCTAATTTCAATTGTTTCCTCTTCCTAAATAAGTTTAGGTGATACCCTATATAAGCAATTCTCATTGTGTTATGAGGCAGCTTTTTGGGGGTTGATAATTGGAATATACAGAGATTTTTTCTCTGTAAAGATTTGTTCATCGACATCTGATAAAAATTTAAGTCTCACGGTATAATGATTCAGGAACTTCGGGCAAACATCCATGTTAAGTGGTGTAGCCAGGGTTGTTAGTTTCACATGATTATGTGATTTCATTCCAGAGGCAAAGGCGTTTGTAAGGTTATTTCAAACATAGGGAAAATGATGCTCTGTTGATTGGAGCCCCTTCCCAATGAGACAACCAAAGAGAAAAAGGAAAAAGAAATAATTGGGGTTTAAAAAACAGAAGAAACATGAGTCGCAAATAATCTAGTAGAGTAGCAACAATATACGCATGAACAGCCGTGCTAAGACAATTTTTGAAGTAAAAGAGTTCAAATTCAATTGCATGCATGATTGCAACAGTCAGCAGGCCAGCCCTAAAATTGTCGTATAAATGTAAAAAACAATCAATCACAAAATATAATAAACTTCTCCAAAATTACCACAAGAAACTTCAGTATCATATCAAAGCTAATCTCATAGCAATAATGTAAAGATGATTTCTTTTTGGTGATAAGCATATATTCTAGCCAACCCCACCAAGTGGGATTACGGCTTGTGGTTGCTGTGATATGTATTCAAGATGGACTTCTGACACTGAAATACTGAAAAAAGAACCATTTTTGCTAATCTCAAAGGAGAAAAATTTCTGAGGCAGAAAACAGAGAAAATGCTACAGCACATACTAGGCAGATAATTGGGTACTAACAACTTTGTAGTTTGCAGATACATGCTGAAAAAATTAACAGAGCCTCCCTTGAAATTTATCATCGCCAGAACAATGACAGACAATAAAGTAGAGCTATTTGCTTTATTCAGCATCCATTGCAACATAGTCATAAGGATTTATTTTTGCAGACATAATGTATTTCAAAGAAGAAAATTTCAGGAGTTCCATAGACCCTTGATATGCAACTAGCTAAGCTCATGTTAAATTTATCTCCAGTTGAGCACAGATGGGCACGCATCATTTCATTCTTAAGAAATTCAACATTAACACAACAAAAGTAGATTTGTTTATAATATAATATATTGGGCTGTTGCTGAAGAGCATGACAAAAAAGTCAGATGTATCAGAAATTACCTTGCCAATATTATGAGAAGAGTAAAGCTGAAGCAAACGCATACAGAAGTTGATAACAATGGCGGTTTCTTGAGACTCCAGATAGATAATTTGCCCATCCACCCAGTCAACAACAAATTTAAGTAACAGATAGACAACTGCAGACTAAACAATAGCTTAGGATCAGCATACATTTAAGAACCATTTAGGTTTCCACATTACAAAGTTCAGGTTTTCATGCAACCCAAGTTAAAGGCGATGCACACAAAAACATAACCCCAAAGGAAAAGGCAGACAAAAGTAGCCATTAAAATGATCATCAAATTATAAATGCAGATCAAGCTCTTACTAGACTAACACCGAGCAGAGGACATGGCATAAGAGTATGCCAACAAGGAAACTAGTCTATGACATTTACTTATTCTAAAAAGAAAATTGTATTTATATCTGATTCTACAAATAATTTAAGCTAGTCAACTCCAAAACAAAATGAAACACATTGTTCAAACATGGAAAACAAGGTGCACAAAATAGTAAGAGAGGAAACTTTCTTCAAACACATACAAGGAAAAGATCAGAATCTGGTAATTCTACATCTTCACAGCCCAAAATCCATTGAAAAAGCTAGTTTTACTGTGATATACAGTAGAGGGATTAGAAGGCACCTCAGAATTCAGTTCTAAAAACCCAAACCCGGGCGGAGCAACAGCCAAATCTGAAAGTTAATCACACTAAAAAATCTGCCTCCTTTACCGAGATCGGAGATCATCAGAAGCAATACATGCATTATCCCAAATCAATTACAATGGAGGGAATCCAGTAGTTTTGAAGCTCGAAGACAAACATAACCTTTAAGTATACACGACAGATAACACTTTGTTTTCGTCTTTTCATCTCAACCAGACCATCCTCTTTAGTTATTCATTTCTTTTAACTGCCTATTTATGTACCTAGCTTAGGATCATATATATCAAGTATAAATATAGAATAGTACAACTTTACTAATAGTAATATAAATACTAAATAATTGGTAAATATCCATATACTAATATAAAGAAAAGTAGAGAGAACCTAATCAAGCGTCCACCTTTTCTTCCACTCGGTTCTCCACAGAAGCACAATAAGTGAAAGTTCAAAATAAGCTCCCAATAACTCATTTGAAAATAGAATGTTCAGATATTGCATATAATTAATACCTCATGCTTGTAAACTTCAAGAAAAATAAGAACAGCATTCATTACAGAGAATCCCATCTGATAAATTGCTTTTTGCGTTCTAGGTTCTGAGGCACAGGCTGCTCCACGTAGCCGCTCTAACAAGCAACTTACCTACAGGATTCATCACAACAAAAGAACCGTTCTTGATTAGTAACTTATGGATTGAACTGAACTGATAAGGAAATACCAAATTCTGTCCTTACTGAGAGTATAACATCTGGCTGCTGGGCAACACTCTTGAGATCATTCTTGGTGGACATTTCCACTAGATATGCTGTCATATTACTCATGAGGTCTTGTACATACCTTTACCAATTGTTAATGGACATCAGACCTTGTAGCAGTATAAAAAACTTCTTTTCTTCTTTTCAACAAAAACCTAAAAGTATACTCACTGATTTGCTGCCTTAGCATTTTTCATGCCAGAAGCTGAAAGAGTGAGGGATTGAGCCAATGAACGCTGCAAGAAATAAGGAAAGTTTACAGTTACTGAACTTCGAAAGTAACAGCAGCTCATCATGTCCAACCATTTATAATTCTTACCTGGTGAGTTGCATTTAGTGAAAACAAAGTTCTTTGATTCGCAAAAGCATTTGCTAAGACACGCCATGAATCCTGAAGAAAAAGGGATTCAAACTTGGTAAACTGACACACTGACATGTAAGTGAACTTGATTGTTGATATGGATTTTCAAGAAATCAGTGAAGATTAGAAGAAATGCTTGCATATTCAGAACTAAACATTGAAAAAAAAGTTCAAGTTTCACTTGACAAATCTAGTGAACCAACAGTGTTCACCATCTTGAAATAGATTAGTATAACAATAATGCCACCTGGTAAACAGTGATCCTTTAATAATTGGATTGAAATTCCACAACTGAAATATCAAAGAACCAACATGTTAAAACCTGTCATTAGCTTCTACAGAACAAATTATAAAGTGTCAGGACCCTATACCTAACTTGATGTTTCCTTTAATGATAGAATTGGATTGAGGGAGAAAACTGACAAAAATGTGGGAGAACAGACAAAAATGGGGGAAATCTGACAGAAAGTAGGTAGAAACCGAGATAAATGGGGGAAGAAAATAGATAGAATTGAGGGAAAACAGATAGACTTCAATAATCTTCTTGATAATTCATACATAATGCCTCGGCAGTGTGGGTTTAGCTTTATATATAAGCTATCCACAGATTCTATAAGGCAGTTACTACTCTTCCACTACTCCTAAATCACTTCCATCACCTCCCCACTACTCCATATCTGTTACTTAACTGTTTCTAGAACATAACTGTAAATAACAACTAAATAAAGATATAACAACTGAAATAAAAATAACTTCTAATTCTAGGGGTCGTGACATAAAGGAACTACCAGCTACTCTCAGCATTCAACAATTTTGTCATGGAACCCCACTAATTACACCCCATCTTAAAAATAGCTCCTAACAATAATCCAAAGCCAACTAAATGAATATATTTTTCATGCCATTTCACAAATTCCATTGAGAAGTGACATGGGAAGGATTTTGCAGTCAAAACTTGTGAACAAATTATTTCTTTTGGACACACTCCCTGTTCAGTGTATATAAACTGGTAGAAATGGTACTAGTCCTCCAGCATTAATTACAAAGCAGACGACAGAAATGCTTGATATAAAAAAAGAGCTAAAAAAGGAACTTTCATGCAGAAAAAGAAGAGATGCTTAATCTCATGATGTGGGGTCAGCTATACGAATTCTAGCGTGTCAATCATTTCTATATGTAGCCTTATCTTCTATAATGCGTTTACAACCCCTATTACTAAGGGTCTCCCACCAAGTCCCTTGACCATTTTTACCAAAGAATTGTTCCATTCTGATAGGCTGCCGGTGCAACAAACCTATCATAGGCGTAACAAACAACTGAAGGCTTGAGGCTGGATTCAAGGGGACCGCACATGCAGGTGTAACAACCAGCATGTGCGCATGGGGAAGGAGGAGTAATGTTGTAATCCACACTGCTGAAGGAATAATCAACAGTGTGAATGGGGAATTCTGTTAGGAAAGCATGGGAAGGGGGTATAAGTAGGATAGGAGATGGAGAATTGGACGGCGAGCTTTTGGTAGAGAATTGGGAGAGTTAGGGCCTCTCGAATGCCCTGTTTCCTTCTTGTTTTTCTGTTGACAGGGATTGGAATATATTGATATTGGATTGTATTGGAATTCTATTGGAATCCTATCAATTTGGTATCAGAGAGAATCCGCACCTGATGGTGAACTTGACAGAGCGTGTTGGCGAGTTGGAGTCGACGGTGGAAGGCGTCCAAAGAGGGGTCGACGACATTAGAGGGAATGTACAGTCGGTGGAGCGTAACGTAGCGATGCTGCTTGAACAGTTCGCCTTCATGCGAACAAGGTGGGATGAGCTGGAGCGGGAAAGGAAGAACAAGTCCAGGGAGCGGGAAGGGCCTTCGGAATTCACCGTGGATTCCGAAGTAACCCCTGGAGTTAAGGGGGGTTGCAATCCGGGAGGGGGTACTGGGGGCGAGTACCGGGCGGACTTATGTGGAAGACGATTGGAGATGCCTCTCTTCGAAGGAGACAATCCAGATGAGTGGATCTTTCGCGCCGAGAGGTATTTTGCTGTCAACCAACTCACGGATGAAGAGAAGATTGACTCCGCAGCCCTGTGTTTTGAGGTCGCAGCGCTGTCGTGGTTTCAATGGGAGACTAGGCGAAGAGGAATTCGGAGCTGGGAGGGCCTGAAACAAGGACTTTTGAGTCGGTTTCGCCCCACGCAGGAGGGGTCGTTAGAGGAGCGGTTCTTGGCTCTTCGGCAGGAGGGATCGGTGAAGGAGTATCGTTTGAAGTTTGAGACCATGGCTGCGGCAGTACCTGATCTGCCGGAGGCGTTGTTGGAGGGCCAATTCCTCAACGGCCTCAACCCAAAGATACGAGCCAAGATCAGAGTATTACAGCCGCGGGGGCTTGATCGAATTATGGTGGTGGCACAAAACGTTGAAGACAAGAACTTAGCTCTTCAACATTACCATCGGGCAGCGGGGTCAACTAGGAGCGGTTATTCCACCACCACCGCAATCACAAGTCGGCTGTCACCGGTACCCGCGAAAGGTGTGGGTTCCTCCCAAAGGTCCGTGAACCAGCCAGGCCTCCGGATTCAGTCCGCAGGTAATGGTGGCAATTTTCCTTTCAAGAAACTTAGTGAGGCTGAGTGGAAGGCAAGGCGAGAGAAGGGCCTTTGCTTTCGCTGCGATGAGAAGTACTCGATTGGCCATAGGTGCAAGAACAAAGAGCTCCAAGTGCTGATGCTCTATGATGAAGAAATAGGCGAGGCTGCGGCAGAAGAAGAGGAGGAGCAAGGAGGTGACGAAGGGGTGGAATATGGAAGAGAGGTGATTGAATTATCTATGAATTCAGTGGTGGGATTAACTACCCCTCAAACGATGAAGCTAAGGGGGCTCATAGAAGGGCAGCTAGGGGTAGTTCTGGTGGATGGGGGAGCAACCCATAACTTCATCTCCTCTGAGTTGGTGCAACGCTTGAATTTACCGAGGACGGAAACGGCGGGATATGGGGTGATAATGGGAACTGGAATGGCGGTACAAGGTGCAGGAGTTTGCAAGGGGGTCAAATTGTCCTTAGATAACTTGCAGATAGTGGAAGAATTCCTTCCCCTTGAGTGAGGAAGATCGGATGTCATTCTTGGCATGAAATGGCTGGCTTCGGTGGGTAAAATGAGTGTGGATTGGAGGAATCTGACCATGAAGTTTTCAATAGGGGGGATGGCAGTGACTTTGCAGGGGGATCCTAGCTTAAGTAAAACATTAGTCTCCCTAAAAGCTATGATGAAGGCGTTGAAGGAGAGTGGGGAGAGAGTGTTGTTGGAAATTGGAGAGGTGGCTGCTGAATGCAATGAGCTGCAAGTGGGGCTGCCCGAAAGTTTGGAGGAATTATTGGCTGAGTTTGAAGGAGTTTTTTCCAGCCCAGTGGGACTGCCACCCACTAGAAACAGAGATCATGCCATCAATCTCCTACCCGACACCCCCCCGGTTAGTGTTTGGCCTTACCGCTACCCGTATCTCCAAAAGAATGAGATCGAAAAGATGGTACGAGAGATGTTGGCAGCTGGTATTATCAAACCTAGTGTTAGCCCTTTTTCTAGCCCGGTGTTGCTCGTTAAGAAGAAGGATGGGGGATGGCGGTTTTGTGTGGACTACCGGGCTCTCAACAAGGTGACAATCCCCGACAAGTTTCCTATTCCAGTCATTGATGAATTGCTGGATGAACTACATGGCGCGAAGTTTTTTTCGAAATTGGATCTCAAATCTGGTTACCACCAGATTCGAGTCAAGGCTGGAGACGAACCAAAGACCGCCTTTCGAACACATGAGGGCCATTATGAGTTCCTCGTCATGCCCTTTGGATTGACAAATGCCCCGGCCACCTTCCAATCCTTGATGAATGATGTCTTCAGGGAGTATTTGCATCGATTTGTGTTGGTTTTTTTTTATGATATTTTAATCTATAGCCAAAATTTTGACTAACATTTGCAGCACTTACGTTGTGTGCTGAAAGTGCTGGCTGCAAATCAGTTGTTTGCCAACAAAAAGAAGTGCTCCTTTGGGCAGTTGGAGGTTGAATACCTGGGCCATATCATCTCCCAACAAGGCGTGTCGGCTGATCGTTGCAAGGTGCAAGCCATGATCGACTGGCCAGCGCCAAGTTCCTTGAAGGAGTTGCGGGGATTCCTTGGTCTTACGGGGTACTATAGGAGGTTCGTGAAGGATTATGGTAAGATGGCATGGCCCCTCACCGAGAAACTAAAGAAGAACAACTTTCGTTGGGATGAAGAGGCTGAACGAGCATTCCAGCAGCTCAAAACAGCCATGGTGTCGCTGCCAGTTCTTGCACTACCGGACTTCTATCAGCCCCTCATAATTGAATCCGATGCTTCAGGGCATGGAGTAGGGGCAGTGTTGATGCAGAATCATAGACCGATTGCATATTACAGCCATGCTCTTAAACCATCGGAGAGGAAAAAATCGGTTTACGAAAGGGAGTTGATGGCCATGGTGTTTGCAGTCCAGAAATGGAGACATTATCTTTGGGAAAGGAAGTTCATAGTTAGAACGGACCAAAAAAGCTTGAAGTTTTTGTTTGAGCAGCGAATGGTGAGCCCGGATTATCAAAGGTGGATGCTGAAACTATTGGGCTTCCATTTTGAGATACACTACCGGCCGGGATTGGAGAACAAGGCTGCAGATAGCCTTTCGAGAATCAGCCACCCAGCAGCTCTATTTGCTCTAACGGTGCCAAGGGTGGTGCAACTCGATCAGCTGGTCCAAGAAGTGGAGAAGGATGCTTATTTACAGGGGATCATATAGAAATTAAAGGCGGATCCAGCTTACAGCTCAGATTTTCAACTGGTAGGCAACCAACTCCTCTATAAGGGGCGGTTGTTCCTGCCTAAGAAGTCTTCCCTAATTCCCTTGGTGCTCCAAGAGGGTCATGATAGCAGTGTCGGGGGTCATTCCGGGTTCCTAAAGACTTATAAGCGGATCGCTGCGAGTGTTTTTTGGGCAGGCATGAAGCGGGACATACGCCAATATGTGGCAAGGTGTGTCATTTGCCAGCAAAGTAAATATGAGTCCTTATCTCCAGGGGGTCTTTTGCAGCCTCTTCCGGTTCCTTGTCAGATTTGGGAGGATATAGCCATGGATTTTATTAACGGGTTACCAAAATCGGGTCATATGAATGCTATATTGGTGGTTGTAGATAGGCTCAGCAAATACGGCCATTTTATTGGTCTCAAACACCCCTTTACAGCTGGAGCAATAGCTGGAATTTTCATAAAAGAGGTAGTACGGTTGCATGGTATGCCTAGGACTATTGTTTCGGATTGAGATAAGGTGTTTATGAGTCGTTTTTGGGAGGAGTTATTTCGACTTCAAGGCACTAAGCTTCAACGTAGTACGGCCTACCACCCGCAAACGGATGGGCAAACGGAAGTACTCAACCGGACCTTAGAGACTTATTTGCGTTGTTTTGCATCAGCAAGGCCTTTAGGGTGGTATGTGTGGCTGCCATGGGCGGAATTGTGGTACAACACCTCATACAACACTGCTTCACGGATTACTCCTTTCCAAGCTGTTTATGAAAGGGAGCCGCCAACCTTGATCCGATTTGACAGGGGATCAACCCCGGTATCAACAGTGGAACAGCAGTTGCTGGAGAGAGATTTAGCTTTGGATGAGCTCAAGAACCAGCTAGACCAAGCTCAGGTGATTATGAAGAAGGTGGCTGACCGGAGGAGAAGGGATGTGCAATTTGCAGTTGGTGATTTTGTCTACTTGAAATTAAGGCCGTATAGAAAGAAGTCCCTAGCTGGCAGACCTAATGAGAAGCTGGCTCCGAGGTACTATGGGCCATTTGAAATTGAGCAGAAAGTGGGGTCAATGGCTTATAGACTCAAACTCCCAGTCAACTGTCGGGTTCACCCGGTTTTCCATGTGTCTCAGCTGAAAGAAGCTAAGGGCAGGCCCGGCGCAATGGAGCAGATTCCCCTCGAGCTGCAGGCTGACTTAGAAATGAAGGTTGAACCAGAAGCAGTGTTGGGAGTGCGGCCTGGGAAGGGTTCTAACTTACGCGGGCTGGATATCCTGATCCAGTGGAAGGGCTTACCACCGTTAGAGGCAACCTGGGAGCCCTACAACATGATTCAACAACAATTTCCAGCTTTTCACCTAGAGGACAAGGTGAAAGTCCGAGAAGGGAGTAATGATAGGCTGCCAGTGCAACAAACCTATCATAGGCGTAACAAACAACTGAAGGCTTGAGGCTGGATTCAAGGGGACCGCACATGCAGGTGTAACAACCAGCATGTGCGCATGGGGAAGGAGGGGTAATGTTGTAATCCACACTGCTGAAGGAATAATCAGCAGTGTGAATGGGGAATTCTGTTAGGAAAGCATGGGAAGGGGGTATAAGTAGGATAGGAGATGGAGAATTGGACGGCGAGCTTTTGGTAGAGAATTGGGAGAGTTAGGGCCTCTCGAATGCCCTGTTTCCTTCTTGTTTTTCTGTTGAAAGGGATTGGAATATATTGATATTGGATTGTATTGGAATTCTATTGGAATCCTATCACATTCCATTCACTCTTTTCGCAGGAGTCTCCACAGGCATGGCCAAACTATTTTAATCGACTCTTACAACTTATCTTCAATAAGAGCCACTTCAACTCTACTGCAAATAACTTCATTTATTATTTTATTGTTTCTTGTAAGGTCACACATCCACATAACTTCCTCATCTTCGTTATATTTACATTTTGTATATGTTAATGCTTTCCTACCTAACATTCTATATTGTACAACAAAGCTGTTCTTGCAACTGTCTTACAAAATTTCCCTTTTAGCTTTAATGGATCTTACTATCATATAAAACATCAGACACACTTTTCCATTTTAACCATCATGCCTCAATTCTATGGGTACCATCCACATTAGCCTCCCCATCTTCTTGGATGATTGATCCAAGATATCTGAATTGATCTTTTCTTAGGATGATTTGAACTTAAGTTTTACCATAACATCGCCCACATTTTCATTTCTACTAAACTTACAAAATGTTACATTCGGTTTTCAATCTACTTAACCTACAGTGTAGATTCTAAAGTGCTCCTCCATATCTCAAGTTTAATATTTGCTTATTCTTTTATCTTATCCCCCAAGACAATGTCATCTGCAAATAACATGCATCAAGGCACCTCTGCCTAGATACATGTTTCTTTTCCATGATACATGTCTTCAATAATTTGAACATAAGCAATTCAAACTCTTTTCTTCTATAGAAACTTTTTCATAAGCTTTTTTTCTACACCTCTATATCTTTTTACTAGGAGCCATAGAAAGTATATATATATATATATATATATAGAGAGAGAGAGAGAGAGAGAGAGAGAGATATTTAAAAAACTCATCAGCAATTCATTCAAATTCAAACATTAGGTGACTTATCTCTCACCAATTCCACAAGGTGTACACAAATGTTCTTTCTCCGAACTAGTCCATGAAGTAGTTGGTAACAAGTAATTTCCTGTCAAATATAAAGAGAATTATAATACCTGCCAACTAACTATATAAGTATGAAAGAGAGCATAAAGTTGAAAAATAAACCTGTAAATCCTTCTCCCCAGGGTAATTTACAAGTGTCATATTGGAGATTCGAACAACAACATCGAGCACAACTTTACCCTGGCTACCCTCTCCAAAGAAGGTAAGCCAATGTTTTCGAGGATTTTCTTCACCTTTTGATGTATAGACGTCTCCACTTCTTGTAGTTTCTTCAGATGGCATTAGATAAGTACAAGACCATCTAGCAATGAACCATATAATTGCCTGCACAGCACAATTAACGCAAAATAAATTTCCTCTCAGCTAAAAAATTAAAAATTGAACATGTAGCTTGATTTTTGTGTTCGTTCAATTTTTAAACATAAACTATATTATTATAATATAGTACATTATTTCAGAATATGGTTATATTATTAATATAATATATTAATATACTAATTTTTAAATAATTATATTATAATATAATATATTAATAATCACGAATATTATATTATTAATATAGTTATAATAATACTTTAACATAATATAAATAAATTTTTTAATATAAATCACTATGGCTAAGTTTGAATGAGGTCATAAGTTGGGAGCTATTATTTTGTCATTTGGATTTGAAATCCCAAATCCCATGTTAGGGCAGGCACAACTTTGTAGAAAGGATTTGGATTTGGATCCAAATACAAGGATGGATTTTAACTCAAAAATAAGAGGATTTCAAAATGACCCTAGAAGAGGTGTCATTTAGACTCAAAACACATAAGCACACAAACATATATGTACATACTTATATAGTATAAATGTATGTTGTACATATACATATATGTATGTACATACGCACATAATATTTATGAATATACATATGTACATTCGTAGTATATTATATATACATATATAGTGTGTGCATAACTACGTGTATATCTATACACATACTGTATTACATATATATACATATAGCTACTGTGTAGACATTACATATACAATAACAATATATATGTATATATACATATACACATACTATGTATAGTTCATATACATATGATTGAACATATATGTATATACATCAATGTTCTAAGAACTGGACCAGGCATTGAACCAGAAGGAAAGAGTTTCACAATTCAGAGGTCAAACAAGGGTTGAATCAAGGTTGGACCGACTTTTATTTTTAATTAAATAAATAAATATACAATAATTAAAATTATGATGTAAAAATAAAAAAATTAATACCTATTGACATATTTTCACAAGAAATTATGAATTTATGATCTTAAATCTTAATGACAAATTTTCAAATTTCAAGACAAGTAGATAAGAAAGAAGATAAAAAATAAAAATTCTCAAAAGAAGGGAAAAAGGTAAGGAAAAAAGGGAAAGCGAACAGTTTAATTTCTTCAAATAATCAAATGCAGTCTGATCATTAACAAACATCATTTGCAATAAATAGAAACAAATAAGTTGGTTCCATCCCTTGCCTCTTGCAACCAACCAGAGTTCGTTAAAAGAAGAAATTAAAAATCTGCCGCAAGAAGACTGAATGACAATTTTGTGATTGAAGGTTTGGATGCATGACAATAAGAAGTAAGAACACTTATATATATATATATATGTATGTACTGTAAATCTATAAAATCATCAAGTTTGCAGCAATTCACTTTCCGCACATATATATATGTAGTTATGAAGTTATGTACTGTAAAATTAATGAGATGAAGAATTAAGAAAGACCTGTGCTGAGCTCAGATCAACAATGTCAGGTTAGTTTGATTGCAAAGAAGATTAATTGCAATGGGCTAGGATTTTCAAAGAAGGAAGAGGAAAAATAACTAAAGAAGATGATTGGCGATTAAGTGGTATTCTGCCTTCTAAACCAATCAAAATAATTGCATTTTCAGCTCCCATGGATTACCTTGAACCAGCTCAGCTTGCAAATAATTGCATTTTCAGTAAATGATCCCATGGAGCGGACTGGCTGGTCCAACCGGTTCAACTGTGAACTGGATTACCTGGTTTCCAGTTTGATCACCGATTAAAAGACAAAATCACCAGTTTCAGCTTGCCCAGTTCAATTACTGGACTGAACTGGCCTGTGATCCAGTTCACAGTTGAACCGGTTGGACCAGCCAGTCCGCTCCAGTTTTCAACATATTGATGTACATACATATATATTTATACTGTATATACATGTATTTACATATATATATATATATATATTCTTCTTAAGAATATACTTTTTAGTTTTATTTTTATCTTTCACATTTTTTTACAATGATCGAATTTGAATCCATGTAGAATGGTTACCAAAACACTTAAATTACAAAATAATAAAGAGTTTCAATGACATAATTTGAAATGCAATCATTTGAAATTCTAATCATATGAAATCCTTCCATCCAAATGTAACCAAATATAATATATATATTCATAAATAACTATTATTAACAATACATTAATAATAATTCCTGTAAATTTGAATATGATATATAATTATATATTATTTTATAGTATAATTATATGATTAAAATAATACATTAATAGAATTTTAAATACCGTTATTTTACTAATAAATAGTGTTTAATAATGACATTATTTGAAATAATATGATATCTTACATATTATTATATATTAGTAGTATAATATATTGTAAATATTAATTTTAATGTAATTATATTAAGAATAATTAATAATTAGTTATTTTAATATAATATATTACTTTAAATATAATATATTATGAATATAATTATAAAATTGCTTAAATCTGTTGGTGAGTAAAAATGACAAAAAGGAATTAAAACAAATGCGGAAACACCTTTTTGGTGTATCCACTTTCTTCAACTTATGTCTGTCACGGCAACTTGTCAAATGGTGTTACCAGTTTTTTATTTCTTAAAAGAAAATGAAAACAGCAGTAGAAAACTGAAACACTCTTAACAAAATCAAACAGGGCATAGTAACTTGTAAAATGAGTACTTCGGGGAAAAACAAACAAAAACCAAATTCCTTAACAAGTTGATTTATCCAAAAGGAAGAAAATTTGATGGATCACCTCCATAAGCCGAGGACTAAAAAATGACACTCTCATGGCTTCGTCTAAACTTTCTTGAGCAAATCTTATAATTGAGCTGCACTAAACCAAGAAATAAGTGAACCAAAATAGAAAGAAAAATTAAACATTTATTATTGCTAGTCATGGGTACAGACCACAAGATATCTATAATTTTTTCTTTTTATGAGGGAAGAAATTTTATCAAGGAGAGGACAGGATACAAAAGGATAAGACATCCTCCAAAAGAAAAAGGGAGGAATAATTACAATAGCCAATAGGAGACCACCCCAATCTGGTTTAACATCCAAAAGAGACAACCCTTTAAATCAACCACAGGAAAAACTCCACAAAGGAGCAAATGTAAATGAACTGGCTGGTTCTTTTAAGCAGAAGATATGAACAAGTGAATGACTGAGTAATAAGAAAAAATGGGCATTCAGGGGGGGGAAAGGGATAGATCAAAAGCAGCAAAGCGGCATTTGCTGTAGGTAATAACAAGATGCACAAAAACATGTTTACATAATGATGTACAACGATGATTCAATTGGTGAAGCTATCCTTTCATTCTGACCTGTATACCCTATCCATGCCTACACATCTCCAATTATCCTCCTCAGTATGAAGGTTTCCATATAACTCCACCATTCTCCTTGTGACAGCCTCCTTACTAGAGCCACCTCACATCAATCATCCAATTCCTTATTATGTTAGATTTCTTGAGACTCGTCCATCTTATGAAAGAATTGTGTTCCTCTCCACTTAAATCAATATCAGCCAGACCTTCTTCCTACTCACTTCCTACAAGATAAGATCCTCCCAAGCTTTGCTTTCTTATCCATTCTAACTTCTAGCCATCAAAATGAGAGTCCTTCCCATCTTATCATCGAGGATCTTAATTTGCTCATGAGTTAATTAATGAGCTAGTCTTACCAAGAAGTTCTTTACTCTACTCCTTTTAAGTCTTCCAACATTCACAGCTTCTTTCTCACAACAAATCTCTAACTCTTACCATATATTCTCCAATTTTGAAAGGAGATCGACCAATTCTAGAGCTACATAGTTCAACTTATTCCACTACTATAATCCATTTTCATTTCCTCTCTAATCCACTAATTCTTATCCCGATGTATATGTTCAAACCTACCAGTGGAGTATCCTCATCCTATGTTCCATACTAACCCTTTTATGTGATTTACTTTTACCATAAGATACTTAAATTATAATGCCTACACTTTATGATTCTTGAATAATATTTGGAGGATTGCTATAACTGGAGTCTGGAGTTATAATGAAATGAGACTCTAGGCAGGCTTGAAATGGCCAATCTTCCTCATAGTTAAACTCCTTTGTGTAGGTATTTTGAAAAACAAAAATACGCTTAAGGTTCATTTAGACATGTAGTTCTTCTTCTTCACAGATTCAGTTAAGTACATACCTATTTGGATTTCCTTTCACTTAGCTCAAAAAGGAAAAAGAAAAAAAAAAAAAAAAACTATTTGGAAATTCAACCCACTAGTGAATCTTTCAAGTACTCATTACTGGTAAAGAAAATCATGGCCTTTAGTATTGGTTGGTGATCTTTAATAGTTAAAAGCAATAATTATTTCTCGAAGAACACAAGAAAGTCAGTAAAGTAAAAATCCTACAAACAAAAGATCTTATGCCTTCAGAAAGCAAGAAATTAGCCATCTTCAGTTTAAACTTGAAATGTTGCAAGACCAATTTCAGATGGGCAACCTACTTCAAACAATTAATCTTTTGTTTCAGCACAAAGTAGAATAACAGAAAATAAAAAAATAGAAAACTTTACCCAGAAAGTACAACGACAGGATGTTTATCCATTTCCAGGAAATCCATAAAACGAGTTTGGATAGCCTTCGGGACCTGAATGCCAATTAATATCATGAAAATAAGAACTTTCTGCATACAGGATAAAAAAAAAAAATGGAAAGCATGTAATGCACCCACTTCCCAATTGACCAGCTGATTGCACTTTAAACTGACATAACAACTATTCAATTATAACAACCAAATAAAATGTGAATTACAACAACAACAACACACACAAAAAAAAAAAAAAAGATTTGGCATTGATTTTTACAGAAAAACAACCAAGTCATGAAGAATAAACACCCAGAGAAAATCTATTAAGTAATGACCAGTTAGGAAGCTAAATAAATGGGTATGGCGATGCAACAGAATACCAACACATTTGACACGACTACTTTCAGAAAATGTTGATACAAGGCAAGATATGGCACAAATAAATATTTCTTATGACTTCTGTATAATTGTTTATTTTTAAGAAGAAAAAATATAACATAACATAACATTAAATGAATTATAAAAATGTGAGAATTTATTTGTTATGTTCTTTGTATTATTATTATTATTATGTCTTCTGTATTATTATTATTATTATTATTATTATTATTATTATTATTATTTATTTATTCAAAAGACCTTTGACAGTGCTAGGAAAGGAAGAAGGAGGTTGGGGAAATAAGGAAAGGGGATAAAAAGGGAAGTAGAAATGGGAAGCCAAAGGCAAGTAGAAGGGGGGAGAAACAATCGTGAAAAAGAATGGAAAATTTGAAACACACTCTATTATGTGTGTTCGTTCATCCAAAATTTTTATTTATTTATTTGAAAACTGAGAGCCAAACATTATTTTGTATTTTTGTTTCCAAAGTGAAAAACAGAAACTAAAAACTCAAAAACAAAGCTCTATCAAACAGGCTCTTAGAAGTGAAGATACATTGCAAGTTTACAAACAATTATAAGACTTGAAAACTGAAGATAATAAACCCCATGTTATTGTGGAAACTTAGTACCCAAGCCACCCATGAAATTGCAGTATATGCATAACGAAGGCAGTAAGGTTCAGCTTATTGAAGCATAAGTTAAATTCATCCCAACAGTGGAATTCTAAATCTTTGTAGCTGACATCAAAATGTCACATATATTCAATAGTGAAAATCATTAGATAAACAATAAATTAAAACAGGCACCGAGACAGGAGTGATTGCAAGAGGAATTACATAATGTCTTTTCTGTTTTCAAAACGAAAGGAAATCAGGATATAACTATAATGGGAGTAATTGCAGGGGAAACTATGGAAAGAAGAAGATGAAAGTTGACTACCATGGGCATTTCTCCTTCCCCTTCATCAGCAAGAAGATGCCCAGTTAAAAGCAGTAGTGAATATAGCTCTTCCAGAGTTTGAGAGGGATCATTTGTGCCTCTTCCCTACAGACAATGTGAAGAATCAAGTGAAACCAAGCAGCACCAAATATTAGAATCCAACCTATAGACCCAGAAAATATTAAATAAGAAATGTACAGAACTTACATGACACAGATTATTACAGTAAAGTGATCTGAAAATTAATGGTTATGTAAAGATAAAATGACCATGTGTATCATTGTACAAGGCCTCCAAATCTAAGTATAAATTTTTATGAGGTTGAATAGATCTCTTTCCATGGTATTCTATATGCAATTAGACTTCCATGATTTGATGTACTTCCACTGGTGGTAACCACGAAAATCTCCCATACTGCTATGGTAAAATGCAGTTAAAAACTTTAAAAAAAGAAAAGAAAAAAAAACTCTTAATGGGAATTTTCCTCAACAACTAGTAAAGGAAATAGGGTGGATCAATAGATGCACCCCAAGGGGAGAGGTATCCAACCAACCTAGACATGCTTATCAAACAGAAAAGATCCCAACAAACTGCAGAAGAGTCCTAACTTCAGAGCCTAAAGAGTAACAAATCCCTATGAAGTACCGACACAGTTTCAAAGAAGGATGTTTAAACCTTGTGTCTCAGATAGATCTCGTGGGCAGCTGGCCGTGACGACAATACCTTTCCAGGGCACAACAGGGTGAGTCCCAAAGAGTCTAGTAGGATTAACAGACTCTCCAAAGAGGTGGATGACATGTACCTCCCCCTCCCCTCATTTTGTAATCATCCCCTAAAAGCCTAAAACATTTTCTAAGTAACAGAGTTACCTAGAGCTTCTCAGTAAGCTTTGCTTACTTTCTCTTTTGACTGTTTCAAAAGTCACACAAAGGTTAGGCTTACTTAACAATCAAGGGGGCTTGAATAATACCAAGTGTCACATGACCTACCCAAGAGGTAATCAGGTTGTGATAGTCTGCTATCTAATCAAAATCTTGTCATAGAGCCAGTCCAACCTCAAAACAAATATAACTAATGAACTCGAGAAACCTTCTGTCACAACCTAGATGAATTAGGAAGTTATTAGTTTTCATTTAGTTGTTATATCTTTATTCAGTGTTATTTATAGTTATGTGTTAGGAGTAGTTAGGTGTAGTGTGCAATGGAGTGTTATGACCCCAAGGGTAATTTTGAAATTTTCCTTGTAATAACCATAGCCACATGGCCACTTGTGTAACTAGTTGCTAGAAGCATCCCGAAGGGCCTGTATAAGGCCATGTATGAGGATGGGAGTTATCATGAGAAACTCTTTCCCTCTTTAATTCTCCTTTTCTCTCTCTCTTTTCCCTCCAAAACTCTCTTCTCTCCATCTCTCGATCCTTCTATTTCCTTATCAATTCAAGTCTCAACCGAGAGACTTGACATGGAGGTGGAAGTGGTAACTGCTGTAACTACTATAAATAGCTGTTGGATAGCTGATGAGAATATGTGAAATAAGAAATATCAGAATTCTAGTTCCTCCCTCAATTCTCTGATTCTCCCCCTATTTTTCTATCTGTTTCCCCCTACTTTCTATCTATTTCTCCCTTATTTCTCTCGGTTTCCCCCTATATTCTGTCTGTTTCTCCTCATTTCTTTCTATTTCTCCCTCTCATTCCATTCTATCTTCAAAGAAATCTGTAGTTAGGACTAGGGTCCCAACAAAGTGGTATCAAAGCAGTCAGTTCTCAGCTATAATCTAGCGTATTCCAATTAGAACAAAGCGGTTATTAGAAGCAGTTCCAAAGCAATTCTTGGCCTCAAATCTAGCTCTTTTTGGATTTTCTCCATGGCTATTGGTTACCAGACACTCAAAGCTTGTATGGATAGATTTGAAAAGAAACTGGACGAACTCGTGATTATGATGGCCAAACAGTATCAGATTAGCCTTTTAGCGGAATTACTTTTTAAGGAATATTCTGATCCAATTATTCAAAAAAATAGACTAGTCCCTGTGTTGATGATCCACTCCTGCTAGGTAATGACATGGTTCAAAGAATTCCACAAGTCAACTTGCTAGAGGATTTTCTATCAAAGGAGAAGGATGGACAAATTCTAGAAGATAAGGAGTTTCCACTGAAAGAAGATGAACAACTAGCTAAAGCTATACAAGAAAGCTGGAAGTTAACAGTTCAGGATATGTGCGGGCTGTAACACTAAGATTGGTTATGAAAGCTTGACTCGCATGGGTGCAATTTGGCATCCAAAATATTTCAGATTCCATGAACAAGGCGGTTATTGGAAGCAGTTCCAGAGCAGTTATTGGCCTTAGATCTAGCTCTTTTTGGATTTTCTCCATGGTTGTTGGTTACCAAACGCTCAAAGCTTCCATGGATAGATTTGAAAGGAAAGCGGATCAACCCATGATTATGATGGCCAAATGGTATCAGGTTAGTCTTCCAGTGGAACTACTTTCTAGGGAATATTCTAATCCAATTATTCAACAAAAGAAACCAGTTCCTGTAACAGTTGGAGATCCACTCTTGCTAGGAAATGATGTGGTTCATAGAACTCTGCAAGTCAATTTGCTAGAGGATTTTCCATTAAAGGAGAAGGATGAACAAATTCTAGAAGATAATGAGTTTCCATTGAAAGAAGATGAACAACCAGCCAAAGATATACAAGAAAGCTGGAAATCAACAGGGTTCAAGGTATGTGCGAACTACAACATTGAGATTGGTTATGAAAGCTTGAACTGCTTGGGTGCAGTTTGGCATCTAGAATGTTCCAGATGCTACACTTGCAATCAACCAATTTGTGATGATGAGTTTTCTATGTCTGAGACTGATCCTTATCATAAATCTTGCTACAAGGAGCTCTATCACCCAAAATGTGATGTCTGCAAGCATTTTTACCAACAAATGCTCCTGGGTTAATTGAATATAGAGAGCATCCTATCTAGGTCCAGAGGTATTACCCTTTTCATGAATTTGATGAGACTCCTCATTGTTGTAGCTGTGAGTGAATGGAACCAAGGGAAACCAGATATGTTGCCCTAGAGGATGGTCAGAGGTTTTACCTAGAGTGTATTGACTTAGCAATAATGGAAACTCATGAATGTCAGCCCCTTCCTCTTGATATGCAAGAAATTTATGAAGAAATTGAAGTGGATGAATGGATGGCAGAAGAAAAGGACACTGCAGGGATTGGATGAAGAAAGCGTGGACAGTTACTGTGATTTCTTAGGGACAAGAAATCTTTTAAGGGGAAGGGAATGTCACTACCTAGATGAATTAGGAAATCATTATTTTTTATTGTTAGATCCTTGATTTGACGGAGAGAATTCTCTCTGATCCAAAAGAGAATTTGTGGGAATAAGGGAGGAAATGTAGAAAAGGGAGAGAAATTATAAAGGGGGAGAGAGAGAGAACGAGAAAATTAGGAGGGAAAATTCTGATTCCAATTATCAAATCATGCCTTCACAATGAGTTGGGCCGATCTCTTATACGGCCTCAACTTGGAATTGGCGCCAAAAGGATTGCCAAGTCCCCTCTAGAATCAGTCAAGTTGCCTAACGGTCTACATACAACTTGCATTGCTTGAAACCTTCTACCAACAAGCTAAATCCCTCCAAAATTACAATTATAGCTATGAATAGCTACAAAGTAAAAGATAGCAACAATGTAAAAGGTTACAGCCTTGGTACGTGACATTTATTTAGTAGTTATATCTTTATTCAGTGTTATTTACAGTTATGTGTTAAGAGTAGTTAGGTGTAGTGGAGTAGCAGAAGTGGAAGTGATAACTGTTGTAACCACTATAAATAATTGTTGGATAGGTTTATATAAAGCTATAACCCACAGTGCTGATGAGGATATGTGAAGGAATATCAGGATTCTATTTCCTCCCTCAATTCTCTTATTCTCACCCTATTATTCTGTTTGTTTCCCCCTATTTTCTGTTTATTTCCCCCTCATTTCTCTTGATTTCCCCCTATTATTCTGTCTATTTCTCCATCATTTCTTTCTATTTCTCCCTCTCATTCCATTCCATCTTCAAAGAAATCTGTAGTTAGGACTAGGGTCCTGACACCTTCCAAAGATACTTTCCAAGGAGCGTTTGCTAGATAGGGTAAAGTTCCTAATTTGACCCTCATCCATCAGGGAAAGACAAAACTCCTCCCAACTCACAAGGTGTATTCAGATTCATCCCTATGCCCCTCCAAATCTAGAGGAATTCTCTTTGAAGTTTCTCCAATCTTTTAATAAAAGAAACAAGAATGCAGAAAAGCAAGAAAACATATATAAAGGAAGGGAAGATGGTACTGATAATGATAGTGAGCCTCCCCTTCTTTAGATAAGTACTCTCCTGTTTAACACTGTTGAGTTGTTAGCTGCTGCACTAGAACCCTCCAGAATGACTTCCTAGCCAAATTAATATAACAGCACCACAGACCACGAATCACAAAGAACACACCTCAAGGTTCTCACCTACCTCTCCCTAGCATCTTAACAATGATGGCCATAATCAGAAAAATTCTCAACTACCTCTCCCTAGCATCTACAAAGATGGTCATCTTCAAAAAATGGAGATGCAAGATAAACACGGCCTTGTCTTCTTTGTACCGTTCTTTAATTATCAGCATAATATAAGAACTTTCAAAAAAAGGTCAACACTTTCCAAGGACAGACACAGCACAAAATAAGTCTAACATACACCACACTTTACACTAGAACATGCCTCCCTGTATGGGATTAGAAGTTGATCATAATAACTTTCATGCATGTTGCACCAGCCCAGTAGAATCCACCTCAAAGTAGTGAGGACTCTTCAAAACTATGATTGCTAGATTGTAATATTTTCATTCATCATTCTGATAGGAATTTAGATGCCAACAATGAGCCTGACTCCATATCCTTTGGAGCTCATACACAGAAGATCTACTCAGGTGGTGTCAAAATGTTATACTGGAAGCAGAAATATTTATTTTCTTATTAAATTTACAATACAGCAGCTATACAAACCATTACAATCAACCTAACAAGAAATAAGGCATTTTTTTTTTTTGGAAAATGAAGCAACAAACAAACAAACCTGATGAAGCCTTGCAAATCGCTCAGAAAATAATCGCGTGAGTAAAGGAATTGCAACATCAATAGCTGCTCTCCCAATAAGTGCATAAGAGCTCAACCTTTCATCCATGGCTGCAAGTAGAACACATACCGATAGTTGAAATAAAAGAAAGATGTTCACCAAGCAGTGGGAGTGCTGACATAAAATGAAATTTAAAATACACCATAAGTGGTTGCTGACATAGATGAGTTGCATACTAGCAATAGAAGACTGCAGGTATTCGGATTCACTCTCATAAGTGGTTGCTGATGCAGAAGCCACTATAATATTAAACAACGTCATAAGTCAGTATTGAATAAAATCATTCTCAGGCCAAGAAACATAATGTGAAGAATATCAGATTACCATTTAGTTCACATTCTACAATCAACACAAATAAATTAGCTGCAGCACCAATCCCTTCTAGTGGAAGTATCGTGATCTGTCCAGTGTTATCCATTGGCTGCCAATAAAACGGTAGAAGTTCTTTAATTCAATAGCTGGGATAGAACAAGCATTACAATAGCAATAGTTCATCCAAGGCAGTTATCAACCTAAGAAGCACGGACATGGGACACAACACGGTTGGGATACGTTAGTTAATAAACTAAAATTTTATATTTCTGGTGACATAATAAAATACCAAAATTATATTCTAAACTTGTAAATATCGAATTGGTGCAATGGGCACAACACACGGTTGGGATACGTTAGTTAATAAACTAAAATTTTATATTTCTAGTGACATAATAAAATACCAAAATTATATTCTAAACTTGTAAATATCGAATTGGTGCAATAGGCACAACACAGGCAGCAGTTGGCAGATGCACCCAGTCCAGCAGTCCGCACTTGCCATCGCCACAGTCCACCAGAGATACAGCTTCATGGTTCACACCACACCAGTCCACCAGCGACTCGAATGTAAATGAAGCAGGAGCTTGCTTCTCTTGTTCACATTCCAGACTTCCAGCTCCAACAACTGACAAATGATGTTAAATACAGCTTAAAGGAAGCTTCAATAAGGAGATTGAAGAATCAGATGAAGAACCCAGTCCAACAGTCGGTGGCGGTAATAAATTGGAATCGGATTCCAGTCAAACAGCCGGGAATGTGGTGTGTCCGACATGTATCGACGGCCTGTTGCCGTGTTGCTGCCTCATACACTGGCATGTCGACCTCTTTGTTGTGTCTGTGCTTTATAGGTTATCATATCACTCAAACTTCAACATACACCAGAAATTATCCACAATAATAAAGATTAAAAAGATTATGATTGGGGATTAGTAATTGTTGGACGATGAGATTGGGTGTTCAAGTTTAAAAAGGGAAGATAAGGTGGTTGGATAAGATAAAACTTCAAGATTTAAAAGATAAGGCAGCCTAGAAGATAAGATAAAGCTCCAAGATTCAAGAGAAAGATACAGCTTGAAAGCAGAAGATAAATTCCATCATTTTGAATATTAGTTACTGTTATCTAAATTTGAATTTATTCCTATTTTCTAGAAGATAGAATAGATATTTTGTACTTGCATAAATACCTCTACTTGGATTCAATAATATTCAAGTAAGCTTTCAAGAATTCAGCTTATTTCAGTAATAATACATCAAGCCTTAATACCACTAGGTGGGGTCAGCTAATGACGGGATTAAAACCATAAACAAATACTTTATAAAGATATGGGCAAAATGAACAGACGAATTAACTGCTAGATTGCACAAATGTCGAATGACTACTAAACCATGTTAAAGGTCAAGGAAAAGCACCACTAGAAGTGAAGTCCAAGTATCTAACAAGATATCACGTGCCACCCAACTCCATGTCTCCTCTTCGCTGTAGTTAGCCATAAGGACTTTAATAACTTCACACATCAAGGACGACAACAAGCTAATAGTACCAATTGGGCTGAAAATCAAGGCAAAAAGTCAGATCTGAACAGATTTATGTACGAAAACAATTGCAGAATAATCAAGAGATGTCGTACGGCATCATGTAACTGACCTTACAGATTTCAAGAGTTTGTCAAACACAAGGGGTGTTGTTACAGTAGTTATGGCTAAGAGTGCACGGCAACCATCAAGCATCTCACTGAACAGAGGCAAATAACAGGTAAAGCACCAACTGAAGTAAGGACAAAAGATAGGAAGGGAGGGGGAGTGTCTAGGTGAGGCAACAGGAATATAACCTTTCACTTTTTCCACATTCAATCGCTTTTGAAACCACATCAGGAGGACTAATCCACTCTATAATTCCAGATAGCAATTGCAGAAGGTGCCGTTCTTGCATTTGTCCATTATCTGTATTTGAAGTGCAAAAGACATTAACTAGAGAAGCAAAAGAAGATTCTCAACAGGCATTTACAAACTTCATAATTATTAACTAGAACCATAGAAACAGTATAATCAAAGGCTGAATATTTAGTCAAAAGACTCTTAATGGTGTTATTTATTAGTATGCTCTATCCTAAAGAAATATGTAACATGTCGATAAACTAGCTAAGACGAGAAAGAAAACTCAATTGATTTGAACCAAGTAAATTGCATAAAAGACAAAACCCAAAAAAGTACTAGTAAATAAGAGAGCTATCAAGGAGAGATGGAAGGAGTATTTGTCAAAGTTATTAAACAAGTGTTACATTGGGTATCTTAATAACTCTGACGAAAATAGGAATCACATGTTCTATTAGACGTATATGTCCAAACAAATAAAGCAAACATTGAAAAAGATGAAAAATGATAAAACAATTGGACTAGATAACATCCCGATGGAAATGGAAATGCATGGGAGAAAAGGGCATTTTTTGGTTAACAAAATTATTTAATATGATCCTTAAATAAAATAGAACAACAAGCAGCACCTTAGTACCTATAAGAATAACGTTGATGTTTAAAGTTATGGAAATTAAAGAGGAATCAAGCTAATGAGCCACACTATGAAACTTTGTAAGAGAGGGATTGAGAGAAGGCTAAGAAGAGAAACAAAAATGTCTCGGAAAACCAATTTGGTTTCATACCTGATAGGTCAAAAATGGAAGCTATATACTTCTTGTTGAGGCACTTAATGGAAAGATATAGAGACAAATAAAAAGATTTACATATGGTGACTAGGGGTGCAAATGAGCCAAGCCGTTCGGGCTCGGCTCGGTGTTCGACTCGATAAAAGTTCGTTCGTTAAAGTAAACGAGACAAACTTGAGCCTAACTTTGAAGCTCAATTTATTAACGAGCTGAGTTTGAGTTTAATAAAGTTTAGCTCATTAGTTCGCGAGTTGGCTCGAATAGCGGCTCATGAGCTGGATCGATTATAAGCTCGTGAGCTGTCTCAAATAGAGGTTCACGAGCTAACTCGCTTATAGACTCGTCAACATCTTGTTAGTTGATATTGATAAAAATTATTATTTTTTATGTTTTTATATATAGGATAATATCACTGAAATTCTACTGCCACATGAAACAAAACAAAGTATGTGATTCTTGAAAGTTTTCGATATGTTGGTATTTTGTAGGTTGATATATGTGATTTGATATATAATTCTGATTATTGATTAATATTACAATTTCAAATTGCATGTTGATATTTGGAGTAGCTAATTTGAAGTTGAATTGAAAATATATTTGTTATGTTGTAATTTTGATTATGTTTGTATTTTGAAAATAACTAAACAAGTAATTGTCATGTAATAAACCTATTGTAACGGGGTAGCAGTGCAATTATCGGTAGTTAGGGGTAGAAAGGAAGCATTTGATATTAGCTAGCTATGAGGGTGGTACTAAATCAGTTGCAGCATTAGCAGCATGTACATTCTCATGCATGTGGGCAGTTACAGCCCACTGAAGGATAAGGATCCAGCTATATATATGCTGAATCCTTTCCTACGGTTATGTATGGAAATTATCAGAGAATCTTGGATTCCATCTCTCTCTCTCTCTTTCTTTCTGTGCAGTTCTTATTGTTTTCTCATCTCACTGTGTAATCGGAAACCATTGTCCGCTTCGGGGAGCTGACAGTAATTTGATTATCTTTTTGTACGATAAATAATATTATACTTATTATAATTTGTGAAATTATTATTACTTAATTATTATCTTGATGTTATATTTATTGATTATCAGGTTGGATTCATTTAGATATATTTGTTGATTATCAAATTGATATTTATTTTTATTGTAGATCAGTTTATTAGGTTTTTTTAAATAAAACTTTGATATATTTCAGCCCAAACTCAAGTTAGGGCTCGCTTGAGCCTGAGCCTGAGCTCAAGTTCATGCTATGCTAATCGAGCTCGAGTTCGAGCCAAACTTCCAGGCTCGATTCAAACTTGAACTTGAGCTTGAGCCTGTGATAAAATTTATCGAGCTGGGCCGAGCTAAGCAAAGCTCGGCTCGGCTCGGCTCATTTGCACCCCTAATGGTGACTACAAATATAAAAAGATATTATGACAAAATTCCTAGAGAAGTCTAATGAAAAGGTCTTAGAGAAGAAAGAGTCCTAATTACATATATACAAATTATTAAAGACATGTATCATCATCAACTACACTTTATCCTAACCAAGTTGGGGATGGTGGCATAGCATTCATGATATACTTAACTTCTAAAAGACACACTGATAATACAAATCAATGCAAAAGAATGTGGCAAAATTTAACATTGGATGCCCTTCCTGACGCAACCCTCTAGCAAGGGAATGACATAAAGTTTTAACACCACCTTAACAAGGAAAAGTCTCATGAGATGGCGCTAAATAAACCAAAATAATTCTAATTAACCTAATATACCCATACCAAACAAATCCATTTCATTAATCCCAATGCAATTATAATGCAAGGACTCAATCCTAACAATATAGGCATGTGAAAAGAAAATAAAAACTAACCATTGAGGAGTAGGTAGAAGGAAATCATCTCCCTACCCCTCCTTTTATTGTATTTAATTGTTTAATTATTTGATCTGAGCAATAACTATAGGAGGAAATTATTCATACCAGATGGAAATACATATCCTGTCAACGAGCAGAATTGTACAATAAGTTTCCGAGCAGAGACTGCAATAGGACAATCAAGCCAGTAACTGTCACTTGGGCATTTGTGTCTAACTGCAGCATACAAGCTCAAAAGCCACTCAATGTGGCCGCTTGTTATTAGAACATCCCTCCAAGAAGGACCAGGCTACAGGCATTATCAGGGAAGAGTCAGAAAGAGGTTATAATGAGGTTAATGAATCAGAACAATGAATTCAGTTAGTGACATATAAGAAATATCTGGGCATTGGTCAATAGTGAGATTTCAAAGGTTCACATTTAATTGCCGCAATAAAGCCACTGCCCCAAACAAGTTCACCATCTAACTGGGATAATCTATTACTTCTTCAAGAAATCATTTCCTTTGTAATAGTCTTTCACAAAATATCAGGGAAATAGAAGGATGGGAGAATAGGTATGATGCATATGCTGACTTTTCTCATGTTCTTTCTAGTTATGCCACTCAAGATGCAGACTACAGATTGTGGAGTAGTACGTATGTTACCTGCACCAAGATGCAATCAGACCTCTTGGCACCCTCATATTTAACATCTACTAGAAAAACATTTATGCCCTCTTTGGCGCCCTTAGCCTCTTCCGTATTGAGGTGGAAGTCCCAGTTCAGGATTTGTAGCATAAATCTCATGGCTGCCGCACATACATTGGCCTCAGAAATAGCAGAATCAGATTTCACAATTTTATCAGTGACACTAAGAGCTGCATCTTGAGACCAACAGTAGAAAGCCTGTGCATTAAAAAAAGATACAAACAGTGATATAAAATTCTATGCCTTAGTAACCTTGATTGACAATGTTTCCTTTTTCCACTTGGGGGAAATGTTAAATTGATGGGGGGGGGGGAAAGCAGATTAAAGAATCAGTTCATACTACAGAAGGGGACAAAAATAAAGGAACACACACAACCAGAGAGAGGGCATAGAAAAGGGAAACAAAATGCCAGAACAACTGCAGTGTCCTGCATTAGTCAGAGACACAACCTTACCCACCCCAATATGCAGCACAGCGGTCACTGCTATGTTTTACATATCAGATAATCAACTCATGCTATAGGGGGAAAAAAAAAAAACCGCAAATAGACGTAAAAAGGCCAACAGAATGCATGAGCCATCCGACATTCCGGGAAGAGTTAGAGAAAAACAGCCTTGTCCACCCCCATGTGCATCAGAGCAGTCACCACTGTGTTTTTAAATCTGTGACCCCCCAGGTGAGGAAACCTTATAGGCCTTCCCCATAGTATAAGAAAAGAATTTGAATGCAACATAATAGACAAAATACAGAAGGATGACGGGAAACCTTCAAATAATCCTGCTCTAATGAATCTCGACACTGCTCATGAAACTCCCTAGGAAGGCCCATTGCAGTTGAAGTAGAGGGTGAAAATTCCGATACCTGAAAATGCATTATTAGTTACAAAGAAGTAGTTACACAAACAAATCATCATTATCATCAACAACTGCACCTTATCCTAACCAAGTTAGGGTAGGTGGAATAGCATTCAAAATGTCAACTAACTTCTAAAAGTCAGATTGACAATACAAATTCATGCTTAAAGACAAAGTCGCAAAATTTTACAGCTGATGCCCTTCCTAACACAACTCTCTAGCAAGGGAATGATGAGATGAAGTTCCAACAGCATCTTCATATTGAAAAGTTTTGTGAGATGGCGGTGAATGAAAATGAATGATACGGTCATATTCCATCAACAGTTGATGTTGTGAAACCAACCCGTGCAACAATGAAAATGCGACTTCTAGTAAACAGTTCCTACTCAAATAAAAAAACAACAATTATTCTGCAGGATCCATACCAATGATTCCAGGAAATTAATGCCACGATATTGCACATCCAGGCTATGGCCTCCACTAACAGCCTGTTTAACCTGCAAGTACAAATAGCCATTTTAACAGATGCTTAAAGAGCATTCAATAAATCTCACATAACAGTTAAGATCACAAGAAGTCAATACAAAATCTCCAGATTTAATCAAGAGTCCAAAGTTCTTGAGATGTCCCAAGAATATGACCAAAAAAATCAGTATCTAATGTCAGAAAAATTAATTGAGCCATCACCATTAATGAAAAAATAGTTTCAGTAAGAGGCATAACAGGCACCTTGCTTCCATATCAGCACTGATGGCCAACTATACTGAAACTATATTGGTCTAATTGGAAGGACCCCACTTAAATGTATAAAAGATTTTGATAGGATTTATAGCATTGGCAATTCATGAACAACAAAATTGAGATGCAATTGTTGAATTGTTAACCATCTCATCTAAAAGCGCAAGTTGTTCAATAAAGAGTTAACTTTATCTTTTATGTTATCCTTTTTGCTCTCAACACACCCCCTCATGTGTGGCCAGCCTTCATTGCATAATTGGTCCAAACATTTGCAACTATTAAAATATTGGGTTAGCAATGAGACTTTAACTTAAGACATTTACTTGTTCTGATACCATATTGAATAGTTAACCACCATCTCATCCAAAAACTTAACCTTTCAGATGGAATGGTGGCTAATAATTTAACAGTAATTTTGACTTTATTGTCATGGAAAAAAGCAGTAGAATGAAGTGTCATGAATCCCAAAATGGAGTTAAACAAAAGTCAGCAACTCATATAATCTCTTGAAAAAATTGTTCAAGATTGGGAATTTCATTTCATACAACTTTTCTTGAGAGCTTGTTTAGATGTCTACTGGAAGCTATTTCAACAAACCTGTCTGGTATGCTTCAATAGATGCCTCTTGAAAGTTGTTCAAACAAATTGACATTCCCCCACAAAAAGCCTGAGTTTTTACCAGGTTGAATGTTCTACACTTACAGTCCAAAGGGACCTAAGCACTCGTCTATACGACAGAAAGATGTCCAAGAGTTCCATCACCACATAGAAAGAATACAAACCATACTGAGTCCTGTCGGAGTTGTTGATTACACTCAAAAGATTATTCCCATTATTATTCACCAAGTGTGAGTAAAGAAGTTTTTCAAGTCAGGTCTAGTAGTCCCAAGGATGGCGTATGAAAGCAGTGTTCTTAAGAGCAGAGAGATGGCCTACTTAAAGGGTGTACTTCATAAATTCACAAATTCAAAAGGCATTATGAAATATAAACAACACACAAAGAACAGAAACAACCACAATAAAACTGATACCTGATATAGGAAAGCCTCCTTCTCAGCAGCTGTGAAATCTAGCCTACATACAGAATATAAACATTGCATAATATATAGTTTTCAAATTCTTTAGTGGTTAACAAGGAGTTTCAAGGAACAATGAGTTAAAATTTCTGATTTATAGTAAAGATACAGCACATAGTGATCATTTGAAACAAATCCCTAGGAAAATTCACATCCAGACATATATTTTTCAACATTTTACATTGAGACCCCATCTGGCACTAGCCTTTTTCTTTGTTTCTTAAAAAAAAAAAAGTTAGGCTAACTAGTTTCTGTATTTATAATTTTTTTTAAAAAGAAAGCTTTTTGGACCAATTAGACCAAAAAAGGCACAAAAAGTTCAAAAAGTCAAATGCACAACAAATTTTACCTTTTTTGCTTTTCTTTTCTACAATAACAGAAGAGATTGTTGGCGGACGGCTGCTTCTTTCTTATTTGTGCTTCTTACCTATTTGTTCTTCTTTCCTAATTCAGTGCACACTGATATTATGCACAATCAGTGTAATTGATTTCCTTAGGTGCAATTTCCTTATTCGCTTGATTGCTTTGTTCATATTCAATTGTATATTCTTTTCCTTTTGTATATATTTCCTAATGTAAACTAGAAATCATCTAATTAGGAAAATTCCTAATTAGACTAGGGAATGTTGCCTATTATGATAGGTGTGTGTGTTTATATATCAGCTGCGACTTTAGCCTCAATTTAATAAGGTTGGAGACTATTTTTTGTCCTTTTGACAAAGATAAAATATACTTCACATTTTTATGTAACTTTTATTCATGAGATATTAAACTTCTTCCTGTTTTAGGGTTATTACTATCGTTTTTCAAATAGATACGACTAACAGAAATCTAAGTTTTTTAAGCAACTACCAAATACTTCATCGCAGCATAAATTAAGGCTGCTTTTTTCTACTGCTTCCATAGGCAGCTTTTTGTGAAAAAATATAGTGCTGTGTGGAGCCTTACTTCTCCATGGATGCCACTTTTTTGTTTCCATCATTATAATCTAAGCCAAAATCAATAACATTTAATCATCTCTATTACGCAAAGTCTCATAATTATTAACTTCAATTATAAACTGTCAAACTATGGTTTCCACATCTTGTAGAAGAATAAAGTGTCATTCATCTTCAAAGAAGTTCCTTAATTAAAATTTTGAATTTATATAGATTATAATTATCACTCCAGAAGATGAAAAGGGGAAGAAGAAATTCCTGTGATATTAGCTATCTGATGAATGAAAAAGCCTCAATATTTATCCATATATGCAGCATACTATAAGTGGCACCTCACACTCCTCACTTTTCAAATTATTCTCCTCCATATACGCACTTCAACCAGAATTTCCAGCCTTTAGGATCCGTATCATATTTTTAATCAAAGATCAGACCCAACCCCACCTCCACACACCCCCCCCCCCCCCCCCCCCCCCAAAAAAAAAAGAACCTATGAAATGAATTCTGACACTACATGCAAAGAAGATAATATTATCCCAACCTCCAACTTATCGTTCCAAAGTCCAAGATAGATTTATCCAATAAGGATGTGTAATTCGGTTTTTGCATTGAGTGGCCGGATATTCTAGAAGAACTTGGTCTTATTAGATTAATATTTGGAAAATTAGGAAATAAAAGGCTAATTGCATGTAATTTTAAGTGAGGGGTAGATAGGGTATTTCAGGTATTACTCATTGTAACTCACGCCTCTTATGTCTATAAATAAGAGGCGAGAGGCAGTCTGTTGAAGCCCTGAAAATCTGATCATTCACATTGACCATTGAGAGTTGTATTGTTAGAGAAAAGATAGAGAGATATCTTTGTAATCTACAGTGAGGGTTCTCGATTGTTTCAGTGAGGGATGTGGGGGTGTGCGAGTGAATTGATTGTATTGTTCTTCATCAAGATCATAGTGGATTGCTCTCTCGAAAGGCTGGATGTAGGACTGGTTTTAACAAGTTTGAACCAGGATAATTCTCGATGTACTCATGTGGTTTGATTGCTTTATCTTTATCTTTTGTCAATTCTTTAAATTTATGTTTATGTTCTTTTGTTAAATGAAGATAATTCTCGGTGTACTCGTGTGGTTTGATTGCTTTATCTTTGTCTTTTGTCAATTCTTTAAATTTATGTTTATGTTCTTTTGTTAAATCAGTGAGAGAGTGTCAAAGAGTGGACATATTTGTTAATTTATTGGGTGATTTCTTGGACTGACAGTGCTCCCAATTATAACAAATTGGTATCAGAGCCGGGTCTCTCATCAAGAACCTTCAAGATTCATTAGAATTGAACACATACCCGCAAGAATGGCTTCTACAGTCTTTGCTGCACGGTATGATGTCGAGAAATTCGATGGCCAAAATGATTTTGGCCCATGGAAGATGAGGAACTAATTGGGAAACCTAGGTCTGGACAAAGCCTTAAGAGGCAAAAAAGAACATACCCGAGTCTCTCTCTGAAGAACAAAAAAGATGACAACCGCAGAAGACCTTTGGAATAGGCTAGACACAGTCTATATGACTAAAACTCTCTCTACCCGATTATATTTGAAAACAAAGTTCTTTTCATTCAAGATGGTTGAGAGTCAAAAAGTTAAAAGATCACATTGATAGTTTTAATAAACTATGTTTAGATCTTGAAAATATTGATATTAAGTATGATGATGAGGATAAGGCATTAGTCTTATTGCACTCACTACCAAAATCATATGAGACTTTTGTTGACATCTTAAAGCATGGTAGAGTCAAATTGACTCTAGATGATGTTGTAGGGCTTTGAATTCTAAGGAATTACAACAGAAAGTAGATGCAGAAAAGACTGTTGGTGATGTACTAGCAGTGAAATTTAGGACAAAAAAGAAAGACTCTAGATAGAAAAATAGGTCTTGGTCAAAGTCTAGAAGTGGCAAGAAAGTGATTTAAGTGCTTCCATTGCCATGAGGAAGGGCATATAAAGAAGCATTGTCCTAAGAGAAAGAAAGAGTTCCATGATAAGTCCAGCCCAGAATTTTCAAACTCCATTAGTGACTATGATAGTGTTGATGCACTAGTAGTGTCCAGTAAGGATGAAAAGGATGTGTGGGTGCTTGATTCGGGGTGTTCATTTCATATGACTCCTCACAAAGAATTGTTGCTAGACTATAAAGAAATTGGTGGAGGTAGAGTCCTTTTAGGAAACAACCATGAGTGTGGAATAGTGGGAATTGGAAATATTAGACTTACGATGCATGATGGATTAGTTAAAGTTTTAACTAATGTTAGGTATGTTCCTAATTTAAAAAGCAACTTAATATCACTTGGAGAATTAGATAAGAATGGCTACTCCTATAAGGGAGATAGTGGAATGCTTAAGGTATTGAGAGGGTCCCTAGTGTGTATGAAGGCTGTCCTTAAGAATGGCATTTATGTGCTGCAGGCATCCACATTAAGTGGTGATGCAGCCTTAGGAGAAGCCAACTGTAGTGATCAGTCTAGCTTATGGCACTTTAGGATGGCCCATATAAGTGATCAAGGCCTTAAGGAGTTGTCTAATCAAGGAATTTTAAGTGCTGAAAAATTTACAGCATTAGACAAGTTGAAACCTGCATTCTAGGAAAATCTATAAAAGTCAAATTTGCTAAGAAAGCCACCCACTCATCTCAAGCCCCATTCGATTATATCCATTCGGATTTATGGGGCCCAAGTCAATCCTTGACACATGGAGGGGCAAGATATTTCTTATCCATAATAGATGATTTCTCTAGGATGCTTTGGGGTTTTTGTTTTAAAATCAAAATATCAAACTTTTGAAGTATTTAAAACTTGAAAAATCATGATAGAAAATCAAATGGGTAAGAAAATAAAAAAAAAATTAGGACAGATAATGGACTTGAATATTGTAATAAAGACTTCTCCCATAGGTGGGTGTCTCACCGATTAGAATTACAGACCGGTCGAGTTGGGCAGGACTCAATCACGAAGGAGGGTTAATTAAGAGTGGAGACATGGGTTAGCCGATTCCAAGCCATCGGAGGATCACCACCGCCATCAAAACTACCCACTGAGCAATTTCCTAAGGTTACGGAGATTGAGCTTGGGCTGATAGCTGAGGCCGAATGTGAAAGGCAAGGTAGATTCGAGACCAGCCGATTCCAGTGGTTAAGCCGACAGTCAGTGTTTGAATTTTTTGCAGGTATAACAAGAGGTGACTTGATTGTGAAATCTGGTAATCTTGCGAATTGAAAGTGCGAAGCAGATTCCAGTGAACTCCGACAATTCTAACAGATCCAAGTTGAAGGCCGGGGGAATCAATTTCAGTGATTAGAAGTCCAATGACTAATAGCAACGAATCAGTGAAGAGCGATATGTATAGTGTTGGAGACGTTATTTTAGCTGATATATTGTTTTGTATTATGTTATAGTGTTAGCAGTATTTCTATTATGTTTCATTTAAGTTGTTGTTGTTATGTTTGAGAGTAGTTGTTTGTTATTGTAAATAGCTATATAAATAGCTATTCCTCTATTTTATAATGTTGGTTGATCGAGATTCTTTTTCTCAGATTCTCTCTTCATTTTCTATTTATCTAACTGAGAGAAACCTAATCACATGGTATCAAAGCCTTGACTAGCGTCTATGGCTTCCAATCGGAACTCTAGTGCCTTGTCCTTACCTCGATCAATGTCTTCTTCGGATTCGCAAATTGATTTTCCTTCTGTTGCGAAATCCTTGAATTTTGTTCCGATCAAATTAGACAATAGAAACTATCTATTTTGGAAGGCACAAATCCTAGCCACTATTTGAGCCTTTGATTTGGTTCAATTCATACACAACTCGTCATCGCCATCAAAGTATGTACCGAATCCTGATACGAAAGTAGAAGGTTCGGACGCGATGGTCCTAAATCCTAAGTATCTCACGTGGATTAGGTCAGACCAGCTACTGCTAGGTTGGTTGTTCTCAACAATGGATAAAGAGGTATTGGCTCAAATAATTCACTACGAATCTGCTGGAGAGGCATGGTCATCTCTTGAAACGCTTTATTCTCAGCAAAGTGTGGCAAAATCGTTTCAACTGAAACAACAACTAAGGTCGGTTAAGAAACTTTCTCTGTCAATTAATGATTACATCTTACGGATCAAAACTATCGCTCATGCCTTAGTGGCAATTGGAGAACCCCTAGGTGACAAGGATATGTTATTAGCCATCTTGAATGGACTCGATCATGAGTATGATACTGTGATGAGTCTAATTACGTATCAAATGGATGAGATTAACTTGGAGAAAGTTCAATATCTTCTTCTTATGCATGAACAACGATTAGTTACTAATAACTCAGCCGTTTCGTCCTCAGTTAATTTTGATGATGTTAATGTGAATGTTGCAACATCTGGATCTAAATCTGGTAGTAGTTATAATAATCAAAATAGAGGAGGTTTTGCTTCACGAGGAGGAGGATTTATGAACCGAGGTGGTAAAGGTCGAGGTCGGTTTAATAATAAGAGGTTCTACTGTCAATTATGCGGTAAACCAGGTCATCTTGCAAATAAATGTTACCATTGGTTTGACAAAAATTTTCAGAGAAGTCCTAATCAGTTTCAAAACTATGGACAATCCAATCAAGGAACTAATAGTGGTTTTCAAGCTGAACCACAAGCATATTTGGTCAGTCCTAGTGAAGTGAATGAAGTCTTTATGTCTGATTTAGGTTCTTCTAATAATTCATTGGCTTAATCTACTGCCGTTCAGTCTCAGTTTTCTTCTCCTCAATGGTTTGTTGATTCTAGAGCTACTAATCATGTTGCAACGAGTCTCAACAAACTGTCTCTCTCATCTCCCTATCATGGCAGTGACAAGGTTATTGTTGGTGATGGTAAGAGTTTGCCTATCTCTCATATTGGTACAAGTCATTTATATACTAATACTCATCCTCAGTTAATTCTTTCCTTATCCAATGTTCTGCATGTTCCTAAAATGAAAAAGAGTCTTCTTAGTGTCTCTCAACTTACAAAGGATAACAATGTTGTTGCTGAGTTTGATTCAACTTCTTGTTTGATTAAGGACAAAGCCTCAGGTCTGGTGTTACTCCGAGGAACACTTAGGAATGGTCTATATCAGTTGGAGCCTGCATTTGATCTTACTGTGCCCATGTCCAAGACCATTAATTCTCCCAAGGTCTCCAACGTTGCTGATCGCTCTTCCAAGATCATGGATGTTACTAGTTCTTTTTCTAATAAGTCCACAAAGCAGCATCTGATTGTTCCAGATCTGCCTTTGAATGTCAATGTAGCTCAAACAAATTGTATAGGACAGCAGTGGCATGCCAAGCTAGGTCATCCCACTTTTCATGTATTGAAACATGTTTTGAATAAAATTCAGATTGATTGTTCTAAATCTGCAGTTCCATTCTGTGATTCGTGCAAAATTGGCAAACCACATCAACTTCCTTTTGAAAATTGTCCTATTACTGCAAAGCAGAATTTGGAATTGATATACTCAGATGTATGGAGTCCAGCACCTATGGTTTCTGTTGAGGGTTTTAGGTATTATATTGTCTTTGTTAATGCCTACACCCGATACTCCTGGTTATTTCTGTTGAAATTGAAGTCTGATTCCTTGCAAACCTTTATAAACTTTCATAAGCTTGCTAAATTACAGTATAATTCTAAGTTGAAAGCTTTACAAACTGATAATGGGGGGGAGTTTAAAGCCTTTCTTCCTTATCTTCAATCTTGTGGGATTCAACCTAGGTTCTCTTGTCCATACACACACCAACAAAACGATGTGGCTGAACGCAAACATCGTCATATTACTGAAATGGGAATAACCTTATTGACTCATTCTCAAATGCCTCTTAAATTTTGGGCAACAGCATTTCAGACTGCTATTTTTCTCATTAATCGTCTTCCTTCAGCTGTGTTTCACTTTGCTTGTCCCTTTGAATTACTCTATCTCAAGCAACCTGATTATCTCAAACTACAACCATTTGGTTGTTCATGTTTTCCTTATCTTAGACCTTATAACAAACACAAATTTGCTTTCCGTTCCTCCAAATGTGTGTGTATTGGTTATAGTATTGATCAGGCTAGTTATCGATGTTTGCATCCTACAGGAAAAATATGTCTCTAGACATGTTGAATTCAATCCTCTTGAATTTCCTTACTCTTCTCTATTTCTTTCAAGTGGTGCCGGTGTCTCATCAATGTCTTCATCCTCAGGACCTTCAACTGAACGGTTTCAATTTCTTCCCTTCTCTTCTTCAAATGTTCCTCGGGTGTCTCAGTCCTTATTTTGTCCTTTATCAACAGCTGTCTCAAATAATTCAGGATTTTCCTTGCCCGGAAATTCTGTTCGGTCCCATGATCATTTGGTTCCTACTTCCAGTTCTCAGATCATTCCAACTTCTAAACCTAAAGTTCCTAAATATCAATTACCTCCAGCTCCCTTTGTTCACCCTATGATCACTCGATCTAAACAATCTCTTGTTACCTCTCCTCATGTCTTGTTAACTTCTCTTGAACCTAGATCAGTTCATGAAGCACTTTGTGATCCTCACTGGACTAAGGCTATGCAAGAGGAGTTTCATGCCTTGCAGTCCAATCAGACATGGGAGTTAGTTCCATATTCTTCAGATATGAATCTTATTGGGTGTAAATGGTTTTTCGGGTCAAGTACAATTTTGATGAATCTATTCTTAGGCATAAGGCTCGCCTAGTAGCTAAGGGATTTCTTCAAAACCCTGGCATTGATTATAATGATACTTTCAGCCCAGTTGTAAAACCACCTACCATAAGAGTGTTGTTTTCGTTGGCTCTCACCTTTGGTTGGGATATACAACAAGTAGACATCAATAATGCATTTTTAAATGGGGAATTGATAAAGAATGTATACATGACACAGCCGGAAGGATTTATAGATGCTCAGCTGCCTAATTTTGTCTGCAAACTTACGAAATCCCTCTATGGTCTCAAACGAGCTCCACGAGCTTGGTACACCAAACTTAAAATTGCTCTGCAAGCATGGGGTTTTATTCGATTAGTTGCCGATGCTTCTTTGTTTATTAAGCGGTCTTCTAGTGCCGTGTTGTTTCTTTTGGTATGTCGATGATATCCTTGTCACGGGGTCAGATTCTATTGCTCTTCAACAATGTATTCGTGATTTGGATCAGCATTTTGCTCTCAAAACCTTAGGATTAATCAACTACTTCTTAGGTTTTGAAGCCCACAGAGATCAGACTGGTTTATATCTTACACAATCGAAGTATACTATTGATTTGTTAAATAAAGCTGGTATAAATGATTGCAAACCGTGTGATACACCAGTCAATTTAGCAGTCTCCTTTACTGATAAAGGTGAACTTTTTCCAGATCCATCCTTGTATAGAACTATTGTTGGTTCTCTTCAATATTTGACCTATACTCGACCAGATATATCTTTTGTGGTGAATAGATTGAACCAATTCTTGGCATCTCCTAAATTACAACACTGGACAGCGTGTAAACGTCTTCTTAGGTACTTAAAATGTACTATTGGTCTTGGGCTATGCTTTAAACCTTCTCCTAATATGACACTTACTGTATTTACAGATGCAGACCACGTTGGCTGCAAAGTGTCTAGAAAGTCTACTAGTGGTATATGTGTGTTTCTTGGTTCCAACTTGCTGGTTTGGAGTTCTCGTAAACAATTAGTGGTGGCTCGATCAATGGTAGAAGCTAAGTACCATGCTATGGCTCAAGGTATAACTGAAATCATGTGGCTGCAATCACTTTTTACTGAGTTAGGTTACAAGATGTCTACTGTTCCGGTGTTGTGGTGTGACAACCTAGCAGCCAAAAGCATAGCCGAAAATCCAGTGTTTCACTCTCAGACTAAACACATTGAAATAGATGTGCATTTTTTAAGGGAGAAAGTTGAGAATAAGGAAGTGGAAATTCGGTATGTGACTTCATTGCATCAAGCTGCTGATATTTTTACAAAAGGTTTACCTAGAGACAGATTGCAGTTTCTGTGTTCTAAGCTTGGACAGTTTCTGTGTTCTAAGCTTGGACTACAGATCTCTCCCATTTGCTCTAATATGATAACTCATATGTGTCATGACCCAAGATTCCATAGAAGGGCATTATAGTAATAGACTTAGCAAGTTGTTAGGAGATATTTTTGCAATACTGTTACAGCACATGGATGCTGTTATTTTGTTAGATGAAGCCTATATAAATGCCTCATTGTAAGAGGAGAGGGTATGCTGAAATTAATAATAGAAAATCTGATTCTCTCTCTCTCCAATTCTCCCTCTCGTTTCTCTCCATTCTGCTCTCCCTCATTTCTCTTAACTTTCTCCCTAATTCTCTTATTTTGTTAGATGAAGCCTATATAAATGCCTCATTGTAAGAGGAGAGGATATGCAAGAAATGAGTAAATGAATATCTGATTCTCTCTACAATTTCTCTCTCTCTCTCATTCTTCACTGTTACATTCCTTCTCTCCCTAATTCTATTCAATCTCCCTCTTCATTTCTTCTCAGTTTCTTCCCCAATTCCTCTTCTAACCTATCATGAACCCTAGGTTCGTGACAATATGTTCTCGGGTACAGAAGGCAGCAAGACTAATCAGCAAAGAGTTATTCTACCAAGAGGTTCAAATTGAGGGGGAATGTTAGAGACATTATTTTAGCTGATATATTATTTTGTATTTTGTTATAGTGTTAGCAGTATTTCTGTTATGTTTCATTTAAGTTGTTGTTGTTATGTTTGAGAGTAGTTGTTTGTTATTGTAAATAGCTATTCCTTTGTTTTATAATGTTAGTTGATCGAGGTCCTTTTTCTCAGATTCTCTCTTCATTTTCAGTTTATCTAACTGAGAGAAACCTAATCACATATAGAACCTCTATCCCTTGGTCTTCCAAGTGTCATGTCCGTGAGATGTTGACCATGGGGAGCAGGATGCTGCATTTTCAGTGGGATGGTCTGCTCATGAAGCCTTGGGAAGTAGTGTGCACATGAGACAATCGGAGCCTCAATGGCGGCAAAAGAAGGCTGCATTTTTAGTTGGAAATAAAAGGAATCATGAGTAGTTTAGCCAGAAAAATCAGGCATGGGGAAAGTTAGCTAATGAGTCTAGCCAAGTTGACAAGGAAACAAGAAGTGTGATACATGATACGAGCAATGATTTTGGCCATATGTTACATGAGCAACTACAAGAGTTTGCAATGATATTAACTAAGAAGTATCATTACAGCTTTTCGGCTGAATTCTTCGATGATTATCGTGAGAGTTTTAACAAAGAGGAATTCCTAAAAATAGAGCAGTCGGAGGAGAAGTGCAACATCAGAAATGATATTAAAGATAAATGGCATTATCCAAAGGGAATCTGTAATGAACAGATTGATAGGGCAGCAAAGGCAAAAGGAGAATTAAAGGAACACACTGATTCCTTTGGGAAAAAAGTTCTCAATGCTGATGTTTTTGGGATTCTGCAACAAGATCAGTCCAACTTTAAGGAAGAAGGAGAGGTGGAAGAAGAGAGTGAGGAAAAGGAATTGGAGGATGGCACTCAATCAGTTGGCAGCCTGTCAAGCACTCTTACTAGTGCTGAGACACTTGATGCTATTGATCTCTGGAAGCAGCAGAAGAAGGAGCCAGAAAAGCCTCTTCACCAAGTACATGAGGAGACTGGGGCCACACTTTACAAGAACAAGAAGTTGATGATTCTAGTGATGCACAGCCTAATCTAGCTATAAATCATGTTAGGGAAGAAGGTCGAGTTGGAGGCCGGGCGTTAGTGGTTGAGAAATCGTTGGCTAGAATTGAAATGGCAACAGCTTCTAATGTTAATGTTCACAAACAACCTTGGTATGAGTATTGAAGGCAAGTCTACAATCCTCCATTGCTGCATTTCGAGGCTGCTGTTGATATTTTTGCAGCAGAGCATGGCTGTGGGTTGAATGGGGATACAATAACAGCAACTATGGCTGTAGATCTGCTCTCCTTAATTGTATTGGACAATAACGAAGTTTTCTCTATTGAAATTCTAAGCCAATTTATACTTGGAATTGATCTTGAAAACCTAAGAATGAAGAAGAAGAAGAGACCTAGAAGTAGAAAGAAAGAAAGGAGGATGATCCGCATAGAAAAGGTTGGAATTGGATGAAGAGCAATGGCTACTTGCGACAAGTTCTTGGGGACAAGAACCAAGAACTCTCTTAAGGAGGGGGGAATTGTCACGACCCTATGAGCTAATAAAGGGGTATTATTGTAATAGGGTAGAATAGTTTGCTAGGGATATTTTGGTGAGTGATTAGAAGCACATGGGAGCATGTGCTAGGCTGTTAGAAAGAAAATATGCCTATATAAGTTTGTTGTAATGAGTTTGTTTCTTTATCCAAGAATTAATGAATTGAATCTATTTTTCTCCTCCTCCAAATTCTTTCCCCTTCCTTGATCTTCATCTCCTTCTTTTATGTTCTTCTAATCCCCTTAACACTTCTTCTAACCCCTAATTTCCTTCTGTTCTTGACCTTAGCTGAATCAGATTCTTTCGATTCCCAAGCTGATCCTAGGTTAAGCCCTAGGTTCATGACACTGGGGGAATGAAAAGGCTATGAGATCCAAAGATTCAAAGAAATGGCTTGCAGTTATGGAATCTCTAAGGAAGAATAAGACTTGGACCCTTGTCGATAAACCCTTAGGTAAAAGGGTGGTAGGTTGTAAATGGTTGTACAAGATCAAGGAAGGAGTAGGAAATGAATCAAAACCTAGGTACAAGGCTAGGTTAGTAGCAAGAGGATTCACCCAAGTGGAAGGAGTGGATTTTAATGAAGTGTTCTCCCCTGTGGTAAGACACACTTCTATAAGGATTTTACTTGCTATGACTACCTATTTAGATCTTATCCTAGAGCAGATGGATGTGCCCACTGCTTTCCTCCATGGCGAATTAGAAGAAGATATTCTAAAGAATCGGCTAAGAGGATATGAAGTTAGGGGAAAGGAGAAACAAGTTTGCTTGTTGAAAAAGTCCTTATATGGACTTAAGCAATCCCCTAGACAGTGGTACAAGAAAATTGACACATTCATGTTGTGTCAAGGGTTCAAGAGGAGTAACTTTGATAGATGTGTTTATTTTAGGCATGTTTCTTCTAAGACTTCCATATATCTCTTTCTTTATGTGGATGACAGGTTGATTGCTAGCCAATCACATGTAGAAATCCAAAGTTTAAAACTCAAATTAAATTCAGTCTTTGAAATGAAGGAATTAGGAGAGGCTAGGAAGATCTTAGGTATAGAAATATCAAGGAATAGACAGCTTAGGAAGGTCCAGCTTTCTCAAAAGTCCTATCTCGAGAAGCTCATTAGGAAGTTTCACATGCTTGAGGCAAAGGAAGTCAATGTTCCCTTTGTTCAACATTTTAAGTTGTCCCACATTCAATCATTGAGTGATGAAGAGAACATGAGAGAGATGAAGAAAATTCCCTACTCTAGTGATGTAGGTAGTCTTATGTACTGTATGAGGTGTACAAGGCCGGATCTAGCCCATGCTATGAGTGTGGCTAGCAGGTTTATGGCTAATCCGAGAAAAGACCATTGGATTGTCGTTAAGTGGATATTTAGGTACTTAAAAGGAACAATCAATATGGCTCTAGTTTATGGTGGAGCTAGTTTAGATGTAGAGCCTCATATTCTAGGATTCACTGACGCTGATTATGCAGCGGATATAGATAAGAGGTGATCATCTACAAGATATGTGTTTAAGCTATGGAATTCAACCATTAGCTGGAAAAACAATTTACAATCTGAAGTGGCTCTCTCTATCACTGGGGCTGAGTATATAGCTATTACTGAAGCTATAAAAGAAGCCTTATGGTTGAAGGGTATAGTAGGTGAACTCCTAAGGAAAAATATTAAGGCTACTCTAATGTGTGATAGCCAAAGTGCTATTCATTTAGTTAAGAATCAAGCTCACCATGAGAGAACTAAGTATATTGATGTGAGGTACCTTTTATTAGGGAGATACTTGAGAGAAAGGAAGTAGACCTAATAAAGGTGGCTTGTGACGATAATGTAGCCAATATATTCACTAAGGTAGTACCTATGGCTAAATTACACCATTATTCAAAACTCTTGCAGCTTATTCTATGTAAATGATCAGTTTTATGCAGGTCCAGATGATGAGCAGCTTGATGAAGGCAGGTTTCAGGCAGAAACTCAAAGCAAAATGGTGGAGAATTGTTATTCGAGTTTTGCATTGAGTGGCTGAATATTCTAGAAGAACTCAATTGCAGTGGCAAATTAGGAAATAAAAGGCTAATTGCATGTAATTTTAAGTGAGGGGTAGATAGGGTATTTCAGGTATTACTCATTGTAACTCACGCCTCTTATGTCTATAAATAAGAGGCAAGAGGCAGTCAAACCCTGAAAATCTGATCGTTCTCATTGAGTATTGAGAGCTGTATTGTTAGAGAAAAGATAGAGATATATCTTTGTAATTTGCAATGAGGGTTCTCAATTGTTTCAATGAGGGTTGTGGGGGGTGTGCGAGTGAATTGATTGTACTATTCTTCATCAAGATCATAGTGGATTGCTCTCTCGAAAGGCTAGATGTAGGACTGGTTTTAACTAGTTCAAACCAGGATAATTCTCGGTGTACTTGTGTGGTTTGATTGCTCCATCTTTGTCTTTTGTCAATTCTTTAAATTTTTGTTTATGTTCTTTTGTTGAATCGGTGAGACAGTGTCAAAGAGTGGACATATTTGTTGGTTTACTGGGTGATTTCTTGGACCGACAGTGCTCCCAATTATAACAAGATGGCTAAGCATCATCTGTAGAGACAGACATCTAGACAATCAAAAGTGTAACTTGGCCTAAATAGCCAACCAATTCAAACCTTCAAAAATTATTTAATGGGCAAATTCCACCCATGTGGTTGGGGCCACTTTTACAAACACCCCTTGTGAAACTAACCTACAATCTCCTTTTTTTAATACATCTTGCAGGATAGAAGACATTTTTAACTTAATAGAAAGAGTTGTTTCATGGGGGAAAAAACATAGGGACCAGAAATACAAACAATAAGTCACAGGTGTCTGTAAAAATGACTCAAACCATAGGGGACAGAGCAGAATTTAACCTTATTAAAATTGCCTGCCAAGTTGTCAATGGAAATCATAAAATCTATACAGAAAATACAAGACAGTCCGCGTAAGGTTGTAAAAATATGATTCAGCTTTATGCCTACTAAAAACAAAATGCGAAAGGTCATAAAGATAAGAGACTATGTCTATTAGTCAAGCACCTCATGTCAATCTATTGAGGGCATAACTCATGCCAAGATAACATATTGTAGCAGCATCCCGTGTAAGCTAAGTAGCTGCTAAAAAGTACAGCACGTGCACATCTCATGGCACGTTAGGAAGTTCGAATCAAATCTAGAGCAACCTACCAGCCTCTTTTCATCAACTGAGCAGCCACTGAAGAAACTTTTGCTTGTACATAGCCTTCTGGTGAACTAGCATGTTGCATAACGAAGCACAAACAGAAACTGCAACAATTGCATTGAATATCACTGTAAGTGGAATATAGAAGAACACTTATATATGTACATAAATTGGATAAATAAAACAAAAGGTTACAAACTCCTACTTAACATCATATTTGGGAGCCATAGAACGCATAACTGGATCTCAAATTAAGGGGTTTGGATCCCACCAAGATATTAATACCAAGAAAAAGAAATGTCAATCTGCTAACTCTTCTATAACAGATTTGGGAGGTACCACTACCTGAAAAGGGCAGACCCCATAAGAGGCTCTAAAGTAAGGAGGCTTGAACCCCACCAAGGTACTAATCATAAGAAAAATAACTGTAACAATACCATAACAGTAATCCTTGTGATGACCAGGGATTCGGGATAAGGGACCAGGCCATGTGCGGATGAACATCATGAACTGATGGTAACCCTGAGATATGGATGACTTGTGTAAAGACAGAATCTTAGGTACAGAGAATTGATTTTCAGAGTGTCTCCAAGTTGTTAAGGGCTGGAGAGGTAGAGAGAAGAAAGAATTAAGGAGAGAGTGCTGGAATTGGGCTGTCAAGGTGCAGTTAGAAGAACCAAGGCTTGCTTCCTGATAAGTTGAGTTTGAGTGATCCCAAGAAGGTAGAAACTATGTATTTATATTCAAATGTTTGTTGTGAACACGGTACAAGTTGTTTGGCCGTGTTCAAGTTGTTTGGCAGCCTGCACATCTCAAGTGGCGTGATTTCTGGAGTTTGAGGAATTGTCTGTGAGATATCCAGAGGTTGCTCAGGGACTTTGCATTCAAGTAAAATGCCAAAAGCTGTCCAAAGTTGGACAAGGCCTTGCTGCCTCAAACGGGGATGCCCAGCACACAGCCAGCCATGCCAAGCCTATAGGGGATACAGCCGGTATTTTTGAAATTGCTATGGCTAATTAAATAACCAAAAAAATAAAACAAATGGTCTCTCCTCAAATACCTAAGTCAATTTAATGACGGAACCAGAGTTGAGTTAGGCAGGCTCAGTTAGCCCACTGATTGGTCAGTGAGTCCCACTCAGTGTGTCACAGCATTCATCTAGGTTACCAGGCATGACTAGAAGGGCATGCAGGTCTACGTTTAAGACTTCACTGAGGGTAGAACAAGGGGCTTGTCAGACTTCTCAGTATGATCACGATGACAGTACCCAAAAAAGGGTGGTGACTGCCACAATCCACAAGGTCAGAGAAAAAACCAACAACAACCAAAGTACAAATAAATAAAAAAAGTACAAAAAGGTCAAAGAAAAAACAACAAAAAAATAAAAATGTAATTGAAACAGTCAAGCATAATCTGTATCACAAGAAAACTCTCCAGCATTAATCTCTACAACATTAGCAATCATCTGATACAGTGAATGATTCTCAAGGACACTCGCAATTACCTAATCAAGCTTTTCTTTTCATCAGGTGTAAGAAACACCCATTCTCTAACAGCGGCATCTTGAATTGCTGCAGCCGCCTGAAATCTTGCAATTGGTACCAGAGAATTCTCTGGATGACATGAAGCATTATTAGCATGAGTGATTATTGTCACTTCGATTCTAGGCATACATGTCATACACTCCAACAGTAGCTGTAGGCTGATTATTTACGATTCTTTTCTAAATATTGAATCAGCTATTTTGAGAATCCATTCCGGAGCCTCCAAGGAAATAGATAGCTGCTTAGATTTCTAATAGTTGAACATTCTTTTTAAAAATCTATATCAAGAATTCATTCTAATAATGAATGATAAAATACATGGTTTTGCTCTGCAAAAGGTTCATTAGTATTTACAACGTAATACGCTGGAAGAGAGAGAGAGAATTATACATGCATGACAAGGAGCACACACCATTTCCAATTCATAGCAGACCCATTATTAGTGTTTATATTGTGTTTGAAATCCATGATTAAATTAAGTAGTAATTCATTTTAAATAGGTCATGACATGAGTGGTTTAAGTTCTTTGCTTGAAAGACTTACCTAAAACCTATTAGGTTAGTCTGCATCCCCCCTATGAAACTTAAGAAATCTATCTACTAGGAGTCAACAAATGATTCTAATGATGAAATATTTAACTGTCAACAAAAAGTCAAAATGCCAACATGCTATTTCAAGATAATATCTAATCGTGTGCCACAGATATATATTGTTTTGAGGGGGAGGGGGCTATAAACTCGCATCTTCCATCATTTGACAGTTTCAGGGCTTATTGGCCCCACTTGAAGGCCAACTTATCACTAATTTCCTGAAAGCATATTCCCATCCCTCCTTTTAGCTTGTTTGAATCTCCATTCAGAGGCAAGCATTCAACAATTCAAGCTCAAATGGAACCATCAAATGTCATAGAACCAAAGAATCAAGTGATAAACTTCCAACTAGAAAAAGGAAAATTGTTAAGACATGTCATTGTAAATAATTGTATCAACTTACCAAGAATGAACTGGCAGGCCTGGTACGGACGAGGAGACTGACATAGTGATGAAAAAGTTGCCTCGGCTGCTGCTGGGTTGGCATGCGTCTGCTTAAAACATTTAACCATTTTAACTGGGTTATCCTCACACATGTCCGAGACTTCATGTTTATATTTGTGCTGTGTGTGCAAGTTTGTACATGGAGGAAACAAATGTATGTGTTGGGTACAACAATTTAAACCACAAAAATGTAGGAACACATCTTTACAACCAACACGAGAATAAAACTACTTTATCCTATTAAGAAAGTTTCATGGTAAGGGACAAGAAGATTGAAAAAATGCTCTCCCTCCCTCCCTTTAATCAGTCATTGGTCAAAATCAATAATCTATTTGAGTATGATAATACAAGGGGTGTCTTATATCATGAGTTTCACATGCAATTTGTTTACATTTGAGTACAATCAATGATCATAAGACATCACAGGGAGAGACCAAATATACATGTCGAAAACCAAAAGCAAATATCGACGGTCGTGTGGCCCTTGCAACATCATTGTAAATTTATATACACAGACAACGCATTAACATTAAAAGGCAAATTACAAGCAAATAAATGGAGTTAATCCCCTATAAGATATAACGAAGTTGATAATCATATGACGACATGCAGTTTCTTAATTGTATAGTATGAGCAGGAGCAGGAGCAGATAAGTAACGTCCATTTTAGGAATCAATAAAAATGAATTATCTGGAGAATTTACTATGCTCTAAGGTCGACCCACCTGAAGATTAGTAATTCCCCATTTTGCTCCTGAAAATTAGTAATTTCTCAGCCAGCAAGCAAGCAGCGAAATCTAAGCTCTCTCTATAACAGATCGATAATCCTCTTTCCTCCAATTCTTAGGACACAGAGAGGGGAGGAAGGCAAAAAGAAAGAGAAGAAAAGAAAAGAAAAAAGAAACCTGAATGGTAGAGCAAGCCAGTTCGATTGTTCGCATGATGGCCTGAAGCTGAGGCAAGTCGAGGGTTCCATTGGTCGGAAACCCTTGTTGCATCATCTCCACTCGGACAACTAAGATTCCGTGGAGAGAGCGACAGAGAAATTGGGGAAGCAGAACTGGATTGGGTTGGGACTATTCAGATTTGAGAGACGTGAAGAAATACTATCCAACAGTTGTGCCGCCGCCGACTGATGACACTGTCGGTTCAGATGCCGCCGCCGCCGCCGCCGCCGCCTTCACTGGAAAGTTGTGCAGAAAGAAGAAGAAAATGATGCAGAAATTGGAGGAAGGCCGATGCCATGCTATAAAAGACATTAGAGAACCGCTCTCTATTATTACTATTAATAATGCCAAATTATATAATAATAAATACACCACTTATAGTATTTTCATTTTAATAATAATAACAATAACAATAATAATGTTTGGAATTGGAGAAAATAATAGAAAACTAATTATTCAAATTTGTTATTAAACCATGTAGTAATTATATAATATAATTTTATTTTATATTTTGAAGCTAATCATCACTTTAATTTCAATTTCATAAGCTTTCATTTCTTCTATTTTCTAATTCTAATCTTTTCCTCCTATTATTATAATTACTTGACAAAACTGATATAAGAATCCAATAAAAAAAAATTACAATCTCATAAAATATATATTTAAAAACTTTTGCCCACCTCACCATCATACCTTAGATTATTATACTAACAACCTCCTTCTTACTCTCTCATTATTTTGTAAATTAATCATCTATCCTTAAAGTCCACCATTCATTCTTAAATTTTTCAAAATTATTCTTAAATTTTCAAAATTATTCTTAAATTATTAAAAAATATTATTTGTACATAAACATTCTTACAAAATACTTCACAAATGTGATATATCGTGATATTTTAATATCAAATTATCGCGATATATGTTAATCCCCTTCCCTTTCTCTCCCACCTTCCCTCGCAGCTACATTTGACCACTCGTAGTTGTTCTTCACCTCACTTCCTTTCGCCGCTACAACTTCTATCGCCTCGCCCCGTTGTCTCTGTGGCCTCATTGCGTCGCCTTGTCGCTGTTGCCTCCTCCCACCGTGCCCCTGAGATCAATTATATTCATATGTTATTTTCATGTAATCACTTAAATTTTTTATTATTAAAATTACACCTCTAAATTTATAATTTTAAATTAATCTATCCCCCATATTTTTAACTTTTTTGTATAACTCAATTTTTCATTATATCAATTATATTCTTAAATTTACATTTTCAAGTCAATTTAATTGTGAATAAAATATAACATACATTTAGTCATCTCATTTTATTTTTATTATTTACACAAAAATACAAAAATTAAATTAACTTAAAAATAAAAATTCAATAATATAATCAAAATAACAAAAAAAATAAAATCAAATTGTCACTTGAAAATAAAGATTAAAATACAAGAGTTAACCAACTCGAAGATCAGTTTCGAATTGCTAGCTACATTTTCCAGAACGCCAATAAAGACTCCATCAGTAGCAGTTCACCAGGCACAGTTGTGGAGTCCATGATCATCTTTGCATTCTTCAAAAACTCATTCATACAATATCAACCGTAAATATTGAGGCATTTTTAAGGTTAACGGAGCCCATATAACATGATGCCCTTAATTTGCTCTTTTCATCCTACATTAGCTTAACGTCACATTCAAGCCCTAGTCAAGAACGGAAGCTAAACACAAAAATATAAAAATGAAAACTGGTACCAAAATCAGACAGCCCTTAATCAGGTAGTGGAATCAATCAACATCAGGCTCCTAATATGAAACAGAAAAACAGCATCAGCCAGACTCCTTGCCAGATGCAACAAATCCAGCACCATCTCAAAGAGACTTGTTTACATAGCCAAAAGGACAAAAGCTGTTCAAACATCATCCAAGTATCCCATCTCCCCAATAACCAATCATGCACGGGTTCATTAATAGGCAGCTGACCCATCAGAAAGAGCAGCAAAAGCGGAAGCAAAACCAACAATACTTAGCAGCAGTCCCTGCCACAAAATATACCTCAAAGTCTTAACCAGAACACATTCCAACTTCAGAGAAGGCACCCACAAATTACAACAGCAATTGCAGGCCACAAACTAGAAGAACAAAGAGTAAACGCACTCCCAGGCCAAGCCCAGTAGCCAGTGTACTCTTATATAGCCTCTTTTACCCACCGCCAGCTACAGCGAAAAAAAAACAGCATTAAGATGGTCCCTGTCACACTTTCACAGTTTCATCTGCCTATCAATTACTATAGATGAAATGAAAATTATGAAATCATCATGCGCATTGAGGATTGAGCTGAAGACAGCATTAGCAGAACATGATTGATAGCAATCCAAGTAAAAAAAGGTCAAAAAAAAAAGGAACTGAACTGCTGGGAGAAGCAGAAGGATGAAATTGACAACAGCAACACAAGAAGGGAAAAAAATCTTGGAGAGCATTGTTTTTCCCCATTCGGAGGGAAAAGCACACCCGGGCAAGAAAAAGGGGGTGGAGTCAAAAGCAAAGGCAACCACCATAAGTAGGATCAAATCCACTTCACATAAACTTGCACGATAGGAGATATACTCCTACCTGAGAGGCATTTGTTAAGTACAAGTTATGGCCATAAAAATAAGAACCAAATTCAATGTTGATATCCATTTTCTCTCGAGTTTAAGAGTATGTTTGATTGCACACATTGACCATAAAAAATGTGTAATTATTACACATATTTTCTATGAAAGCAATCAAACACTTTTAACTTTTCTATGAAAAATGTGTATGATATAAGCATTTAAAAGTTCTTTCCATGGAATTCATTTTCCAAGGGGGTGGGGTCATTTTTGTTTTCTAGGCAATAATTACCTAGAATTAAATTCTAGGTAATGCAATCAAACACACCCTAAGAGTTACTTTGCATAATTCTTATGTTTTCATGTGACACAAGCTATCTTGTCAAACATGTCCCAAAATGGATACTTCCTCATATGTAACCCAACTCTCTAAGAGGCTCTTAGTTACAATTACAAGCCATTTCAAAAAATAAGAAGAAGAATAATGTTAGTGCCAACACAATCACTCCACTTGGTGAATTTTTCAAGTGTCCATGAAACCCAAGCTATCTTGTTAGACATTGTCCCACATGGTCCCCAGATGATGCAAGTGAGTTCCTGTACTACTACAACCCTCATAGGTGAAATATAGAGGAATATTGCTGATGGTTATGCCTGACTCCAGTACTACTACAACCCTCTAAAAACAGGAATCAACACTATGCAATGTCCTTCACAAGATACAATATCAAGCATATAAACATACATTCTACTCTGTTTTCTCTTTGTCTCTATTTTGGGTACTAACATAAACACTACAAATAATGTTGGGACATGCTCAACATGAGCACTTCCTCATTCATTCTGAATGTCCTGGTAACTACTAGAAAACAATTCCTATCAACTTAATCGGAGATATCAAACAGTCCATGCCATATAACTAGCTTGCAAACACAGTTGTCAAAGGCGCAATGCTCATTGAAAAGCAAATTAGTGCTTGGGGCCCAAGGTGCAAGCTGAAACACGAGCCTTAGGCACATGAGGCACACATTTACTCAGAATGCTTTCAAAATACTTACACTATTGCTTTCAATATGTAGCAATAAGGAAGTAAGTGCAAACTCATAAAATCATAAATGACAAATGACCAACCCTATAACAACAACTAATATTATTGTAGAAAAACAATAGTTTCTTTTGCAATTAGTTTCTTCCAACTGCAAAAGAGATTAAGAGGATTCTAATTTCTTTTCCAATTAGAAGAGAAAAAAAAAAAAATTACAGCAGCACCCAAAACAAAAACAGTTACAGAAAAGCAATTTGTTTCTTTTGCAACTAGTTTATTTTAAATTGCAAAAGAAAAGAGAGAGAGAGAGAGAAATAGTAGAGCGCACAACATAAACATTTGTTTCTTAGCAAGAATTTAGAATAAAGAAAATAAAAATTAAAGTAGAACACAGTGAAAAACAATAACAACAAATAATTAGTTTCTTCTGAATTGCAAAAGAAATTAGAAGAAAGAAAGTAAATTGAAGTAGAACAGAGACGTGCGTGGTTCTCCAACAAGTGAACATATTGTCAAAGGATCCGACGGCAAGTGGGAAATCCAGCGGACCTCCAACTTACACTGCTATGTTCGCCTTTTGCTGATATACAAGAATATGCAACCAAATTAACAAGAAATAAGGGTGTGTTTGATAGTATACAAAATATATGGAAAATGTCACATCCAAGAAATTGAATTCCATCTTTGGTGTTTGACACACATTAAAGCATGTTTTTGCCTCTTTTCCATAGAAAATTCCATCTAGGGGGAGATGGTTTTTGTTTTCCATGTAAGTTGGAAAATGCTTTCCTTTCCAACTAAATGCTATCAAACACACCCTAAGATCTAAGATGACAAATGGACAAGAAATAGGGTTTTATTGCACTCAAATATACAAGGCATTGCATGAGGCGCGTGCCTTGTGCACCTAGGCAGCATCTCTGTGCGCCTTGCACCTAGGTGCGCCTGACAACTATGCCTGTAAGGCACATATAATATTGGAGATCCCATGATCTGAGATATACAACATGGCCTCCTCTTCATTTCTTTCTTTCTTTTTTACAAGAGGTTGGGAATGGCAGGTGACAGAAGGATAGATGGATTTATATTTATTTGTTACTCCATGACTAGGTCAAAACTCCAACATACACCAACCAAGTGCAAGTTTGCAGAAAAGTGAGAGAATAGAAAATATAAATAGAATCTAAATGCTCCTGTTAGAAGATGTATCTGGCAGTTGCATTGCTGGAAGCAGACCCATGCCCACAACCATGGCATGAAAGTCCAACACTGAGTATTAAATACATGCTTAAGGTAGGACTTACAGCTATACAGTCCGATAAAAGTTTTTCCCACTTCTCTATGCAGTCCAATAACATTATCAACTTAAACATTAGTGACGAGAACTTCTATTGGCAACTCTTGAGACAAGTTTCTAGTAATATACTATGCATTTAGAGAAACCATATAAATTTGTCAATGGTTATGGAATATGAAATGAGAAGAAAAATAACAGACAACCACAAATGAAAAGAAGCAAAAGGCAGCATCTAAGGATACAAAGGAGGATACAAACGTAGGTGAACTGCTGAACCCGCCTTATGACTGCAAAGTTACGTGAATACATTAAGTCAACAACAAAATACATTTTGAAACTGTATCTTCACCCAATTTGACTAAGAAGACTTACCACACATGAAGAGACCACTCAAGACTTCATACGCTAATCCAAACCAATCAGGTGTCAATGCCCATCTTTCTCATACATGTCATGAGATTCAGTAGGATCATATCTGTCATCAATCTCATAAACAGGAACAGATTCTGATTTAAGATCCCTGGATGCATGCTTCCGTCGTCTATCTTTTGTCTCTGTCTTCAGATCATTTCGCTCCCTTCGATGACTAGTTCGCTCATGTGACCTACTATGTCTATTGTCACCTTGCTCTCTCTGATAATTAGTCCGCTCATGTGACCAACGCTGGCTATTATCTGCACTTCGGGAAACATTGTTTCTGGACAGCTCCACATCATCTCTGTGCTTATGATCACTTGAACGGCCATGACTACTTTGTCTGTCTGAGCTTTTGGAATAATGCTCTCTATAATGGCTATCCCTGTCTAGGCATCTCTGGGATTCTAGATGCTCCCGGTGCCGACCAGAATCTCGTCCATGTTGCTTGCTGTTTTCAGGAGACTCACTCTCAAATCGTGTAAAGATGATATCGTTACTAGAATACAATTCTTTCTTGTAACCATATGGCCGTTTTTCTTCAGAGGTATCCAGTAAATTTTTCTTCAGCCCATCCACGTTGGAATATATGTCACCAAGTGAAGGTTCACATGGGAACTTTCCTTCTTTCTCAGAATCATTTAACAAGGAACCAATAGTACCTGCTTGTGTGATGCTTTCCATGTACTCATCTATTATATCCCTCATAACCTTTTACAAGTCAAATTGACACAAGGTTTACATGAGAATACTGGGATAGTTTCAAACCTCAAATTTAAAGAATAAAAAGTCAAAATAGCAGCCATCAAAGTATGACAGGCAAGGAACACTACAGAAGGCATCCAATAAATGAACATGACCCATATACACATGTAATAAGGTCTAAAAATTTGGAAGAAAATCAAAGCTCTTTCCAAGCCATAAAGAGCGTGTAAAAAGGAAGAAGATCTAAGCCCTATGTGAATAGCATATACTTTTGATGGCAGGGGCAGGCTCCTCATTTTCATCATCCAAGCCATGTCACACTCCTTCATACTTTAATGCTAAACAGTGACAACAAAAAAAAGAGCAAAAGAAGTGGAGAAAATGCTCTTTCTTGAGAAAGAGACACAAAGCTAACGCAACAAATAAAGAATTTCAGCCAAAATATTTAATTTTTAAAACAATAACATAGGGTAAGTATTCCATGATTTGATCAACATCAATCTAAATTATGAGTAGAAGGGAAATTTTGATTACAAAGAAAAGTATTTACACGTTGATGAAAGCAAACATTTCAAATTAATGAAACAATGGGAGAAAATCAGAGTATTTGGTTTCCTGGTTTCTTGTAAAGTGGTTGCCCCTTTTAGCAATTCAATTTTTATATGGTCACTTATCTATTAAACAAAAAAAGAGAGGGAACACATGCTAAAAAATGAAGCTACTTTGTACCTGTGTTGTAGTTCGCTTCACCTTCTTGCCACGATATGACATTCTTCGACGTTTGTAATCCCTTTCCTCGGCTAATAACTCCTCTCGTGTCTTTGTTTTATTTGTATCCTATCATGACCACAAGAATAGTGGGGTTGAGAAGAAATTTTGAGATGTGTAGTTTGTACAGCCATAAAGTGTCGTCCAGAGAGAAAATAGAAAAAATATCATATTTCTGTCATTTGACAGAAAGCAGCTTCTTTGAATAATAAACAACTTATATATCACAACAACAAAAAAAAACAACTTATATACAATGTCTCAAAGTAAGAATATCATACAATTAAAAAAGCTTAGTGTCAGCCACGATTCCAACAATAGATGGATTATAAAATCCCCCAGTTAAATGGAGAAGTTCAATCCTCTCTCATCATATAAGTCAGGATATATTTTCCCAATTTAGGCCAGAGTATTTTATTTTTTGGAACAAGTTGTACACTTGTACTTGTAGTTATAAATATCTACACACACACACACAAAACCATCTAGCTTGGGTTTATGGAGAATCTAAACCTTTCAACAGGGTTAAAGAAAATTCCTGACATTTAACCTGACAAATAAATAAAAATGCAGTAAAATCAAGAGAGACACCAATCACAAACCTAAGCAGGAATAAAGTAGAATATCTAAACTGCTCTGCCACCAAGAAACTGACTTGTCAAAAAAATTTTAGAAGAAAATCATTCCATATTACATGCATTTGGAAAATACATTCCAATCAACAGATGCTGTCTGGAAAATTGAATTTGTCAAAAACTAAAAAAAAAAAAAAAAATCAAAAGATGCCAAAGCAATTTTTACAGATGCAATTTTAATTTCCAAGAAATAACCATTTTTATTACGAATAAAAGAGTACTTAAATATCATATTTCAAAGTGAGAAAGACAAAGCTACACAAAGTTACTTGTTTAAAAAAATAATTAATGTTTACACAGATCAAGTTTATTTGGGGAAGGCATCAAAAAGTTTTGCTGTTTTTATTTTCTTGAACATCAGAACTGAACGCTCCAAGCCTTAAGTAGAGAACGCTCCAATGCTCAACATTTTACTGTTACCTTCATTTTGGATAGTCTGAGTTCTTAAAGAAATTAGAAACCAAAAGACATGCATCAAATACTTGTAACACTTGGGAAGAATAACCTTGAAGACAGAATAAATTAACTGGTGTACCTGGTCCTGCGGCCTCTGCCAAAGAAGCCCATCATGTTCTAGTAAAGGTCTATAGTTAGGGCGTTTTTGCCTCTCCTCATCAGCTCGTGTTGACAGATATGCATGCTCAACTATCCTAAAAGCAGCATAGATAATACCAAAGAAGAGTAAAGGAGCATAATTAGTATGTGACTGCAGATATTCTCACTCTAAATTAAAACTAAAAGTTTCAATTAATAGAACATGCTATTATCCTAATGCTAAAATCATAACAAAAACCCTTATAATAGCATTGTGAGTCAAGCTGATCTTAAAAAATCCAATTGCCTATATATCTTGACCCACAAGGTGCTATTAACTTTTGCTTTCAGAATTATCTAAATTTGCGAAAAGAAAAAATAAATTCCCCAATTACTCAAAAGTCATAATCAATTACAAAAATGCGCCGTACGCAAAAAGGAAGAGACTCATAGAATGGCAGAAGCAATAGAGCTTTTGCACATTTTCGTTAATCCATAAACAAGATCTATATATAGGCACATAGATCCATTGAATAGATACATAGATCCAAAGAATCCAGTGACCTTCACAAGTCCCCTAAATAGCCCCATGGCATGCGCTACAACACCATTTTTTTAGCCAATCCAACTAATAGTTACTCCATGCTCATAAGGATGTTATCAAGCCAGCTTGAAGCTCGTGACACTAGGCTTATTCCATCTCATACCCTTTAGTTAGTCAATGTATATACCATTTATACCCTACTCATATGTAACTCATTAAGGGGGCGTTTGTTAATCAAGATATGAGTTGGAAAAGTCAATATATGAGATGCATCCTAAATTTCTATCCTTCCCAACATGTTTGTTAAACTTATCTGACCATTCTTGGAAAAATCATTAATGACCTCTTTATCTTGATTTTTCAAAATATACTTATCTCTCCCCCTCTCAAGATAAGCATATCTTGGTCTTTATAGATAAAAAAAAATGACATTTGTGTCATCTAGTACATTTTAAAAAATTTAACAAACAATTTGATAAAAATCTTGGAATACTTCCCAACTTTATCTTGACCATTTCATATCTTGGTCCAAAAATCATTCCAAACTTATCTTGATACTCCCTTATCTTGCTCATTTTAACAAACACTACCTAAGTCAATAAAATTAGTTTGCATAAAAAGCATATGGTTATAAAAGAGTTTCATCAACCAAACAAGATAGTCAAAAATGAATATACATGAAATTTATGCTTTTAAGAAGGAAAAAATCAACAGAGAAAGAAAAACAAAAATGGAAACATACCTCTGATACCCAGTAAGCAAGTGGTCATCCCGCAGTGCCTTGACTTTCTGTTCGAGCAAGGACCGTTCATGCAATGCAGCCACTGCTGCTGCTACCTGGGAGACACAAATCTCTATGCTACTATTAGACTCGTCCACCAAACTATTTTCTTTATCATCCACAATTGTTTCAGAAAATTCTATAGTTCTACCGTCTGCATCCTTTAGAGCTGGTATTTCGGGGACATTTTGTCCCATCGGATACAATGAAGAATTCGATGAAGCATTTAATATCCATTGCTTTAGCATGTTAATAGCAAAAAGCTTCGCATTCAACTCCCCATATAATACAGATAACTGAAAGGACAACCACATCAGCACTTGGACTAGAACAGGACACTTAAAACTTATAGCTGGCACATTTAACTCCTTCACGGACTCCACCAAAGCAACGGCTTCGTTAACAATTGCTTTCATGCAAAGCCGAAAGAGTAAAACCACGTGATCTCTCAACGCCACGTCAATCACAACGCCATACTCAGGCGAATTCCCAATTACCCACGTCAGGAAATCATACTCTTGCACGATACGAGAACATAAAACAGCTCTAAGAACGCTATACGAATAGTTGGTTGGATAATCATTCCATGCCGCGATTTCATTCCAGACGACCCACAATTCCGAAGGAAGAAGCCCAATATGCTTCGCCGGAAAACCCTTGATCTCGCCATTACCGCTGGGCATAAAATTCGCACATTCAATAGATAAAATGCCCGGCATCGTGAAGGTTCGGCTTGTACCGTCTTGATTTGGGGATGTAACAATGCCTGGGCAATCCCGGTAGAAAAAATTGGGGCCGAAATCGCAGTACTCGTCTAGTGAGAAACAGTACTCGGAATTGCGATCATGGAGGGCTTGAACGAAACGGTTGTGCTTAGTTGCATCGTCGGAGGATCGGAGCGTGTTGGGATAACGCAACGAAGAAAGGTAGAGGTCGAGGTCTAGGGTAGGGGCAGAAGGGCAGTGGAGAGAGTGCCGGAAGAGGGACTCCGGAGAAACGCGATGGTGGGGGTTGAAAGGGCAAGTAGCGGCGGCAGTGGCGGAAGTCGGAGGGAGGAGAGTGGAGAGAGAGTGGAGTGTGGATTCCGAGAGGCGAACGAGGTGCTTGAGTGTCGAGAGAGCCGTGGGGAGATCAAGCGGAGGTGGCGCCAATGAAGTGGTCGCGGCGGTGGAGGAGGCTTGGATCTGGTTGCCGAAATGAGGATAGACAAGATTAGGGTTAGGGTTAGGGAAAGAAGGCGGAAAGGTCGAGAATGAGGATGGTGCTCCAAGAAAAGATGGAGGATTCATGGCCGACTGAACTCGACTCTTCTTCTTCTCTCCTATCAGCAGACATCATCGTGTCGGCGTGTTTCTTCCGACTCCTCCATGATCGAGAAGCTTCTCTACCGTGCTCGCCGTTCACAGCTACTTAAATCCAGCGCCGCCTTAAAAGAATTAGGGTAAATTACACTTAAAAGCCGGCTAGACTAAATCAAAACTACTCCCGTCAAATATAGGGAATTACATTACAGTACTCTTCTACTATTAAGTAATAAAAAATAATTTTAATTTTTATTTACAATTTATCTCTTTTGTCAAAATTAAAGACATAAATAGTAAAACACAGCGCAAAGGCGATAATCTCAAATAATAAAAAATAGCCATTTGAGGCCTTAAAATTTCTTTCCCTTTTCCACCATATTTTTTTCCCCTTTAATTATATAAAAATTAAAACAAATAATAAATTCTGGCATTAATTTTTTAGAATATCCAACTCATACTAAATTCATGCAAAATCGACTATATTGTGTATGGGATAAAAAATAAATAATAAAAAAATAACATTAATGACATTGTCGCCGTGAAAAAATATAGGAGAAATAGAATAAAAATTATATTAAACAAAATGATCAAATCTATTTTGCCGCCTAACGGGGAAACTATATATATTTAAAGGTGAGCAACTATTTTTCCTTAATTTCTAAAATTATTCTTAGCCTCTTGATATTGTGTATATAAATTATTATACCCTCTAATACTTATTTTTTTGAAATAAAAAAATACAAATGATAATTAAGTAATACTAACAAAATTTAGTATACAAACTTTAAACTTTTGTCCCTCAAACTAAAAATCCTGACTTTACCATTACTTTTATATTTTTTCACATGACCACTCAAGTATTTTTGTTATTTGATTACGTCTCTTAACCTAATTTTTTAGTTAATTTAATTAATGTACTTTAGCTTTTTCATGTAGCAATCTAATTTCTTATTATTTTAATTATACCCATATACCTTTATTTTGTAGTCAATTTAACTCATATATTTTAATGTATACCAAAAATAAAATAAGACAATAAAATATATGTTACACTCTATTTATATCAAAGTATATGAGTTAAATTAATTAAAAAATGCAAGACCAAGGACTTACTCAAAACAATAAAATGTTTGAGTTGTCACAAAAATAAAATATTATCAACTATAAAATATAAATTAACTCAAAAATATATGTTTAGAAAATGTAATCAAAACAATAAAAAATATTATATAAAAGTGAATGAGCATAATTACATGAGAGAGGGATAAAGGATAAAAATATTTTAGGTATTTTAAAAAATATAACAATTGTTTATTTATGACAGAGATTAAATTGTAGTATATTTTATCCCAAACAATGATAAATTATATAAAGTCTACCCACTAAATTAAGTCATTTATACATAAATTTGTGCGATCTACAAATATTGTTACTTTTAACTATTGTTTTATACACCATTTCAATTAACAAGTCAATAAAAACAAAAGTAAGTCACAAAGAACTCTACAGATATTTAAAAAATTTATGATATTTTTGTGCAAATTACATAGATTTTGAATGCAATTTACCAAAAAAATAAAGGTAAACCAGGCTTAATTTCTCAATACATTGCATAAATATGGAGAATGCTATTTACTCTTTTTAAAATTATACTAATTGCTCTTAATATTAAAAGTTATGTCAATATTGCACTTTAAAATTTAGATTACATATAATACTTCTTATTTTTTTATAAAATTACACAAGTTTTATAATAAATAGTTGATTGGTGAAAATTTTGATTAAGACATCCCATATTAGTCTGTAATGGTGTAACGAACTATTTTCAATTAGCAATTGCTTTGAAATAAAAGATGGACAAACTCGTTTTAAGTAAAAATGATAAACTATTTCAACACATGTATAAGATTATAATTGAATCGAGTCAAACCAAATTTTATTATGCTCAGACTCAACTCATGAATCAATTTATAAGTTCGAGCCTTAAAGTTCGGCTTAGGCTCAACTCATTAAAATATTGACAAACTGAGTCAAGACTCAATCTAAGGCTCGAACTCGCTAAAATCTATTATTTTACTTAAACATAATTTGTTATTTTACTTTATTATTATATTTACATATATTATATTATGTTAAATGATGAAACTAATATATATAATAATTGTAAACATATCCATTTTGATGATATTATTATAATAATTTAAAGTTTGATAACTTTATGATAAATAATATATTTATAAAATTTAAAATAAATATATTGATGTATTTATAAATGAATTTATTCACAAACTATTCGCAAACTTATAATTGATCATGTTACGAATTTATAATCAAACATATTAGTATTTATAAGTCTCTAATTGAACATGTTCTTAAACTTGAACAAGGCAAGCTTCATTGAGGTTAAACTCGACTCGTTTACAAATCAAGATTTAAATTTAGGCTCAAGCTCAACTTATTTACCTTAATAAATGAATTCAAACAAACTTTTATCGAGTTGAACATCAAGTTGCTCGCAAACGACTCAAGTCATTTGCAGCTCTACGCATATACAAGTTTTATCTTATTGCATGCGATTGAGCTGAAAGTATTAGGGGGATCACATGATGCATTTTAAAATATAAGGTGGGTTTAAGTGAATCAAGTCAACATGGAAGGGGGAAAATAGGTATTTTATACAAAATAGAAATAAATACATGAGAAGGCAAAAGACGAACACAATGAAACATAAAGAGTTTATCTACACTCTGCCATGAAACTCTTACAAAGACAAATATCCATAAGATTAGAGAGTAAATACAGAGGAGGCACTGACAGGTACTTAGTGCATCAATTCCCATTTACCAATGGAAACTCGAGTTCCTTTCTTGGCTATGTAATGGCATTGTGATGATCACTATGTAGTGCGTCAATTCCTACTGTCATTGCTCAAAGCCAAACTATGCTAGTCCTTTAGCCATGGCTTCTCTTTCAGCTAGTCCCTTAGCCATGGTTTCTCTTTTGTTGCCTGTTATGCTACTTGCTTGCTGCATAATTAGCTTCAGATGTGGATAGGAACAAAACCAAGTTATCCCCAATTAGTATTAAAGCAGAAATTTTGTCCACCTGCTTGCGCGATAGAATAAGAATACTGAACTTCATGTTTCAGGAAGCTGAAATGCCGAATGGAAACATTTTCAGTTCTTTGGCATGGACAGTCACCCTGATCATTGCACTAATCAGTCGTGCAAAGTTGAATCAAATAACCGAATTTCCCTCAACGTGCTTGCCTTCGAGTTGAGAGGAAGTGCCATGGAGATGGGATAATTCCAAGAGAGTCCATTTTGGAGATAGAGAAACACCAAAAGGAAGCTACTTGTTGATTCCTGTATGAGCCACTTCTTCATAAACACCGAGCAAAGGAAAAGTTTTGTTCAAACGTTTGAATGAATTTTTTGAAATGATGTTCATTGAATGAAGGGAGGTTGCCAGTTCCATGGCCTTGGGTCGCCATCCTGCAAAGCCAATTCCTTCAATCAACAGGATGTATGTAGTTTCATTTGGCCGGCAGCCCTTTCTGACCATTTCTGCTAGCATGCTAATGGCATCGTCCATTCTATGAGCTTTGCACAACCCAAGAAGCACAATGTTGTAAGTGATGACTGTTGGTGGGAATCGACTCTCTTCCATTTCGGCCAACACCTTGATAGCCTCATCCACCATTCCATCCCTGCAGAAACAGGATATGAGTGAATTGTATGTAATCTCATCGGGATTAATCCCCTCGTTTGTCATCTCACAAAACACACTCAAGGCCCTAGTTTTATCCCCATTGCTCCATAAAGCACTGAACATTGTGTTATAAGAACTCACATCCGGAGGACAACCTATAACAGCAAGCTTCTCAAACAGTTCCATAGCCTGTTCAGCATTTCCATTCTTACACAGGGCAGACAAGATTGTGTTGTAGTTCACAATATCCGGGAGACAACCATTAGAGATCATATAATCCAAGAACTCTATAGCCAAATCTAACCTCCCCTCTCTGCATAGCGCAGAAATCAACGGGTCATAACTGTATGTATCAGGACTCAATCCTTTTTCCATCATAAGCTTCAAGACAGTAACCGCCTCATTGATCTTGCCTTCTCGACAAAGGGAGCTTATCAAGATGCTGAAAGTAACAACATTTGGCTCACAACCTCTGGCATACATCTCGGCTACAAGCTTCTCCCCATCACTCCATTTCCCCCGACTCAATAATGCCCTCAACATCGTATTGTATGAGATCACATCCGGTTTGCAACCATTAGCCGGTAAGCTCCTAACAAACTCAGAAGCCCTATCCAACATCCCTTCCCTGCACAATCCCCTGATTATGGCATTGTAAGTATACATATCGGGTTGAAGCCCTCTCGATAACATCTCATCCAATTGCTTCATTGCTTCATCTATGCCTCCTTGGAGAATAGTTGCTTCTATCAAAATTGTATAGGTTATCACAGTAGGCTGACAATTATCCTCCAACAACTGATCCAAAACCTTCAAGGCCAATCCCAACTTCCCCCTACTACAAAGACTCCCAATCATTATATTGTAAGTCACAACGTCCGGCGAGAAGCCTCGGTTTCTCATCCGGTTCAACACTTGATTGGCTGATCCAATCTGATTTACCTTACAAAACCCACTAATCAGGGCATTATAGGCAAAAACATCAGGTTCACCGTATGACTCCAAAATTTCTAAAACCCTAACTGCTCTTCCCAAATTGTTGGAATTGAAGAACCCTTTGATGAGCTTTGTACAGAGAATCACATCTGGCTTGTAACCCTTGCTCACCATACACTCGAGAAAGTAGAGTGCCTCACTGTGTTTCCCTGATTTGCAGGACCTATTGAGCAGTTTCATCAAATGGGTTTCCTTGAAATCATAGGATTGCAAAAGGGTTGGCTTTGTTTTAGCAGAAACCTTAACTTTTGGTGAGGGATTTCTGAAGCCAACAACAGTATTTCCACCAGACCGGGAAGTGGGTTTCAGATGAGTGGCGAAGGCAAGACAGTGAGGAAAACATTCAGCAGAATATATTGTCATTTGCCGCTTCCTTTGTGGATCTCAGTGCTCATGGCAGACCATTGTTTTGAAGATTCTAGTATATATTGCACATATAAATATATCTCATATATATACACAGGGCCAGAACGAGGGTACCTGTAATTCTGCGTTGGAAGTGTGCATGGTAAAATGGGCAACGGCAGCTGAAGCTGTGGAGCTCTTAAAGCTTCTCATTCTCATTCATTGGATGTCATCAGATCATAGATTCTGCAGATAAGGTGATATTCGGGTCATGGGTTGCAACCGGGTCTAACAACACCAAATTATATCAATTTTTTATTTATATGATATTATTAACTATTACTTTTGACGTTAAAAAATTAGATAAATTACCGCTTTGAATGATTTTTGTGTTTTTCTTTCGTTTATTTCTCTTTAATTATATATATATTTTTAAAAAAATGGCACATCCTTTATATTTTTATTTGATTTTCAGCAAAAAAAATAAAGAAATTAAGAAAAACAAAAATAACAAAAATAAATGAAACATTTCTAATGAGTTTAAAGAACCTAACAAGAGAAGAAAAAAGGACAAGACGAGATAAAGAATAATTAAGTATTATTGTTATTGTTATTTAAATATAATAATTAAAAATTATATTATGAAATAACTTAAGAAATTGACAAAATCAAGCAAAAAATACAATTATTTAGAAGAGTCTAATAGTTGTTCGAGAGAGAGTTTTCTCATGATGTTTTTCCAAAATAATGACTTAATTGGGTAAATTATGTTTTGTAATATGTCTCTATATTTTTATTATTCTATAAAATGATTTTTTCTAAGATAACTTTTTATCTTAGAAAATATTTATTATTTAAAATAATAGATTTTACTAGAACAAAGTCTTTTTCGAGAGAACTCTCGTGAGAGAGGATATACTATAATAATTGCGATCGTTCTGACTGAGTATAGAGATAAATAAAAACTAAAATTTAGTTAGTAAAACAAATAACAAGAAAAAGTAAACCTCGGAGGGATTATTGATTGCAATTTCCAAAAGTTAAGGATGATTCATGCAAATAGCGTTAATCTTGGAGGTATTTGGTGTATTTCACCAAAAAGAAATTATATTTTTGGAAATGAAATAAAAATTGGGGGGAAAATTAAACGCCACCCCTCCCTCACCCGCAGTGCAGAACGAACCTTAAATACTAAATTAGCATGAAAAACCAAAAAGGAACAAACGAACGAACGAACGATCGATCGAACAAACAAGGCCCTCCTATTACGAGGAGATCCATTTGGCACGTGCTGCTGTTCTACCTATGGTCTTCATCTTCGCCATGGGAGGCTGAGAAAGCGAGGGAGAAAGGTTCTCCTTTGTTCTCCGTTCAAAGCAAACTTGAACAACAAAAGAACAGAGGAGGAGGAGGAGGAGGAGGAGGAGGAGACGTTTTCTTTGTTTTTGAGATAACAATTATTTCAAAAGCAAAATCAACCCACCAACCTACCCACCCCACCCGCGAAGCATCGGATAAGGAAGGCTTTAAATTGTTCCTCTCCTCTTCCGCTTTCTCTCGTCGTCCTTTCCGTTCCATTTCTTCCCCAAATCTTCCATTTCTATAGCTGTGTCTGCATTTGTTGGATTTGTTTGGAATATGCCCGAATCCTTCTCACTGGTTTGATCTCATTGTGATTTTGATTGAACCCTGTGGCTTTTGGGCAATGTGGTTTGGTCCTATTACGCTTGGGGCGTTTTGGCAATATGGGTCCCTGTGTTTGGCGGTCTGGCTGGTTTCAGGTTAGATAATTGCATTTTGTTCAATCGTCAATGATGCTGTCGCTGTGCCTGTTGTCTATTCTCCGTGGGATATGAGTGTTTTGGACAAGATATTCATCGTTGGGCGATTGAAGGAAAGTAATGCTTTTTGTCATTTTGTATCGTGAATTTTGGGGTAAATTCAAATAGAATCCGGTGGGAAGGAGAATAAGGTCATAATTGATTGAGAAAAGATTTAGATTCTTGGAAACTTTTGAAGGACGGGTTAGGGGCCTGCATCCAAATTTAACCATGGATCACGTGATTGGTGGTAAATTCAAGCTGGGCCGGAAGGTCGGGAGTGGATCATTTGGAGAATTCTACATGGGTATGTCCATTTGGTATATCGTGTAGTGACGTTTACTTCTGGTTATTTACTGTTATAGTACAGGAAAAAGATCATTATGTGTTGTGTTTTGCTTTATTCAGGTGTGAACATACAGAACGGAGAGGAAGTTGGAGTTAAGCTGGTATGTCTTTTATCCTAAAATCTTATCCCAATTATTTGGATTATTAGATAATCTTATTGTTGTCACTTCACGTTATAACAGCTGAACAATTTATTAGTAAATGATACATAAGGATATTGGTATTTATATTCCCAAAGGAATGACACAAACTATTTCCAGTGTTAATTCCTGTTTTCTGACCATTTTTCTAACTTTATACTGTGTAACGGTTTTAGTAAATGAATTTGACTGAATATCCACATTATCGGCAACCTGAGCAAAAACTACAGTTGGATTTGTTTTCTTCAACCTTGGTAAGGGTCCAAGACATATCATATCTTCCTCTCATATTTAAAGTGGATGACAAATATGTTTATACATCACTGAACACCATAACGAGGCCATGCTTTTATCACCCCTGTGCTGCTGAAACAATTCCTATTTGCTTTTCACGTCTGTCTTCAATTATGGTTTTTGGTTATGTACTCCATGAAGATCAATGTGATCTTAAACTGATTTTTTTATTGCTGTTGTTGTTCTTTTTATTCTGCTTATCTTTTGGTTTGCAATTTTCAGGAACCTGCAAAAACCAAGCACCCTCAGCTTTACTACGAGTCCAAAATTTACATGCTCCTGCAAGGAGGAAGTAAGTTCCTGTCTTTGTTTGGTCCCTCTACTAGTAGGTTTAATTTTGTGATTCAGTATAGTAAGCCATGAGATAAAAGCAACAGACCTGTTCGTGTTGCATATAAATCAACGTTGTCTGAAATTTTGCTTTCACATTGAAGCGGGGATTCCCCATCTCAAGTGGTTTGGACTTGAGAGCGAGTACAATGCCATGGTCATTGACCTCCTCGGGCCTAGTCTTGAAGACTTGTTCAACTATTGCAATCGGAAGTTGTCTTTGAAAACAGTGTTGATGCTAGCCGATCAGTTAGTAAGTTATTTAACTTTTGACTGTTAGCCAATCTTTTGTCTTGTTTTTAGTTTCCAACTTGACATTTTCTTTCTTGTTAGATCAATCGGGTGGAGTATATGCACTCGAAGGGTTTTCTTCACCGTGACGTAAAGCCTGATAACTTTCTAATGGGGTTGGGACGAAAAGCAAATCAGGTACTTGATTTCATGTTATACACACAATTCTTACAAAAGGTTGCGTTAAATGCATTCCCCTTGTTGCATATGGTTGTCTTCTTCCATACATAATTCTCCTTTAACTGATTTCATTTCATGCTTATATTATTGCAAGAGGTTGCATGCATGCCCCTTTTGGCACATGATTTTTCTCTTCATGCATAAATCCTTTTTATTATTGCCATTTGCATTTTGTATCTGTATGGTATGACAAGATCCAATTCCTTCTAATTAAGGATTTCTTTTCATTGTTAACTTTTGTGTGGATTTTTGTTTTGTTGTTCTGTTACCTCCAGATATATGAACTCAATTGAACACTAGTTATCGCAATCCCCCATATTGTAATAATCAGATATCTATTGCCATGCCCTCCGTCCAGCTTTAGGTAGTTTCTAGGTTTGACATTCCTCATTTGTATAGTAAAGCTGCTTCCATGCCTATAATTGTATATGATTTAGACAATTGCAGCGACCTTGCTCTTTTTAGTCTTGGCATCCATACATGTTTTACATGTATCCATATAATGTAAAAATTGTTGGCCCATGTCCCTCCCTCCAGTGGTTTATAATTTTTTCCTTTTCATGAGGCAAATAAGTTACTAAAATTAAGAGAACAAGAGCTCCCTATCATTTTAGTTTCGGATTCTTTGGATGTCAAAGATATCTTTTAGTATTTTTTTTATGAAGTTTTTGAATTGGCTGATCATGTCACAGGTGTATATCATCGATTATGGTCTTGCAAAAAAGTATAGGGATCTTCAAACTCATAAGCACATACCATACAGGTATTGCTTTGTTACTTTGGCAGGCAGACAAATAAAAACATTCATGTTGGTTTTTATGGAAAGTTTTTAATTTCTTTGCGGAAGTTACTAGAAATACCACAGAAGAGACCTTTCTTAGTTGCTATCGTATTTACTTTATGAGCTCTTAAATTAATTATTGTCATAATATAGAATTTGATGCTTTTGTTGAAACTCTTCTTATTTGTTCTCTCCTTTTCAAACTCTTTTCTACTTTGTTATTTTGTTCAGTTTAAAGTACCCCATAATTTAGGCATTAAAAGGCCTTTGGAGCATACGGAAAAGAATGCAAAAGACAAAGCTTCTTTTAAAAAAGCGGATGTTTGCATTTTGGATAAAGCATATCACATCTACTGTTTGAATGATTCACCTTAATCCATGTTTTACGTAGTTGTTGCATTTTTTGCAGTGCATTCTTGCACATCTACAATAACTTCTCTTGGATTACTAACATGCTTTGGTTTGCAGGGAAAACAAGAGTCTTACAGGCACAGCTCGCTATGCTAGTGTCAACACTCATCTTGGAGTTGGTAAGTGCATCATTAATATATTTTCAATCAATTAAGCATTCTTTATTTTTCATCAAATGCTATTTAAATCTCTCTCACTCTGTCTTTTTTTTTTTTTTTTTTCTGGGCATTACCCACAGAGCAAAGTAGAAGAGATGATTTGGAATCTATTGGTTATGTGCTTATGTATTTCCTCAGGGGAAGGTTGAATATGCTATGTTGCTTTTGTAGCCTTTATTATACCCAGTTGTAGTTTGTTGCATGGTTTATAATTGACCTGATTTGTGGTATTCCTGCGAATCAGTCTTCCTTGGCAGGGGTTAAGGGGTGGGACAAAAAAGCAGAAATATGACAAGATTAGTGAAAAGAAGATGCTTACACCCATAGAGGTAATGTATTCATCTCCTAATCCAGTGCAAGTTGACTCTGATGATCTCGTGGTCAGTGTAGCAGTAGAGCAAGTTTTGTGGCCAGAGTACACATAAATGTTAGAATGTTTTGAACAGATTCTTTGCAAGGGTTATCCATCAGAATTCGTATCATACCTCCACTATTGCCGATCATTGCGGTTTGAGGATAAACCAGATTATGCATATCTGAAGCGGCTCTTCAGGGACTTGTTTGTTAGAGAAGGTCAGATTGTTGTGGTTCTACATGTTATGCTGCAGCTAGATTCATATAGAATTGCTTGACTATGCTTATCCAATACTGCTGCAGCCAGACTTCCGTGCCCAATTTATGGATATCCCCGCCTCCCCCCCCAACCTTTCTCTCTCTCATTACTCCCTCTTCTAATTAAATGATCTCTAATGCATATGAATCCTAGTGAAATGAATGTAAAAATGCTTTCTGCTTTGAGCAACCATTATTGTAAACATCCACTTGAATGACCTGCTTGAGAGAGGTAAATTGTGAATAAAGTTTCATGGTGAGTAGTTCTGCATTTATGAAACCATGAAGAGAAACCAACCCAGCACTCACGGAGAATGGAAGAAAAAGTGAAGTGGAGGTATTTGAGCCTCTGTTGGTAACAGAATGAGAGGAAGTTGTTTCAGGTGGGTTGTTAAGTTTGAAGTGTTCCAAAGTGACAACCTGAACTTGTCTGTTGTGAAAGCTATTTATATGGCAGCTGTCCCTGTTAACAGGTTAATTCAGATGCTGAGTCAATATTCAGTCACATGATTGTGGCTTTCAAATTTCAGTTTCTGTGCACTACTATATATATATATATATATAGACAGATAGATTTACAGCTCTCCATTCAGTTCATAAAAGCCTGTAAATTGTAAGATAATGTTTAGCAAGCATTTGAACTGCCCTTCTCTAAGATCATACAGAAGATAAAGTAGGGTGATAGCTTTTTTTTTTTTCTCTTTTTTTTTTCCTGTGACTTAAGCTGAGATGGTTGTCGTCTGGGTTGTTCAACCACTTGGAGGATTCTGGTTCCAATATATTGCTAGGAAGTATTGATCCCTAAATCAATAGTAGTTTTCTTCATAATCTTATGGAATGAGAACCTCTGTTCTGTAATTATTGTTAGATATAACCATCATTATACTAATAACGTGATCATTTCAGTTAAGTTTATTACAATGTTGTTTTTTATTTTTACTGTCACTATTATTAAGATTGTTGTTTCAACTATACTTACTGCAACTTAGAAACAAATAAATTAGTATTCTGGCATCTCATGTTTCTAATGCAAATGCTGTGGTAAGACGAGTCTCCCCTTTAATTTCTAAGCTCCCTGTGGTTCTTGCCAATTCATAGTTGTAGACATGTTAATTCAAGGGTATGCATTGATTGGCCCATCCTTGAGATCCCTGGAAAACCTTTACAAATTCATTTTTAGGTGATAAAGAATTTTGCATAGTGTTTTTCTTTTTTGATAAGTAATCACAAAAGACTATAAACAAGAAGCTTTAAGGGGGGAAACCTGGTATAAAAGAAGTGCAAGAAACCAGGAGTTCACAGGTTTTCTGATCAGCAATTGCCATAACCCTACGTTTTTTTTTACCTTTTCTAAAAATGAACCTGATCAACAATCAACATGTCATATTTTGTAGCTCAAACAGTCTACTGGATTAATTATCAAGTAATATTTTAACACTAGTTTACTCTATATACAATTAGCGTGCTAGAATTCATGTAGCCCACTCCACAGTGGGATAAAGGCTTGATATGCCGTTATTGTAATTTCTTCTCTTCAAATAGCTAAATGCAGGTTGAACTGAATGTGCTGGGAATTAGATTGTACTCAGGGGAAGAATTTCATGCATCACAAATGAGGAATTAATTTCATAATTTTGTTTGCTGATATTTCTTCAGTAGTGCTGCCTAAACTTGAAATTTTTTATGCGCTTGGACAGGGTATCAGTTTGATTATGTATTTGATTGGACAATATTAAAGTACCCTCAGATTAGTGCTGCTTCTAGGCAAAGGGTTGGTGCTTGTACGCATTGTAATTTTTTACTTCATTTTGTTTATTTTCTTACTTCATTGATTGTATATACAATTCAGCAGGCAGTGGCAAAGCCAATTTTAAATGCTGGAGCATCTGGTGAAGGAGCAGAAAGGCCTTCAGGTGTGTTTTATCATAATTAGGTATTTTACAAGTTTGTAAAGATGACGAGCTGTCATGTAAAGGAATAAAGAGATGACAAGGAGACAGAATTTAAAAAAATTGGGAATATATTTTGAATGGGTTCCCTTTCAGTGGCCTCCCAATAATTCACGACCTATAATATCTTTGATGACCACCCTTTATATCAGCTATGATAATCATGATGTGAAGCTTAGGAAGTAAACCCTAGCTTTTAATATGTATAAAACCACTTAATTAAATTCATAGACTATACACCTATATATATATACAAATACAATGGGCCATGGGCCATGGGCTTTATCATAGGATTAACCCTAGAGTATAACCATATAACTCAACACTCCCCCTCAAGCTGGAGCATATATATCATATGCGCCAAGCTTGCTACAAATACACTCAATTCGAGTACCCCTGAGAGACTTAGTGAGAACATCTGCTAACTAATCATTGGAATTGACAAAATCTGTGGTAATACAGCTAGATAAAATCTTCTCTCGGATGAAGTGACAATCTATCTCGATATGTTTGGTCCTCTCATGAAAAACTGGATTGGAAGCAATATGTAATGCAATTTGATTGTCGCAAATTAATCTCATCATTGATATCTCCCCAAACTTGAGTTCCTGAAGCAATTGTTTTAACCAGATAAATTCACACGTTGCCAAGGCCATAGCACGATATTCTGCTTCAGCACTCGACCTAGCAACAACCTCCTGCTTCTTACTTTTCCAAGATACTAGGTTTCCTCCAACCAGAACACAATATCTTGAAGTAGACTGTCTATCAGAAGGAGAACCTGCCCAATCAGCATCAGAATATCCGACTACTTGAGTATAACCTTTGTCCTCATACAATAGTCCTCTACCTGGAGCTCCCTTAATATACCTGAGAATCCGGACTACCGCATCCTAGTGGCTATCACAAGAAGACTGTAAAAACTGACTGACAACACTGACTGAGAAAGAAATATATGGGCGAGTGATAGTGAGATAATTAAGTTTTTCGACTAGCCTACGGTATCTTCCAGGATCAGCAAGAGGCTTCCCCTGTCCTGGTAAGAGCTTTACATTAGGGTCCATAGCAGAATCTATAGGTTTACAATCAAGCATCCCGGTTTCTTCCAGAATATCTAACACATACTTCCATTGAGAAATAACAATACCAGAACTGAACTGAGCAACTTCTATGCCAAGAAAGTATTTAAGTAACCCCAAGTCCTTAGTATAAAAATGATGGAAAAGATGTTTCTTCAACTGAATAATACTATCCTGATCATCACCGGTAATAACCATATCATCCACATAGACAACCAAGTATATACACCTCCCCTGTGATGTGTGTTTATAAAAAACCGAATGACCAGACTCACTACGAGTCATACCAAAGTCTTGAATGACAGGATTGAAACGACCAAACCAAGCTCGAGGAGACTGCTTCAACCCATATAGTGAGCGACGGAGTTTACAAACCTGCCCAGACTCCCCCTGAGCAACAAACCCAGGAGGTTGCTCCATATAAATCTCCTCTTGAAGCTCACCATGTAAGAAGGCATTCTTAATGTCCAGTTGATACAACGGCTAGTGGCGCATAGCTGCTATAGAGAGAAACAAACGCACAGAGGACATCTTAGCAACAGGGGAAAAAGTGTCACCATAGTCAAGGCCATAAACCTGAGTATACCCTTTGGCAACCAAACGAGCCTTGAGGCGATCAACCTGCCCATCAGGACCCACATTGACAGTATAGATCCACCGACAGTCGACAAGAGATTTCCCTGAGAGTAAAGGAACCAAATCTCAAGTACCATTGGAATGCAAAGCAGTCATCTCATCCACCATTGCTTGTCACCACCTCGGATCAGAAAATGCCTCACTAACAGTCTTAGGTACTGAAACAGAGGATAAGGAAGACACAAAAGCACAAAAAGGAGACGAGAGACGATGATAGCTAAGAAAATTATAAATGGGGTGAGGATTGCGAGAAGAACGGGTACCTTTCCGAAGGGCAATAGGAAGCATATCCTCAGAAGGCAAGACCGCAGCAAGTGGAGAGACTGGAGCAGGATGTGAGGCAGCAGGAGTCGCTGAAGTAGGAGATGCAGGAGAAGGCGCAGGAACAACATTTCCACTGGGAGGAGACCGAGGCTGATGATGCCGATGATAAACCTGCAATGGGGTAGAAGAAGGAACAAGGAGAATAGGAGCAGGAGGACTCGCGGGAAGAGGGATGGCCTCAGAAATAGGTTGACACTCGGAATGAGGCGAAGAGTAGAAAGGAGACGACTCAAAGAAGGTAACATCCGCCGAAAGAAAATAGCGGCGGGTGTTAGGAGAATAACACCGATAACCTTTCTGAAGGCGAGAGTAACTAAGAAAAATGCACTTGATGGATCGAGCAGACAATTTATCTTGATTGGGAGACAGATTATGGACAAAACAGGTGCAACCAAAGACACGTGGAGGAAGAATATATAATGGTTGATCAGGAAACAAGAGAGAGTGAGGAATCTGGTGCTGAAGAACCGATGAGGGCATCCTGTTAATGAGATAGCAAGCAGCAAGGACAGCTTCAGCCCAAAAGCGAAAGGGGACATGATGATGTAGAATAAGAGTACGAGCAGTTTCAATCAAATATCTGTTTTTACGCTCAGTAACCCCATTCTGCTGTGGTGTATATGCACAAGACGACTGATGCAAGATCCCCTGAGAAGACATAAAGGTAATAAAGGGAATAGAAAAATATTCAGGGGCATTGTCACTATGCAATACTTGGATAGAGGTATGAAATTGCGTTTTGATTTCAGCACAAAAGGATTCAAAAATTGAGAATAACTCAGAACGATTTTTCATTAAATATAACCATGTGCAACGAGAATAATCGTCGATAAACGTTACAAAATATTGAAAATCCAAAACAAACACAACACGACTAGGACCCCAGACATCGGAATGAACTAAAGCAAACGGGGACACGGCCCGATTATTGACATGCTTTGGAAAAGAAGTGCGAGACTGTTTTCCAAGTTGACAAGACTCACAATGAAAAGACAACAAACTAGATAAACTGGGGATCATCTTTTGAAACTTAGCCAAACTAGGATGTCCCAAACGATTGTGGAGAAGAGCAGGAGACTCAGTCACCGAGCAAGCAATAGGCGATGCAGGAAGGTTGAGATGATAGAGACCCTGCGACTCACATCCGACGCCAATCATCTGTCCCATACCGCGATCCTAGATATTAACAGAATGATCATCAAAGGTGATAGAACAATTTAAGGCACGCGTAAGTTTACTAACAGAGACAAGATTAAAGGGACAATGAGGAAGATAAAGGACAGAATCTAAAGATAGAGAAGGTAAGGGTTTGGCAGTGTCAATAGCTTTAGCAACTGCTTTGGACCCATTGGCTAATGTTACAGAAGGTAAAGAAATAGAATTAGTAAAATGAGAGAACAAATGGGGATTACCAGAGATATGGTTAGAAGCACTTGAATCCAGGACCCATGGTCCCAAAGAGGATGACTAAGCAAGACAGGCAGTGGAATCACCAGAGTGGGCGACAGAAGCAACTATGGATGAGGTTTGCTGGGACGTCCTATACTTGAGATACTCATCATAGTCAACCCCAGTGAGAAGGACAGATTGCGGTGGATGACCATCAAATGACTCAGATCGAGAACCATCAGCATGAGCAACATTAACACGAGGAGGGCGCCCATGCAACTTATAACACTGTTCCTTAGTATGCCCCCACTTGTGACAATAGTTACACTTGGGGTGTTTGCCCCGATTACCACGATCTCCTCCCTGTTCGCCACTACTCTGAACCTGTGAAGCCGTGACTGAATGATCACTTGCAGAAGAGGGAGGCACCGTAGGAACAGATGAAACCCGAAGAAGACGAGAATACACTTCATCCATAGTAGGTACAATAGGACTAGCAAGAATCTGATCACGAACAGGAGCAAGCTCAGGACCAATGGCAGTAAGAGTACACACCATGAAGAACTTATCCCGCTAAGCTAGATCCTCTACAGCAGTCTTACCAGCAGGTAACAAGGAGTTAAATTCAGCTTTAATAGAGGTCATCTGACCAAGAAAATCAGGAAGAGTCAAACCCTGTTGTCCTAAACTGAGCAGATTAGACACTACTGAATACAGGCGTTGAATGTCATTAGTGTATAACGCCTTGGCCTGAGCCCACAATTCACAGCACGTGATATAGTTAGTATAGATCGAATGAAGAGAGGGATCAATTGACTGCCACAGGAGACTGCACAACAGAGCATCAACTCTTTGCCACTCAGGTTTGTTTGTGGTCACATTCTCGGCCTTGGTAGTTAGATGATCCTGTAAGCCTTGACCCATACACCATAGTTCAACCGCCTTGGACCAAGAGATATAATTGGAACTACCCATCAACTTCTCAGTAGCAATGGCTGGAGAGGGAGACAAAATACCAGAAAAGGAGCTGGATTTACTAGTACCAGCCATGTTGGATAAAAGAGAGCCTTACAAGATCAACAGATCTGAAACAAAAGGGTTAAATAAGCCAAAAAATAAAGGCTGGATGATCCAGCATAGAGAATAGGTGCGTTGAGCGACGGCAGATGGCAGATGCCGGTGACCAGCGGCTGCGGATGGCAACGAAACCACCGGGACTGGGATGGACTGAAGGAGGCAAGTCCAATGGTGAAGACGACGTTGCGATCGGAGCACTGGTGAGAGAGATCAAAGCAAAAACGTCTTCGTGAACAGTGCGAGAGAGGCGGCGCGTGGCGGCAGCAACGGTGACGATCCTCCGGGGGTCAACAGATCGGAGGCCGGCGAACGCAACAGCGGTGGTGATGTGCGTGATTGGTGGCCGGACGGTGAAGACCCGTGGCTGACCAGTAGCGCGCACACGGTAGAAACGCAGTGGGCTGCAATGGCGGTGGAGACGCGACCGACAGTGTTCGTCGGTGATGTGGGTGGCAGCGACGGCGGCTAGGGTTTGTATGGTGGCTGCTAGGGTTGGTATTTAAAAACTAGGGTTCGTATTTTGGCTTTGATACCATGTGAAGCTTAGGAAGTAAACCCTAGCTTTTAATATGTATAAAACTACTTAATTAAATTCATAGACTATACACCTATATATATATACAAATACAATGGGCCATGGGCCATGGGCTCTATCATAAAATTAACCCTAGAGTATAACCATATAACTCAACACATTATATATTCGTTCTACAAAAAGAACAAAAGCACTAGTAACAACAATGGCCATAGGAATTCCACATTTCATATGAAGGACAGGTTTCCCTGCTATGCCCCTTTCTTATTCTTTTTCCATTGCTAATTAATATTGGATTAGATCCCATTTTTTTCAAAATAAGCTTATGTTGTTTTTAGTTATTTCAAGCTGACATATACTGGAAGGAAAGTGAATATAATTACAATCTCTAGCCAATTTTCAAAACTTTTAAGGAGAAAAATAAAAAAAAGGCATTCCAGTAGCTTGGACTTGCATTACACTTGAGCCCGTTAAAAAACTTACAAATATAGTCAAAGTGCTTATAAATGCGTGCATAATTCCATGTACACATATGACATGAAGAATTGCCGTATCCACATACCATCTTGAGCCAATATCAGGTGTTGGTGCATTTGTAATGTAACTTGTCTTTTCAGTCAAAGCAAGGTTTAATGATGTTTTGAAGGTTGAATTAGTGATCAACAAATTGCATAATTAAATGATTTAGCATTCTATTGTATGATCTGAGTATTTTTTTTTTTTAAATTAATGTTTGATCACAGTTTCTATGCATTCACAAAGTTATAATCTTTAGGCTGAACATACAGCATACAACTTTTAAAGGTTTTCTGAATCCCCTTAAACTATTCAAATACTGCTGTGCCCTGTTTCTCATTTATTCGAGAACAATTAAAAAATGGACATAGAGATATGACAAGGACATGAACTTTGCAGAGACACCACCCCATGAAGGATCTCCGAAAAAGTGGGTTGTTTTGGGTCCATTTAGATGGTACTTCCAGAATCACCAATTTGTTTTTTGGTACAACTTGGCAATATCCTTATTTCAGAAACCAACCAATTTGAAGTGTAGAAATGAAGTGTTGAAATTTATAAAGTAACTTCCAGAGTCACTTCAATATGATAGATAGGTTCTCTGGTACTCGTGTATTTTCTGAGTAAGCAGTTCGTTCAGTATCACATGGTCTTAAATGCTTGCTAGGTGGTATGAATCCAGAGGGACAAGAGGGTCGAGAAAGATTTGCAGGTGGAACTGAAGCATTTGCCAGAAGAAATTTTACAGGTGGGGTGCTGCGGGGTGATCATTTAAAGCACAAAGCATCAGATGATGTGCCATCTTCCAAAGAGGTGGTGAGAAAACACTTTTACATTATAGTATGTTTATTTATTTAATTAATTTCTTTATTCTCATTCATCCATTTCTTTTTCTGAATGGCCAGCACTTTTATTTGCGTAAACGGAACTGATTCTGGGTTGCATCATTTTGGTAGAGTTTAAAGGTGGTTCTGATCTTGTTTTTCATTCTTGCATATTATACCTCACTTGGATTATAGTTGATTGTAAAAAATATGTGATTGTAATATGCCAATGAAGATTTAAGTATAAAGGCAAGCCTAACTTTTTATCCTTAAGACTTCAATCTCTCAAGTTGTTGAATGATTGATTATCCCCTAAGAACAATATTCTTTTGGTTATATAGAAAACAGAATCCGTGGTTGGCTCATTAGAAATTATTGACCACCACTGGAGCGGCAATGTGGCAAGCTCTCCAGCGATGGCTTCCATTGAGGCAGAGCTAGAGATTATCTATCTTGGTTCCATCACATGGGTGCCCATAGGCTGGATCAATTATGTGTCTATGGATCGCCATGCTTGCTGTCGTCTCACAACAGCCTCTGTTTTCAACTGAAAACCTGTGATAACTAGCTCAAAGTTTCAGCTAAAAGCAGGCTTTGCAAATGGCATCACAAGTCAAGGCCCAACAGAAGTCATCATCCAACCCTGAATGCATAAAACCTGAATTAGAGTGAAATTAGAAAGATTAATAACTATATCAGAAATGATAGCACAAACTTGGACCTAACAATGCATACTGATGTATTGACATGTCATAGTTAGTCATCATAATCAACTGCTTTTTGTGCAATGTTAAACATATATCTACACATACCAATGGAACTAGTGTTCACGTTAATGGCAAAGTATGGCAGAAAATCTGAACACATGCTGAATATGAGTGTAATTTCTCAAGAGTTGTATCAACTCTTTCAACATAAAAGTTCGCATTGATTTGGATTTTACTCGGTTTCTTATTCTGTTCTTATTTTGTAAAGATATTTGTCATTCAATATCTTATCCTCTCAGTGAAGAAAAATACAAGGTGTACAGAAAATGGAACAAAAATTTGGTAAATTGTACTCAGAATCTTTGTAAAAGCAACATTAGACATTAGATCACCGAATGCTTGGTTGAGCTTCATCATGTTTAGGATGGTATATCGCAGTTTGCAAAAGTGAAAATCAGGGATATCCGTGTATGCTAACAATGAACATCTTGTGGGTCTTCATCAGCAACCTGACTCTGAGAAATGCCGCACTTCATCAGCAAAGAGAGGCGCCATTTTGAGCAACAGGCCAAGCTCTTCTGAGCCCATTGAGGGTCGTCCAGGCAGGTTTGCCTCGAGCGGCCGGCCACCCGCCAACCATAGATTCCAATCCGGGTCTGAGCCCAAGACAATGCCCTTTTCCCTTGCTACAGTATCAAAGCCTGGTGATGATTCTCTTAGGAGCTTTGAGCTTCTAACAATTGGGAGAGACAAGAGGAAGTAAACAACCTGTCTCCTTTAGTTGGAAGATGGTGACTTCTTGCTGGAGGAAAAGAAAATCTGATGCTCTGACAGTGCCATTGCTTTTGAAATATCAGTTGGCAAATGTTACGTCTTGTAAGAGTTTTCCATGGGAAATATTGTCCATAGACCTCGAGGCTTGGCGGTGTAAATTGCTATTGCCCTCGTTTTGGGCACTCTTATCTTCTGTTAAAGGTTCTTATATTTTTTAAGAAGCAAGCCTTATTCATGTTATTGTGACTTTTTGGCTCTAGAAAATGCATCTTTATCTTGAGTTCGGATTTTGATCTTATTATGAATAAAAAGGGTATTTCACAAATTATTTTTTGACTTAATATATTTTAATTGATTAGTATTTTTAACTTGTTGATAATAAGTTTGTTTATAAAAGGATATAAACTTTAATTATAGAAGAGATTAATAGAAGTTTTGAGAAAATAATTTTTGGTTCAATTTAAAGTGTGGACTAAATTAACAAATAAGTATAAAAAGACATTTTTATCTAATTAGCACACTAGGTCTGTTTTAAAATCATTATCTTCACCTCTTTCAATATCAATGATTTTATTTATTTATTTATTTTAATTAAATTCATATTTTTACTCTATATATATATTTTTTGTAATCATCTAAATTTTTGTTGTTTCGATCATACTTATAAAACTATATTTTTTAGTTAATTGACATATATTTTGTCATTTTAATTTTTTATTTTTTATATATAAAAATATATGGGTTAAATTGGATAAAAAATATAAGTTCATGAATATAATCGAAACAAGAAAAATTTATGTTATCATACAAAAAAATTAAAGTATAAATATTAAATTGAATCAAAATTAAGTTTAAAAGTATAAAAGTAAATAATAAAAACTTTAAATAACTAAAAGAGAAAAAAGAAAGATGAAAATAGAAGGAAAAAAATATAGATTTGACCCTTAATTTTTTTCCTTTGCTTATGTAACATTGACCATTTATAATTTGACAGCCAATGCTTGTATCCATGGAGTTTGTTGGGTGTGGCTTTGTATGATCGGTTCAGTGCCGGCGCGGAAGCTGTGCTGGAAGTGAGATTGTTTTCACAGACAATCGAAGAGGTCAATGCTGCATAAATGTGGCGTCGGAGCAGGAAGTGCTGCATCATCATCATCATCATGTAAGTCGCCATTATCGCTCGCATTTCTGCTCACTGTCTGCAAAACTATCCGAAACCTCGAGCAAGTCCACGCCCAAATCATCCACAAAGGGGCGGAGCAAGACCACTTCATCATAACCCGCTTCATCTCTCTCTGCATCTCCCTTTCCTCTAACATCTCCTACACCGCCGGCGTCTTCGACTGCGTCTCGCAACCCAACATCTACCTCTGGAATACCCTCATCAGAGGCTGCTCCCAACACTCTTCTCTCGCCCATTCTGTCTCCGTTTTTCTACGGATGATGCGGAGTGGGAATGCTGTTCCCGACAAATATACGTTCCCTTCGTTGGTTAAAGCCTGTTCGAACGAATTGGCTTTGACGAAAGGTTGGGCAATTCACGGGCTGATCGTGAAGTATGGTACTGATCGGGATGTTTTTGTCGGGTCTAGTTTGGTTGATATGTATGGAAAGTGCCGAGAGATTAAGTGTGCACGTAAGGTTTTTGATGAAATGTGCGTGAGAAATGAGGTGTCTTGGACGGCTATGATTGTGGGGTATGTGAATGGGGGGCACGTCGTTGAAGCAAAGAAGCTTTTTGACGAAATGCCTGTCAGAAATCTGGCTTCATGGAATGCAATGATTGCTGGGTTTGTGAGGTTCGGTGATTTGAAGAGTGCAAGGCAGTTGTTTGATGAAATGCCCGACAGGAATGTGATTTCTTTTACGACAATGATTGATGGGTATGCCAAAGCTGGTGACATGGCTTCAGCAAGGGTTTTGTTTGAGCAGTCTCCTTATAGGGATATTTTTACTTGGTCAGCGTTGATCTCGGGGTACTCCCAGAATGGTCAGCCTAATGAGGCTGTTAAAATTTTTATTAAAATGCAGTCTATGAACGTCAAACCAGATGAGTTCATAATGGTGAGCTTGATGTCTGCTTGTTCCCAGATTGGTAGTTTGGAACTGGCTAAATGGGTTGATTCTTATGTGAGCCAAAGCTCGCTTGACCTCAGCCGAGCTCATGTTCTTGCAGCTCTTGTAGACATGAATGCCAAATGTGGCAACATGGACCGAGCAACAACATTATTTGAGCAGATGCCTAAACGGGACCTGATTTCTTTTTGTTCTATGATACAAGGTCTGTCAATTCATGGACATGGCGCTCAAGCAGTTTCCCTCTTTGATAGGATGCTAAGTGACGGGCTTACTCCTGATGGTATTGCTTTCACAGTCATTCTGACTGCATGTAGTCATGCAGGACTTGTTGAAGAGGGCTGTCGAATTTTTTATTCTTTGATAAATGATTACTCTCTGGTTCCTTCTACAGATCATTATGCCTGTATGATTAATCTTCTTGGCCGGTCTGGAAATCTCAGAGCAGCTTATGATCTACTGAAGTCCATGCCAGTGGAACCTCATGCTGGTGCTTGGGGTGCCCTTCTTGGGGCATGTAAGCTACATTGTGACATTGAATTGGGAGAGAAGATAGCTGCTCGACTTTTAAAGATTGAGCCCCAAAATGCTGGTAATTATGTGTTGTTGTCCAACATGTATGCAGCAGAAGATCGGTGGTCGGATGTTACCTTGATTAGGAATAAAATGAATGAAAGAGGATTAAGGAAGATACCTGGCTGTAGCTGGATATAGATTCCAAAGGTGAGTGTCATGGGGTATTCTTTGTTAACCAGGGCCATGGTTCTAAATCTCTCAAGGAAATTTCCGTTGGAAAGGAGAGAACTTGTTAGAATGAATGCTGACTAAACCAGAACGTGGGAAAGCAAGTTCGAAAGTGAATCATTGTTGAGATGAGAATTATATGTGCTTCATGTGTGTAGAAACACGGTGGTGCCAATTGGTTGTAGGAAGTCATGCTGGAGCAAGCTGTACGCCTAGCTGCAATATTTGTTAAAAAATTTACTTGTATCCTGATGTTCTGTAGGATACATCAATCCAACTTGAATGGAAATTGTCTACAAGTGTTGCTGGAGAAGTGAGCTATATGTGATGTCTGTCCCAGAACACATTCTGATGTTGATAGAGAGGATTTCTGCATAAGTTATCGTTTACATGAAGGGGAACTGGCATCTGATATGCAGTTAACTGAAACAAAGCATTACCTTCTATTAAGTACGGTAATAGCTGCACTTCTGTTTTCATCTTAAGTTCCAATTGATGCTCCTGCTCACCAACTTTATTTAGAAAACCTCGAAAGTCAACCTTCTCTGGTGTCCACCATTCGAGTGTCTCTTCCATTTGTCTTTTATTCCATCATTCCCTTTTCTCACTTTGTAGTTGCCTCTGTATGAAACCACAGAACAACAAAAGAGAGATTGTGTGAAAAAATCAACCACTGGGTGATAGGTTTTTCCCTTGCATTGTGTGATAGGTTTTGCTTCTTCACTATTTTGACTTGGTTTTACCTGATGAATAGTTACTATATTCCTGGCCTGAAATGTAAGCGCAGCCAAACTTGATTGAACAGGCTCTCTTTCCTTGTCAGGAAACCAAACGCAAAGATATAGAGTGATTTGGTGCAACATCTTTCAAAACCTTGCATACCAGCCACTAAAGCATCTCCAAGCTGGTGGCTGATTGGCTAGTAAAAAATGCTTGTTTACATCCCAATTTCGATGCATTCAATTTCCACATCAGTCTTAGCCAGGTGTGCTTACAAGCTCCCTTACTCTTTTCATTATATACGCAAATAGATTTTTCATCATGCATTTTTATGTGGGTTTTGATTCTTGAGATTGTTTCTCTTTGATTTCTAGATTTGTCTACATGCCCCTTGTTTATTACTTTTTGCTCGACAAAATTATTCTGATTGTGTTTCAAAAATCAATGCTAGTAGGCCATAGTTAGGAACACTGGGATCAGTGAGAAACATGAAAACGGAGATAATGCAAAAAAGCAATGGAATGATGGACTCATGTCTAATTCATGGACACAATATACCACCTGCAACTGCTATCTATGTAAATGGAAACAGAATAATTATGTTCTGGCAGAATCCTGGGAAAACTCATATTCATTTATAAGGTAGATATCAGCAATACTAGAGTAACATAAAAAGGGTGTCGCAGCAGTTGGATGCTTCCTCCTACACTGTAATCATCACAATCCGAGTCAAGGTTGGATTTATTTCAAGTCCTTGGTGCTATATATGAAACAAATAGAAGGAAGGCTGAAGATCTTGGGTTGCAGCCTTGGAGGATAGTGGGATGTGAAGAGGTATGATAAAGGACATGAATAGGTGAGTCAGTGTAGGGACATTTCTTACTGTAATGACTGGTGGAAGGTAGGAAAAACTGGTGTTGTACCCTAATCTACAAAATCTGATGTTGTACGTTACTCTAGAACAATGCTACATGGCCTCTTTTGTTCCCTTAGCACCTTTGTCCATCTATAAGACAAGCCACACCCAAATTTGAGACTCGGTCCCTGAATTCTATTGATATTTGGACGAAAGAAAGCTTATATCTGATATTGAAGAAAACCATAGTGCTCTAACATTAGAGAGGGAAATCTTGTCTTTATTCTAGTTCTAGGTTCCATACTTGGGCTTGGTATATCAAAGCATACACGAAAGATATTTCTACTTTAATAGTGAGTTTAGTAATTGCAGTGTGTTTTTAAATACTATCTGTTTTGTTTACAATTTATGGTTTCATATTTGCCCCAGGAGAAAGCATGCATGAAGGCACTCCACGACATGGTGTCAATTTATATTAAGTTCTTTATAGTCACTTATTAGACTGGGAAGCCACACGTTCAACCTCACCAAGTTGGTGCCCTTGTACATTCTTCACCACTGCTGGGTTTCAATGAAGATGTAGTTACCTGATTGTGATGGTCTGTCATTGCTGTGCTCGGTCTGGGTCTGGCAGTCTGGTAGAAACTTCAATATTGTTCATGCAATTCCATAAACTGCAGGAGCAGTAACTAATAGCCCTTAGAAGGTTAAAGCATGCTATATTGAGTCTCATTGTTGGATCGTTTTGCTCAAAACGGTAGTTTGTGGAATTATCTACAATGCGGTTGGCCATATATATGGGAGCTGCTCCTCCTCTTCATGGGAGTTACCGTGGTCATAATTTTGACACTCAAAAAGTTATGATGTGTTACCATGAAACTGGAATAGGTATACTTGTTGAAAAGGGTACCCAACCCTACTTAATTCATTTATTAGTGAATTAAATGGCTTACCTTCTTTCCTTGATTTGCTGGCATAGTCTACATTTCAAGCCATGCATTTCTGTGTTCATGTTAATTTGAAGGAATCCATCACGCTTAGTCGCTCAACAGGGTTACTAGCTTAAGCAAAATTTATTCTATGTTTTGGTTCAACAATAAAAACCACATTTTTTGTTTGGGGTTTCTATTACAGAGCTTTATATGATTCCTTTGTTGGTTCCACTCCCAACCATACTTCAAACTGTGTCTCTCCTCCTTAAAACCACTGGTGGGCATCAACTGCCACTGTTAAAACTGTTTCAAGCATTCGGATACATATATATATATATATGGCAAAGCCAGCTCATGGCACCACATAAACTTGGTTGATTCATTTGCATAAAAATGTTCATTAAACTATCTAATCATGTTTAGGAGCCAAGGTCTCCATGTGTGCTTCCACGTACAAGGTATCAGTTCACAAACCATCAAAATTTGCAGCATGTAGGACACTTTCTTTCTGTTGACCGTCACCACCAAAAGAAATGAACTCGTCTTCAAGGAAAGAAATGGATGACTCCAGATAATCATCGTTGTAGTCATCATCTTCACCATCATCAACAAAATTAGGAAACCCAACAACCTTCACATCTTTGGCATAAGAATTAGAGTGTCCTACAAGCTGGTTGGCTTCCATCTGTTCTTCTGCTGTTTTTGCCAAAGAAAGAAGAATATTTTTTGCCTTCTGATCAGGAACAACACCAGAAAACTCCATCTCTTTGTACCATACAACTGCACTGTCAAAGTCCTTATTCTTGCCATATGCATCCATGATGGTTGTGAATATAGTTTGATTGGCTTTGATATCACAAGCTCGCATTTTTTCGTATTGCTCCATCATCTTTTCAAGATTATTGACCTTTGCGTAGCCTTTGATCAGTGTCCCATAAGTCACAACATTGGGTTCAAATCCGTCCTGTTTTATCCTCCTGAAGAATTTCTCTGCACCCTCCATGTCAGATGCATTCACATAAGCTGATAGCATTGTTGTATAAGAGCAGAGATCAGGAGTACATCTGCAAATAAATGAGACAACAGCAGTGTTACCCCTCACAGTTTTACTCACTGTACAAACATAGGAGAGTACACCCAATGAAAGATTTCATAGGGTATTAAGAAATGAAACATAAGCATGGGATGACCAAAATGAAAAGGCCACAAGATCATTTACAACAAGAACAAGAATATATTGAGGTAAAGGGAAAGGATTTCAGGATTTAGCAAGTGACTGCATCTGTATTCCCTGTATCTTGGAAGGGAGGAAAGTCAAAAACAGTTTTCCTGGACTTGCTCATTGACAGTAACAGCTAACCAGGAGGAGGATAGTGAAGCCCGAAGTGCTAGTCAAGGTTTTGTAAGCCCCCAGCTAAGAGACAGCTTGGCAGGTTGTATTTATTCAGAAGAGCAGAAGAATTTATTGGGCATCCCCTTTGTTGATTTTCTCTTGCTGTTTAAGTTATTCAAGTGTGCCCGTTCTTTAACTAATGATTGACTTCTAACTTGGATACACCACTAAGCTGGGCATCCCAGTCCTGATTGTTTGGAGTATCCATCTTTGTCTTAACGTAAATATCTTGTGAGCCTAAATGAGTGGATGCCTTCATAACTGACAAGTATTTTTCCACAAAATGAAGGATCTGAAGTTAAGTGGTAAGGTGTGGCCATCATGGGGCCTGGCACTAATAACCAACTTGTCCAACCTACATAATCTCCAAGGGGAAACAAATCCTTAATTGGATGACAACTGCAACTGATTTGCTAGTTGTACTTGAACTTAAGAAAAGGAATGTTAAAAGAGCCAAAAATAAAGCAATGAACAGAAAAGAAAACTGCCTAATGAAAATGATAATTCTATTATCCAGCAAAAAGAAAGATTTCTATTCTCAGCTTAGGTCCTTTAGGACATGTTCAAAGCAATGCCCGTGAATCATGATCATCATTCACAAGGTAAAAGTCACCTGTCTCTCCGCATGCTCTTGAAGATGGTTTGAGCTTGCTCCACCATTCCCGAGATTGCAAATGCGTCAAGCAAGATGTTATAAGCTTTGTGTGTTGGCCTGCAATGTACAAGAAATACCAAGCAAAGGTAAGAAATCAACTTGAAAACTTTTTCATAGTACCAAATTGTCTGACAATTTACAACAGACTGCATTTCCTGCCATTAGGTCACCACTTAGGATGAAAGTATAAAGTTGACCTGGAGCTGACCATTACATTTATGAATTATCACCAGGTTTAACCAGCCGGTTTAAGATTTAGTGGCATTTAGATCCAAAACAGACTTCTACAAGCTAAACAAAAGAATTAATAATTCACATAGAGTTTACCACCAAATTTCAAGCAAAAAAAAATGAATTTACCAAACTGACCTTGTTCAGAAATATGTTATTGTGGTATACCCAAAATGTTAGAAGTTCATAATCTCTACAAAGTGACCTTGTATGAATAGTCACACATATAAAACATTCCCCCCACCCAGGCTTAATATTGTAAACTAGCCTAGAATTTTGTAGATAAAATACATCTAGTGACTAAGTGGATTGTGGCTTTCAAAAGGTGGGATGGAACCTCAAAATTATCAAGCTGAAATTTAGAGCACAGACAAAAGAATGTCAACCCAGTTCTTGATTGGAAAAAATCTAGAAGCAAAGTTCAGATGTAACTGTCCAAAAAATGACACAAATATACGGGAATGGACCAGATATATCTCCTAGGTGGAGAATCTGGCTCCCCTCTGCATATGGTTCCACCCCTTGCTTGTGCATCAAGATATTCAAATATTGGAATGCTAAGTGGACGTAGTTTTTGTAATACATGCCACAGATTTGGTAGAAATATTAGAGAGGCCAGGTAATATTGCATAATACCAGGTTTCCATCAAGTTGAACAAATCAAAGAGGAGAATCAAACTATGGTATTCTAGCCTTCAAGATATTGAAATCTTGTAACACTACTAACTAATCACAAAAACAAGAATTAAAACTACCCACCTAACACCAGCATCAAGCATCTCCTCAAAAACAGCCAACGCTTCTTCTTCCCTTCTAGCTTTTCCGTAAGCATTAACAAGTAATGCATAGCTCACAACATCAGGAGCAACACCGGCTCTTTGCATCTAAAATTAGCATTCACTTCAAAAAATCTGATGAAACTACATAAGCAGGAAATTAAAAGGGATAAGAAAAAAAAAATAATTTGTACCTTTCTTTTTATTTCTACAAGTACATATCCTCTATAACTGTAACAGCCACAGTTATTTAGTTCACAAAGTACTTTTTTGGGTAAGTGCATGCAAGCCCCTGATGTATAAATTGAAATGCAGCTTTAATATAAATTATTTAAGTGTTGTAAAATCTTTATTGGTAAATGCCAACTTCAGCTTCATGCAGAATAGTTTAATTTCATGACATGCAATTAACTATAAAGCAACTTATGCAGATATTGGTTTCATATGCAACCTCAAGGGATAGAACAGCCTCAAATAACAGAAGTCCAATTAAGTTGCATAATTGGGGCAGTCTGAGGAGATTTATCTGGTAACCATCTGGTGACGCAAGACAAAGGCAACAAGTTGAGCATCCTATGAGGCCTTGAAATATCATTTGCAAGAGATGAAGTATAGGCATTTATAAAGCTCCAACAGGTAGATTATGTAAACTAAATTCATTAGCTGAAAGGTAGTGTGATTTTTTTGCCTTTTTAATTCTCAGTTTTAGTTGTTTTTTAAAAAATATTAAAAGATAAAACAAAATTGCTGTTTGGCTGTTTGATAATGTGTTTCCATTTTCAAAAATGGAAACAGTTCTCACTTTTGTGGCAAAAATCCAACAAACCAATTTGGATGACCAAAGCAAGCAAGTCTCGAGTTCAAATCTCACCATCAACCTGATATTTAAGTAGTTGCATGTCCAATTATATAGAGAAGTTTGGCCACACGCTAAAGGGCATAATGAGAATAAAAGTAATAATGTAAAAGACAAGGTTAACCCTCTCTATACAACGCAAAGCTTTTAGATGAGGTAGTGGTTGAAACTTTAAAAGTTGAAAAGACGAGAACAGTAATAAAGGAATGTAGCAAGAGAAAAATAATGGTGAAAGGGTTGTACTTGGATGGTTTTTCTCCAACTCGACACCCATATTCATAATATTTACTCTCCCATACAAGGAAATATTGCATCAGGATTCTGGCAAGATTATGAGAAAAAAGTACATCAAAGTTATAGCCATCAATCATCAAATGATTACTGCTCTCAGCAATGTTAAAGCTGGCTGCTGGCCAAGAACAATGTCCTACTTTGATCTCTGATATCTATACCTTTCTTTCCATCTAATCCTCTCTCCCTTGAAACTGGTGAATCACAATACTACCCAAAAGGCATTCCATCCTAGTGTTTTTCAACACTCCATACAAAACGAACAAATGCAAAGAGAAGATTCGGCTAATTACCTTGATAATGTATTGGACAATAATCTTGCAAGGCTTATGATGTCGCTAATAAATCAAGAAGAGCCAACCACCAATAACAAAATAATGATGTGGTTGATTTCAAGTTGTGATGCTTAGGATGTTGAAATTTCTAAACCATGCCTACCAAAAATTTGTTAACTAATTTTTTGTTCAATCTCTCCTCCTAGACTAAGACACTGTTCCACAAACCATGATATCAGCGAGAAGATGAAAATAAGAAAAATTCCTGTAAGGGCACACACAGGATTGGAGAGTACCCAAAAAAAGAGAGGATCACAAATTTTGTAGGATTTTTCCAAGGTCTCTATTTATAGAGGCAATGGTATCTCTCTATAAGTAGCTGCAAGCTTTTTAGATTGTAACTTCAAACTCTCAAATCAATTGCCACTTTTGATATAACCACCTGGTACCCAATCAATCGGATCCATTTCCATTGGTCATGTGTGATCACAATTTGGTCCAACAAAAGAAAACCCTGGATATAGTAATTAACATACCAACATTGTTCATCTTAAACCAGCTATTGAAGTATTACCACAGCAAGAAATACGCAATAAGTACAAGTTCATTTAAAAGACACTAATAGTAACTATAGTCCAGGAAAATAAAATCTGTCATTTTAAGTTACCTCATCATAGATCCTTGCGACCTCCTTGTAATTTGTTTCAAATGACATCAAGCTATTATAAGTGACTGTGGATTTCTTCACTCCTCGCTCAGCCATTAGTGCAGTTATTTTACGTGCTTTATCATAGCTTCCTGATTTCCTATACATATATATCATCATATGGAACAGTTTTTGGTCAGGTTTCAAAGGTGAAGTCTCCTCATTCAGAAGGGTTTCAATGATCTCCTCAGCCTCTTTAAACTTGTTCCCCTGCAAGACCAAATCAACCATAATTTCCATCATAACCATTACTGCATGCTCAAAGAATTGTAAAACAATATGCCAGCTAAAAAGGCATGTGCATGATCTGACATACACATTACAGGTGTACTAGTGATGTCCAAAAAAATTTGAATTATTTCAAATATGCTATCTCTGTTACCCAAAAAACATCAAGGGAGAGAGAAAAAGAAAGGAAATAATGGTAATTATGGATCATGATAAGCATTAAGTCCTACTTTAGATATGTAATAGCACTCAATTGTGATAATGGCAAAAGTGGGTGTACATTTCCATGACATCTATGCTACTGCTTTTGAGCCAAAGCGACTTCCAGACTCCACTCAAGAAATATTCAGATCATTTATATCAACTAGGAAGATATAAAGAGAAGTTTAAAAAGTAAAATAGTAGTAGTTTAGTTTATCAAGTATGGGGAATCTTGGACTTACTCTCTCTGCATTATCTACATCCTTCCATACAGTGCAATGGAAACAAAGGAAAAAACAGTAACACCTGAAAGTATGAAGAGGTATCTTGCATGAAAAAAATATACGTCTTCAAGAATGACAAGGTACTTCTATTGAAGTAGGGAAGAGAAACCATCCCTTATGTCACTATGATGACAATATCACCAGCTTTAATCCCACTAAGTGGTATTGGCTTATCTCTGTCTATGACCTTATCTTCTATAAGGCCATTATAACCCATTCCATGTCTAAGGCCATTGTGTCTATGACTCTATCCATCCCTTGTGTTACTATGACATTCTATTTTATCAACACCTAAGGGCATCAGCAGCTCAACCAGTTATAAATAAGACAGAAAAAACCTTTCTGCGTAAACAAGCAAAGGAAATCCAAGATTATAGCTACAATCTCCATGTTCTTGATTGTTACTGTACCCAACGTATTTCATACAATATTTCATGTATTCAAACAATCCTACTAAAATAAAAAAATATTCAATTTCAGTCCAAAATTAAGGTTTATATATGCAAAAAAAACAGTTATAACAGCTTTAGAATCCTTCCATTTTAATGGTCATGAGTACCCATGCCCCCAATCCCTTTGACACGTGGACCCCTCTTGGTAGTTCATAAAATGTGTTCTTAGTCTTAACCAAAAAAAATGTAATTAATTTGAGAAGTTTCATCTTCTTTTTTGGCTATAGTTAGCAGTTCTTATGGCAAGGAAAGATCTTCTACCTTTCCGTTCAACTTTTTGACTCAAAACAAGGATTACTGAAGTCATAGAATTTTCATGATATTTTTGGGAAAAATCATTTATTAGAAAATTAACAACCCGTTGTATATATAAACATATTACTTTTCTGTTATAAAATTGCCTGCATCCTAGTTGATGTGAAACTTTATAAAAATAGTGGAAAATCTTAATGATATCCCTTGAGCAGCAGATATAAGCAAAGGTTAATCCCAACCATTCCAAATTCCAATGTTATTCTTCAGTATTTGCTTTAACTTTTGCCATACATCGCCCCCAGTCACCTTCTTCATATCTCTTGCATCAAATCAGTCCCTTCACACATTTTGTCGGTTGCGTGTCTTTTTTCATATATATTTTGTTGGTTACATGTCTTATTCTCATATGCATTTATAATTACAAATTAAATAATTTTGGATTTAAACTTTTAAGGTGACCCCAATTCATATTTAACCCACCAGATAGGTTAACAAGTTCTAATATTGTTAATTTTAGATGAATGCACACGATACTTTGTGTTTGTCTAATCTTTTACAGACCTCTGTCCCAAGTAAATAAGCAATTTCAAAGTGTTACCAAGAATACATACCACATATAACAGGAAGATCCATGCACTCTACCTATATATCCTTACATTATCAGGTTGTCTAACAATGATATGCACCCCTGACAAAATTTTGCAAATTTCTAGCCAATGCCATTTATTAAATGTAATTTTACTAATAAAAAAAAGGATCAAATGGATTGTGTACATCAAATCAATTTGAATATTCCTTGAATTGTAGAAGACTAATCAATTACCTCAACAAATATTTTGAGAATTATCTGATATGTTAAGGCAGAAGGTTCAGGGCCAGATGATTGCATTCTTCGGAATATGGCTTCTGCCTTATTGTATTCACCTCCTCTTCCATATGCTTCCATAAGAGCAGTGTGAGATATCACAGTTGGTGGATAACCCTTCTTGGTCATGTAACTCAAAACCCTTTCAACCTTGTTAAAGTCCCCTAGCTTCCCATAAGCCGTAATAAGCATCAGATAATCCATCTCATTGAAATCCCACCAATGTTGAGTTCGAAGCCACTCAAGAATCTAGTGCACAGTTAAGAAACGGTGTGGTTAGACATAAGAATAATGTGTTCACAAACTTCACTTTCGCGCACAATAACAAAAGTGGATTACAATCCAAAAATGTTTTCCACCTTTTCTTACTCTTTAATGAGTACAGAACCCTCTATGCATATTCATCCCCATTTTTCAGCTACTTCCTTTTCAAATTTAGATTATAAAGATTACACGGGTGCATAAAAGATCAGAGGCAAATTGACACAACAGATGAGCCATGCCTCATGTTTAAGAATACAGACATAATAATAAGGAATCTAATGATTGACTGAATGTGGATAATCAGTGATTATGCATGGATCTCGGAACCAGTAAGTCTCCCCCACATCAATAGATGGAAATATGGAACTAAACATGAGAACCAGTAAAGAAAAAGTAGATAATGTGCTCTGAGATACCTCGCTAACAAGGTTCCATTTCTTTAGCTGCTTGAATCTAACCAAGGTACCCAGAATCAAGTCTTTAGGAATTGGCTCATTTCTAGTCCTTCGGCTTCTAAGAACTGAAACTGCAGAGCCAGCCTCATCAATTTCAGTCATCAGCTTCCTCCAGTTCTTCTGATCTGCTTCGTGAGCTGCATCTTTGAAAACTTCAATTTTCTTCCTCTTTTGCATGAACTTCCTAGGCGCCAGCATACCAAGACAAACCACCCCTCCTCTTCTCTGGATTTTTGTCTTGACATCAACTAAATATCCACATATTTCTGGTTTACTGGAAAACACAGCACATCCTTAATGCTGTTATCTTCGCCCCAGATTAAACCATATATCCAAAAATACACGCTGGAAAACTATTCAAGAGTTCCCCATTTTAATTTTTCAAATATTTATGACGATCTTTAATGAAATTTAATCTCAAGACAACCTTATATCAGTGATAATTAATGGCATAAAATGGAGCAACCCCGATCAGAAATATTACAAAGCAACACGCAAATACAGAAACACTGTTTTTACAACAACATGGAGGTAGAGCTGGAAAGAACGCATGGGTTCCCAATCAAGCAATGGTCCACGAGCGTTAGAAGTAAGCACCCGTGCAGTAGCCTTAATTAACTGCTCAGACAACTGCTCTGGAGAAGGAAACAGACACAAAGTCTTCAAGCACTCAAAACTTAGCTTAAGAGGGACCCAAGGAAGCAGAAGATTGGAGCCCTAGAGTCTAAGACACGACCCTGACAAATTGGGTCCAAGACTTGGCCGGCAGCCAAAGAAGCGGAAACATAAGCCCATTAACCAACAAATTATTACACAAAGAAGTTCTGTAAAGCAGACACCGAGTACATGTACGGGCACATGGGGGGTGGTATGTTAGTAGAAGTGAGCGTCAAAGCAGAGCAGAAGAAGTTGAAGAGAAATTAGGGTACCTCCAGCCGAGAGTGGAATTGGATGGAGCTGAAGAAAGGGGTTTGAGGAACAACAAGGTTTGAGGCATTATTCTGCCGCCACGCTTCTCACTCCAACGCACAAATGGCTGCTGCTGCTGCTTCTGCTGCTGCGACTCCGAGAGTTGCTCCTGGCTGCGTGCGTATGGAGAAGGAAGAAGGGATATTTGATATTTCTTCCATCTGATATGATTGGTGGGTGCGTGGGTGGGTGGGGTGGGGCATTTTATATATGATTTTCCTTTTTCCTAATTTCTGAATTCTGATATATATATATATATATATTTAATATTTCAATAACGTGAATTACATTTCACGTAGTGTAGTAAGAATTCTTCCCAACAGACAACTCTTCAATATTGTGTTTTGAGTCAAAATCCTAATAACATCACTCAATTCTCACTCATTAAAATCCCAATAACACCATATACATCCCCTTTTTTTTTGTTCTTTTTATTTTTTATTATTTGACCTAATTTTCAAGTTAAATTAATTTTTGTATTTTAATTTTTTTATAATAATTTTAATTTTTTATTATTTTAATTATACCATATACTTATATTTTAAAATTAATTTAATTCTTATATTTTCATGTATAAGATAAATATAAAGTGAAATAAAAAATTACAAATCATATTATATTCACGTCAAAATATTTAAGTTAAATTAACTTAAAAATATAAGTGTAAGAATGTAATTGAAATAATAATAAAATTTAAGTTATCATAAAAAAAAATTAAAATATAATAATTAAATTAACTCAATAGTACAAGTCGAGAAATGTAATAAATTACCTTTTTAGAGTCGTGGGTAAGAAAGTCATTCATTCAAAATACAAAAAATAAATATATATATATATATGAATTTTGAGATAAAGACACATTATGTATACATTGAGATATAAAATAAGAAAAGAAAACAAATTTTCCTAAATTAAAATCATAATAAGACCATCTCCAACTCATTTTCATATTTCACTTCCTATTATATTATAAATAATTTACTTTTCATTCCAATTTTATCTTAAAAATTGTATATATGTAGTTGCCTATTCTCTTTTCTATTTCACTTGCTATTGCATTTATTTTTTAATAAATTTTAATTTTATTTATTTGACCTTAATTATAATTTTTATTATTATAAAATTTTATTATATATTTAAGATTTTAATAATAAATATAACCATATTAAAATTTTATAATATTTAATATATTTGTAAATAAATTTACTAATCTTTTTTAAAAACAATTATTTAACAAAATTATTTGAAATATTTTCATAATTCATATACACGTATACACAAATCAATAATCAAATACACACATATACAAATAAATCATACACACATACACATAATCAATAATCACATGTATAATATAATTAAATATATGCATATATAAAATTAATATTTAAATACATAAATTAATAATTAAATATATAAAAGGCATCATCCAAAAGTCATAGGAATGTACTAGGAGAAAAATACAAACACGAGGGGAAAAAAAGGGAAAAACATTAATGTCACATGTAACATTATTATCAATTTTAATGTTATCTGATAAGGTAACAAAAAGGATTATATCAAGAGAATCTGATTGCATCATCTAGCTGAGCTGAGAGAAAGAATAAGAGATCTATTTCCCAAAGAATTCACTGAGTAGAACAAACAGAAGACATTTACAGTGTGAGCCACTGAGGCCAGACAACAAATTAATACATTGGTATGGGTACAAGCTCCACTCCACTGTCCTAACCTGTCTAAAAGGCATCATCCACTCTATAATCAAATTCAATAACTTAGAGAACCACTTCTCCATGCTTAATTTCCAACCATATTCTCCATCACCACCTTAAATCCTAGTTTCCTATTTACCCATTCTCCTTTTCCTTGTTTCTGTTCTATTTTACAGAATCACAGGGTGGATATGTGAGGAAACTAGAAGGAATGGCATTCCAGGTGATAAGCATCGATCTACGAGCAAGGATGCCAACTGCGGTGATGGTTTAGACTAAGATGGAGAAGAAATAATCACAAGAAAAAGAAAAAAAAAAAATCAACAAGAACCATCGGGTCGGTTAATAAACTGATTTGAAGCTCTCAACGGGATCAGATTCCTCAAGCATGGACGCTGCCTGGAAGCAGTCTAATGCATCACTTGCCCTTCCATCATCCCTGTGGACCATTCCCAAGTAATACCAAGCCATGCGATTTGCAGGTTCTATCCGTAGTGCATCTGAAAGTAAGCTCCTAGCCACTGGCAAAGCCTTTGAGCCCATCTTTGATATTACAGCTGCAATTAAGATCTTGCAAGGCACATAACCCGGTTCTATTAAAAGTGCGTTGGTATAAGCAGACAACGCTTCATGGATTTGTCCCTGTGCTTCACATATAATACCTAACAGAATTATGCAACAATATTAGCAATCTCAGCTTTTAAAATTAGTAGTGATGTTAGTTATGATTATTAAAAAAAGAAAAAAAAGATGACCATGTATAAGACAACAAGTTTTTCTATTAAATTTAGGCAAATACCTTCCAACATCCACTAATTTCTAATATTGTCAATTGTGCTCTATGACTAAACGCTCTAAGCAATAAAGATCTGATGTTAACTGCATATATTATTGACTAACATGCACATGATTGTCATCCGCAAATGTATATAAACAAATGACTATGAGAATGGATCTTAAATGCATAAAATCAATCCCCAACAAATGCAAATCAGCAAATGATATACACAGGGAATTGGTAGTTAAGGGTGGTCCCAAAGGTTTGTAATTGGATTGCATCAATGTACTGGAAACCGCAATGGTCAAAATGAAGTTCAAATGAGTTTCAAAGTAATTAAATAAATAAACAAATAAAAAGTGATCATAACTTAAGACCTAACAACAATCACAAGCCTTAATCCCACTAAGTGGGGTCGGGTATATTAATTTTAGATATCCATCTATCTTTGTCCATGGTCATATTCTAACTTAGATCTAACAAATAACAAAAATTAAAATACATCAATGAGTATGTAGTATATTATAAGAGAATAATAATATAATAAAGTTAATATGATTTTTTAAGTTTACCTTCCGTGTGAAGTATTTCAGGAGAGTACTCAAAGAGCACTCTAGCCTTTTCCAAGCATGTCTCTGCATCCTTCCAATGAGAAAGGCTGGAGTATAAGTTTGCAAGACCATGCCAAACTTCAAATTCATGGACTTTATCATCTTCGTTCTATCTCAAAATAAAAAAGCTTATTAATCCAAGTGCAATCTATCAAAGATGAAATTCTCTCATCAATCGAATACTAGTGCAATATATCAAACATGAAATTCTTTCATCCTCAAATACTATTTTGCCAAGAATGACCAAACAAGAGGTGTTAACCAAAGGACAGTGTTAATCAGTAAACTAGCAAGCAATAGAAGTAATTTGAAAACATGCACTACTATAACACCATATCAAGCCTAATTCCACTATGTGGGATCAGCTATATAAATTATGAGTTGTAATAATTTCTATATATGGCCTTATTTTTTGTAAGGCCTTTATAACTCATCAAACATAATAGTCTCCTATCAAGTTTTTCTTGGTCTTCCTCCACCTCTTTTGCCAATGATTTGTTCCATTTTATCCACTCTCCTCACATGAGCCTATATTAGATTTCTTATCACATGACCAAACAATCTTAACCATGTCTCACACATCTTATCTTCAATATGAACAACTCAAACCTTTTTACCTCTAATCTCATTGTAATTTTATAGTTTCTTGAATAGTTGAACATCAATTGTAACATCCTCATATTTTTCACGTGTTTGTGCTTTCTTGCTCAACATTTTGTGCCACATAACAAAGTTTGTCTCATAACCATCTTATAAAATTTTCTTTTAGCTTTAGCAAAATCTATCACATAAAAAGCCAACTGCACTTTTCCATTTTAGCCATTCTACCTTAATTATATGGGTAACATTGTCATTACTCTTCCCAACTTCTAGGATGATTGATTCAAGATATTTGAAGTGATATTTTTTTAGATGAATTGATCTTCAAGTTGTACCACAACATCACCTATTAACAGAAAACAATTAACCGAAATATGGCTTTCATACCAATTGAGGCAGAATCACGAACAAGAATAAAAAACTCAATCAATAACCTCAAAATCAATTCAATAATCAATATCAATAATGAAGACTAGTTTCAGTTAAACCTAAACACTATATATATAGGCAACTAATAGCTATGATCCTACCCAAATTAGGATTCCATAATCCCCATCTAATTAAGATTCTTAACTAATTGAAATAAAATAAATTAACAATACCAGTTCCTAATTCTATGCCGAGAAAATTGTTTTCCAAAATATTTGCTTTTACGTCTTTCATCACCCACACTCGTATTTTTACTGGAGTTACATTCCATATATTCGGTATTCAATATGCTTAATTTAAAACCTCTAGATTGTATTTCAGAAGCAATAAATAGTTTAGCGGTCAGTTTTCATATAGTAGTATGATAAGACCATGCCCAACTAATTTTTGTAACACAAATGGAACACGCTACCTTAACATGAAACCCAAATTAATACCTTTCCCTCAAAAAATAGGGAAACAACGTAAGCATACAGAAGAAGAATCTAACCTGAGGCAGACTTCGGACAGGCCCAAATGATTTCCTCTGGGCTTGAACCAATGCCAGGAGATAACGGTACATTTCAATTGCATCCAGGGGCAATGACTGGGCAACCTTCAGCTTTGCTTTTGTCCTGAGAAGTGGTCCTTGCTCCCATTTTGTAGTCTCGTCTAAAGCAGCATCAGTGACCACTTCTGCCTCTGAAAACCGTTGTTGGGCAGACAAAACCAATGCAAGGATTCTCCAACCTCTTAGTATGGATCCACCTGTTGCATCAATGAACTGCTTTGCATATCGCAGTGCGGCATTCAAATTGCGATGTTCTGCATACTGAACTCCCAACTCGAAAATTAGGTCAGGGTTGTCACTCTCAAGAGAAATAGCTCCCTCTAAAGACTTTAATGCCTCAGATTGAAGACGAGACCTCTCAAAGTCTGAAGACGAGATTTTGGCTTGCTTCCCCAAACAAAGACCTAACATTCTAAGGCTAACACCTTTTAAATGTTCAGATACTCCCACAACATTTACAATAGCCCTCTTTGCATATCCCACACCCTCAGCAGCAAGAAGAGCATCCTCAGAGCAGATTTTAGCAGCCAATAATAAAGACATAAGGTCGTTTGGTTTTTCATGGATGTGTAGAGACTTTTTTAGGAGATTCAAGGCAACCTTGTTTTGTCCTGCTCCACTATAAGAAAATGCCAAGGCTTTCCAACGATCAACACGATGAAATACACCAGGCAATACCTCTTCAAGTTGTTTTGCTAGAACAGAAGTCTGGCTACACAGCGATAGAGCAAATGTAAGGTGCTCCATCACTAACGGATCCCATTTGATCTTACCAAGGTAAAACTTTCTCATAAGAATCATCAGAAGTAGAATTGCCTCTTCCAAACTGTTTCTAGGTACATATGAACCATCAATTTGAACAGCTAAACTAGGCGGGGTAGCCTCAACTCCACTATATAGCAAAAACACGGCAAATCCTTTCTGAATTCTAGCACAACAATCATTTTCAAGATTCCACTGACTAAGGAGAGCTCGTCGGTAAGCAGACATTGCTTCATTATAGCGACCGGCCTGCTTCCAGAGTTCTGGGAGGAGCTCCACAGCACGGCTAACTGTCTCTTGCAACCTATTGTCAACTAGCACATCAGGTATTCCGTTTGAGAATATCTTCTCCACCGCATCAAGCACATTTTTACACTCATGAGCAGCCTCTACAAAACCATGCAAGAAGAAATAGTTTTATGATCATGCAATATCTGAAGCACACATAATAAGCTAGTAGAATGGCTCCATACCAGTTATTCTTCCAAGCTTTTGAAGAGACTTGGCTTTCAAATATATAGCCTCAAGCACCAGATTCGCAGCATGCTGAGAGGTATTTTGCACTGATTCGGTGCGTGAACGACCCTTTTTAGAGGGTTGTTTATCAGCAAGCGGTTGAAACCTCTGTATAGCTACTTGAAGATCAATACCATCAAAAACACGAAGGGCACCTTCCACATTTCCCCTTTGATACTCCAGCCTTCCAAGAAGAGCTCGAGCTTCCTATAATTTTTTTTTTTCAAGAAATAAAACCATAAAGCATCATATCTAATACATGCATTGATATTTTGCAAAAATAAAATGTGATTTAAGTTTTGTCTAACCAAAAAAATTGATGGTTGCTAATGTGAATAAAGACTTCTCATCAACTGTATATTTTGCATTTATTCCACATGGTTTTCTTGGTTCCACCCCTCACAAGAAACGCTTGACCTAGAAAGGCTTACAACAAAATGGCATAGTTTTGAAACCTTAATACCTCAATAATGAAGTCATTCTTGGAGGTTTTTTTCCTTTTCTTCAATGGCACTACAAGTCAAAAAAATGCCAAAGTAGTGCCAGTGTAAAAATTATAGAACCTATAATCAAGAAAATGATCTAACTCTAGATATGACAAAAGATAAAAAACATTCAGTTACAAAGCCAATAGTCCAATAGTGCTTAATTGGATAAGATGACCTATTTTGGGGTGGAAATAAGAAAGGAACTTTGTTGAGTTGGCCAGTTACAAAATTTCCAAAACAACATGGCATTGGTTAACTAAGATATACTGCTTACCCTGCCAAAGGTGCAAACCCTACCCATGCATTTGAACGAAATAAATCAATGCTCAAAGAAGCAATAAAGGTTTCAGAAAGATGCAAATTATAATTCCATCACGATGAAGTTTATGCTATGATGGCTTTTATTCCATCACGATCAAGTTTATTCCAACATATAGAATGTTAAACTATATCTTTTTTCTCCTTTTTCTTTTTTGGTTTTTGGTTGGGGACCACATATGTTAAAGTATGGTTAGAAGAAAATTACCATGGAGGGGGAAAACACTATATTTGCACATAAGCCAAAGAGAGAAACAAAAGAACCTGATGTCTGTAAATAAAATAAGAACACGTGAATGCCTTGAAGGCACCTAATTGGGATCGAAGTCTAAAATACAGGTGGTTAGTGGTGCAAACTTTATAAGTAGTAACCATTGCCTTTTTATTTAAAACCAAATCCAAGAAGTAGAAAACACCTCTTTTCCAACATATAGAATGTTAAACTATATCTTTTTTCTCCTTTTTCTTTTTTAGTCTTTGGTTGGGGACCACATATGTTAAAGTATGGTTAAAAGAAAATTACCAGGGAGGGGGAAAACACTATATTTGCATATAAGCCAAAGAGAGAAACAAAAGAACCTGCTGTCTGCAAATAAAATAAATCAAAATTGCACAATAGAAAAATATGGCATGGTGTGCCCTCTCTCAAATGAAAGAGAAAAACAATAAAGGTTCTCTTCAAGCAACAAATCAAACTCCCTACTCCTAAAGCACTATCCTATTTCTCTCCCAGTAGATGCAGATATCACATCAAAAAGAGTAGTCAACAAACAAACCACTCTAGGGCAACACTGGGTCCCAAACTCAAGAACAGAAAAAGTGCATCATCAGGCTAGCATCACCATGCCCCAAAACCCTGAGTCAATATGTCATCACATCTCACAACTCACACGGCAGTGAAGGAGATGAACCATTATCCCCATACACATGAAGCACCATTTGAACACAATATGCCTACACTTCTTAAATTATCACAAAATTGAATGACATGTAGAAAAGCAGACAAGAGGGAAAAAAAGTCAACTTGCTAAAACATAAATCTCCATACAAATTTTCCAAATAAAGCCAACCAATATTTGTCAGAAAAGGCATGTAAAACAAGGAAATTGAAAATGTCCCTCCAAACAATAAGTGCCAAGCACATTTGTCTAGTTGTAGGGTGACCATAAAATAAGCCATACAAAGCAATAATTGGAAAATTATATCTAATTGTTGGAACAATACCATCAGAAGATTGAAAGAAATCTCTTCTCAGCCAACACAATCACTTGTCACCCTTAGCTGACAAGTAAAGGTTTGGAATAAATGTCTGTAAACCACAAGAACTATGAAGCTAAAGCTTCATTAAACCATTACCATCTTGGAAATGAATGAAACAAGAAAACTTTATCCCAAGCCCTCATAATGCACCCCACAACCAGACACCATAGGGAATTCTAATGCTACCAGTAGACCATTCCCCCATGACAACCACAGTATCACACCACAACCCTCTTCCACTTGACCATTATCTTCAAAACAAATTTCCACAACCACAGATCTAAGAAGAATTCATTGAAGAGCTACACCTTCCCAATGCTAGGGCAGCCACCTAAAAGGGGTAAAACTTCATCCCAATTAACTATACGATATCTGAACCTGTTCCAGTATGTCCATAAGAAGCCCTGAATTTCTCAAACCTCTTAACTAGAGCCAGTTAAAATAAACTCAGCATATATGGGAATTAGAAACTCTCCATATTGAAGTATTTTTGTCTTTATTTGAAAATAAAATAAACATGGTGGTGAAAAAATTGTTTTGATGAAAAGTTCTTGGTTTACACAAATGTCTTGGGTTCAAGGCCGGAGTCAGTGCCCCTGCTTTGTGGGTGCAGGCCTCATATCAAGGTCGTTTATTAATTTTCTTTCTTTATCTTCTAAATCATAGTATAACTTTGTCCAGCTTAAGCATTTCTTTCTCTTTCCCTCACTAATAGGAACGATATTCCTCCTTCAAAAGATAACTTATTATATAACAAAATGGGGAGAAAATGATGTCATTCTCAACCAGATACCCAAAAGAACTGTAATAATGAATATAACTTCTAAAAGGAATCAAAGAAATCTGAAAGACAAGTTATAACGAGAACATGAAACATTTTTTTAAATCCATAAATATCTAGTTCAAGTGCAGCACACGTGAGATACAGCATATTATCCCCTCGCTATTGCAAAGAAACATATTTCCCCCTTTATTTCCGTTCCTAATTTTATTCATTCTTTTCCCGTATAAAAAGCACCAACTGAATGTAAAATAATAATTTAATGTTCTTATCTGATAAACAGTTTTGACACCATTAATTACGGGATAATACTGGAAACATGAAACATAGAAAGCATGAAAAGACTCTAAACAAATTTCCTCTTATTTGAAATTTTTTTCTTAAGATCCTTGAGATTTATTTATTTATTTTTTTGGGTAACGCCCCATCACGAGCACCCTCACCTACCAACCCCACAGTATGGTGAAGGAGGTAAATCAGGGAACCTAATGGCTCTCGATTTCAATCCCGGAACCATACTCTAACCATGACGAAGCAAATTTCAAATGGTAGTCGCCAGGAGCACCAGGCTATACCTTTGGGGGCTATTGAGATTTACTATTTAGTCAGATTAAACACGTACAGATTTTAAAAAAAGGGCTTTTTTGCAGCTTCTATTTGTTTGAGGCTACCCACATAGGCTAGACTTTAGGCATTATGATACTGGAATGTTTCTAGTGGAAAGGTTACAAACTGAACCTCGGAATTGAGAGATAAGCCTTCTCGCAATGAAGATTCTGCCTCTTCAATATTTCCTTCGTTAAGCTTTGCTTCGACATCAGAAGTTTTCATGGAAAGTCCATTTGCACACACTTGTCTAACAGCCACAGCCTCCTCCCCAAGTTCACTGCACTCTGCAGGTTGGCTTTCTGCCATTGGTGTGCCCACCTTTCTTCTCCTATATGTAGAAGCTCACAATAACACATCCAAGCGACAATGCCCCATCTCAATCTAACCCCTGCAGTGCCCAACAGCAATAAGAACATTTATGATCTACGTTGTATAATATCAATAACAACTGAAGATCTGGTGAAATTAATAACAGAACCATTTTACGATGCCACATTATCAGAAAGGCCATAAGCAAAACTGCATCCTGTATCATGAGCTCCAACATCCATAATTGCACAGAATTGCCTAGTTTGAAGTTTGATTCAAAAAGGTTAACGTGTACGTGACAGTGCATTGATCCATAAACCAGAAAACAAACCGAGTCAAGGGTCAGCGATTCAACTGTTGGATCAACCCAAAAAAATACCGAATATCCCTTCTTACTTCTACCTGAAGAAAATATTTCGAGTTCTTCATCGGCTAATCAATTTGAAATTTCACAAAAGTATTTTCTCAATATGCGAAGGACATGCAGGGCACCTAAAATTAGTGAAAAAACATAGAAGAGGCCGCGGAAGCCAAAAAGCCCAGAAAGCAGAAGATCCACTGAAGGACCCAATGACCTAATAGTGAGAAAACAATCCCAAATAGCCACGTTGTCCTTGGCATTCCCAAAAGTTGGATATCAGAGAAAATGGAAAACAAAAAAGGGAAAGGGGGGATGGGCGCTAATTCTTACAAAGAAAATTGCATATATATCGAAACCCCGACCCCAGATTGTTATCTCGCAGATTGAGCGAGGAAACACAATATTGGATCGTCGCAAGAACAAGAACATATCAAAATCATATAGCAATAGACAGATCCATTCGCGTAAACGTAGGTATGAACAGAGAGGGACAAAAGACCTGGGAAGGAAAATGATGGTTGAATTGAGCGGTGTTCTCTTCCCTTTCCCTTCCCTTGAGATCACCAAATTCTAAAAATTGGTGATTTGATTTGATTAGATGGAGCTTTTCTAATGAGATTCAGATTGAGCCGGGGACTTCTCGGACAAAAATAACATCTCGGACAAAAATAGCAGCTCCCAGAGAAGGACGTTTAAAATTTGCCGGAAGCAATGAGATGATAAATTAAATTAAATGGCGAAAAGAGAAATATAATAATTAAACAATCTGTAATTCACGGCGACTCGTGTTTCTTAAGCTTATTAATTAATAAGATAAGATATTCTTTTTTTTTTAATAAGATAAGATATTCTCAAACAAAATTCTTATATTGCGGTTCCAACGGTAGTTGTTCTACTCCAATGGACTTCCTTAAAATTATTTTCCCTCACCACAAATTTGATAAATTCAAAATCCCTCTCCCAAGGTCACGATAAGTTCAAAATCCCTCTCATACGTGGTGATGAAAATCTTCTTGCCATCTCTCCCCCAACGGCCATCAACGTGGGAAGAGAAAGAGTCATTGCAGACGAAGGTGAAATCGACGACCAATAAAGGTAGAGAAAACGAGTTGCAGTCAAAGAAAATGACTTGTAGGCATAGAACGGCGACAGGTTGAGATCGACGAGCAGGACGATGACCAACAAATGTGGAGGCGATGAGCAAAATGGTTCACAGGGTGAGGAGTAGATAGAGCATCAAGTGGGTTTGTGAGATTTTAGAAAAAAAATATATATATATTTATTTTTGTTCTTTCTTGACCAAAAAATGACGAATGAAGGCGGGATCGCAACGACAAGGCACAATCTTCGGCGACGGATCCGTCCGGGGAGCGACTGGCACCTATAAGCACTCCAATGCTCAAGTAAGTAAAAGAGTAAGAAAATGACAGTGTATCAGTAGGTCAAATGTCAGAACATACCTTGGCTATGAGAAAAGATGACTAATATAGGAGGATGAGGCGTCCTCCTATATGCATGTATTATGCGTTTGCAGGTGATGAGACTGACTATCCGACACCAGTGGAGGTTCCCAGATGGTAGCATGGTGGCGATGGGACCCTCATTAATGTGGATGAAATCGGTCATTAATGAGGATGTGATCTGAAACGACCGCGCGGATACCCAACAGGGGTTGCAATGATGTCATAGCAGGCTGGCGCTGGGCCAAGGTTGGGCCCAGATGGAGGACCAAGATTGAACCCAATGAGAGGGCCAAGATTGGGCCTAAGGAAAAGGCCAAGAGAGGGTCGAGATTGGGTCTAAAAAGAAGGTCGAGATTAGGCCTAAGGAGAATGCCGAGATTAGGTCTAAGGAAAGAATCGAGATTGACCCAAAACTATCCACAGCCCCCCAGGTCGGATGCTCGAGTAGCGAGCATTCAAGCTAAAAAATGGAGGTCTGGGCAATTTTTGCTACATGCGCTAGTTTTGGAGAGTTGGGTTTAAAATGTGACAGAGGCAATCGACCAAGCTGACTTGGCTTTTCTTAAATGGTGGCCCACAATGCGCGTGACTTCGGGATTTGAGGCATTCCACCCAGGAGATAAAGGTGCTATCTGGGTAATAACTGCTGATTCTTTTCGATGTGTGACATGTGGCAGCTTTGTGACGGTAGATCCATGGGATGTGTCGTAGGCGCTCTTCAACAATCCTTATAAGGATCTCCTTTTGGGTGAGGGTTTCCTTTATTTCTCAGTGACAGGATGAATGAGGTAGGCACCAGAGTTTTTGGTAGACTTTGCGAGCGATAGTTTACTTGATTGCTCTTACGCCTGCGTGCTTTGTAGGGCGAATGGCTTCCGCGTATCGCAAGAAAGATATCAAGGAAGAGATGAACTTGCTTCACAAGGAGGGAGGTGCAATTGCATCAGGTTCCGCTCTGATGGATAAGGCAGTTAGGAGAGCCTTAGCTACGTCAGTACCAGTTGTTCCTACCACGCAACCCATTGCTATGGTTGCTGCTACCACGACTTCGGGCACTGGCTCTGGGGAGCCTAACATTTCTGAAGAGCTGTCCTAGCATAAGAAGCATCAGAAGGGTCCCAATGGAGAGGTTCGATAACTCAGTGGTTCGAGTCTTGTCAGGAGTGGTGGCAACTTGGTTTTTTTTCAAGACTCCGAGTTTTGAAGCTATCTCTTTATCGATGCCTATTTGGATCCACTGTCGAATCAGGGAGGATTACCAGGTGTTGGCTCGACGACCACATTTCATCAGGTCAAGCACTAGGAGCTCCAACTTGTCGCGGATTGCCGCTTACTCGAGGCGGGCGTGGCGACTTGTCTTTTCGAGATGAAGGCGGATTACGAAAAATGAGTTACGCTAGGGTTGGGAGTCAATAAATGGAAAGGTAAAGAAGGCTATAGAGACGGCTACCGTTGAGGCAAAGAAGCAATTTGATGAAGCTAGCCGTACAGTTGGTGTTCTCCAAGTTCAGTTGGATGCTATCGACACAGAAGTGAAGAAGCTGGAGGCAGAAGTGGCATTAACCAAATCTGAGGTGACAGCGATGGAGATGACAGTGTAATATCTCAGATTTTCAAAAGGGTTCAAGAGTAATTTTAACGTGGGCCATAGGTGAAATTATTAAAAGATTATGGGTTTGAGTATAATTTCTTACAGTTATTAGTACCGAATCGACTGCAGAGAATGTCTCGGAGTGCAAATGTCTATGGAAAATGATAGGCTCTTGATGAGCGTTCCAAGATAGGATTTATGGTATTAAAAGAAATCAGAATTTAGACTATTTTCGGTACAGCTAAAATACAGCTATGATTTAGGTTGAAAAATCGAATTGTCGTGAGGGGCAACCGGGATATCAACGGAACCTTGAGGGGGCTCCGATTTTTCATATCAATCAACCCTATGGTTGTTTCGGATGAAACAAAGGTCCTGTGAGGGCGCATGGATGAAATCGGTATTTATCGAGTAAATACCGATTCTTAATTTTGATAAATCAAGATATTGTGTGGCTTTGAGGGTAATTGTTTTATGGCATTGGAGGGTCCAACAGCTATTATCAAAGTTCATAGTATAATTACTAAAATCTCTAAGTGCAATTAAGGAAAATTAGTAAGGGTAAATGTGCAATTTATACACATATATGTATATGAGCAACCCTAGTTTTTCTTCAGCAAATTTGGATCTAGCCGACAATAATGGAGAGAGAGAATCGCTGAGAGAGCTTGAGGGCAAGGCCGAGAGTAGATCGAGAGAGATCAAGAGATCAAAAAAGGGATAGAAAATGAGAGGAGGCTTGGTCGAATGAGGCAGCAGTGGAAACGGCCATGGCCGGAAGCTTCTAGCAAGCTGCAGCCATGGCAACTTGAACAGAGCAGGAGCTGACGAAGCAGCAGCACCAAAGCTGTAGTTGCAGTGGTGAGAAGAGCTAGAGGCTGTCTTGGTCGGCGGAGGTGGCCAGAGGCTGCCTAGAGTAGAGGCGAGCAGCAGCTTGGCCGCACGCGGGGACGATTGCTTGCAGCGATGGCGAAGTCGTGGGGTCGACCAGCGATGACAAACTGAAGCGCGAGGACGATTGGGAGGGCCGGCAATGGGCAGGACAACTGGGGAGGCGGTTGGGCATGGAGGAGGGGCTGCGCGCGCGCAGGAGCACGCGGTGAAGAAGAATATGAATAGGAAGAAAAGAAAAGAAAAAGAAAGAAAATGGAAAAAATAAAGAAATAAGGGGAAAAAAAGAAAAATCTCGAAAAATATCGTAGAATCCTAGGAATTAAATTGGGGCTTGAGGAGCACACTCGGAGCTAGGAAATTGATTAGGCTCACTTTTCGAGGTTAGGACACACATACCGAGAAAGCCTGAGAGGCTAAGTCACGGTGAGTAAAATTTTCTAAAAAATTTCAAAAATTCAGGAATGTTATTTTATGAATTTTTATAGTTAAATATTTAAAAATTATTTAGTTTGGATTTATTGAGGAAAAAATAGGAAGAAATGGAGAAAAAAATAAAGAAAATACAATAAATTATGAAAAAATTGGTTTTCATACTTATTTAAATAAATATGATGATTAGTATTCTTTGAGGCTTAAATTTAAGCGACTTATGCAAATTTTAAGATTGGCATGCAAATCGAGATGACGCGTGTATCTCGAGGTAAGGCATGAATGTCGAGATAACCGATAAGCTTGAGAAGGTTTGGATTTTGCTCGATCTTCTCCTCATGCTCGGACTTGAGTCATTCCTTCCCAGGCGAGTAGACATGATATGTTATGTTTATCTTATTTTATGCATGTATATATTTTTCCATGCATAACTTGTACATGCTTTTTATATATGAATAAAAAAAATATAAAAATTATTTTAACTGTTTCTAAAATACATAAAATATTTCCATCCTACTGGAAGAGGCATAAGCATAAAGATTATAAGTGATACCCTAACTGATTTTTTGTCTTGAGAATGTGAAATATTGAATGATATGGTGTATTTTAGGCACCACATAAAATGATAAATGATGATGACTTATGCATAAAGTATGGTATCATTTGCATTATTATTAGATGACTAACTAGTAGATTCCCTTGTGACTCACAAGAGGAAAAGATTATGGTACTATGAGGCATGGCATGCCAAAGCCAAAAGAGACACGGATAGTATGTTTCAACACTGCTATCATGTGAGCTATTATGATGATATGGTGTGATGATGATGTATGTGCCGGTATACGTACTTGTGTGCATGTGTGTATAGGCGTTAGGCCAGTTTCTAATAGTGGGTTCTCAGAATCAGTGCATGCATCGCATATAAAAGTATAGGAGATTTATGTGGTTTTGTGAGCAACTTATAGGGGTTGTCTCTAGGCACCTACTTTTGCTGCACTATGTTTTCCTTTTAAACTTCAAATTATGTAAACTTATGGTACATATACTTATTGTTTATCTTAACAAATTATGTAAACTTATGGTATATATACTCGTTATTCATCTTACTATTATGTTATTGTACCCATGATGTTCATTCTAGCATTTTTATTCCATACTCTCCTAGTGGGCATGACATATCTTATACTCGCGAGTCCACAAGACTCACCTTTTTTTTTAGAAAAAAAATATTTTCAGGAGATTCTTCTTTTGATTACTGGTTCAACAAATTTTCTGGTATGATATCAAACCTCTTTGATTCTTGACATGATATAGGATGCTCTGTGGAGACGCACACCTGTTGATGAGTCTTTTCTTTGTACTTTATTTTTGTGGTACACATTTGTGCCAAAAGCCTGCGATATGGGATTGTGTATGTAATTATGACATCAAGATTCATTTTTTTGGCTATTGTATATGAGATGTTTAGATTCTTGTGAGAAGTTGATATAGTGCTTTAAATTATTGTCTTTGTATTTTGTCGGTATTATTGATGGTTATAGCAAATCAAACTAGAGAAGAGGCTTACTAACCCACGACGGGGCCATTGGGCCTTAGGGATTAGTGCTAGTCAGGACCTATTAGAAATTGGGTCGTCACAAAGAGCGAGGGTCAATGTGGCTATTGCTCAGTCCGAGATGGCAAAGGCAAAGGCGGAAGCGGAGGGGTCCAGAAAGGAAGGGTATAAAGTGGCCCTATCCGATGTTCGTACTATTTTCCCGGAGCTAAATCTTTTGGGTTTTGGCTTTCTCAAGGAAAGTCGAGCCTAGCCGTAATTTTGTGTGGTAGCACAGGTTTTTGGCGTTCGTCTTATAATCTTGTTGAGTGCTTCTTGGTTAATAACAAATTGTGCTTTTTTCCCTATCATGATGTTATGTTCACGTCTTTCTCTTCATGTGTATCTTGCTCAATCCTTGCGGTTTTGATGTCCTAACTAATTTATCGTGCCCGTAATTTTGGTTCGTGGGATGGGGCTAAGCTGTCATTCCTTCGAAGGGTTCAGCGCTTCGACTTTGCGTTTTTTGCTTTGGCGACCTTATTTCATTGCCCGGGGCTCCATGGGTTTCAGGAATCGAGGAGTTTGTCTGAGGGCTTGAGGCATTACCTATAGGTATGAAAGGGTCCATTGCCCTAGGCGGGGCATGTTTGTTAGGGTGTTTATTGCGGAACACCTGACGGGATTTCATTGGCCATCAGTCGTCTATTAGCTGCCTCGGGTGATGCCTATTTATATGTGCTACCCCCGTGTGTGTGTGTCCCTTATTTTTGTTTTTGAACCCGTTCTCTGTCTTGGGATTCTTATTTTGAAGTTCGATTGTTCCGACTAACTGACAAGTCTGCTGGTAGATGGCTATCTCTACTTCGAGTTATGTTCGCCCATATGACTAGGTAAACGAGGAGGTTGCCCGAATCACGTCAAATTTCTCTACGGATTCGTCTTTGGGCACAGTAAGGGGGAATAGCCCATCGAGTTGCTTTTGTAGCCCTACCAAGATGACCTTGTTGGTGGCTTCAGCTTGGCCATTGGTTTGGGGATGCTCGACTAAGGTAAAAACCTGGTGGATACCGAGCTCTTGGGAGAAGTCCTGTAGCTTGCCATTGGTGAATTGAGTGTCGTTGTCCGAGCTTAGCACCCAGGGAGGCCGTATCGACAAACGATATTCTTCCAAAATGAATTTTCAAATTCTTTTGACGGTGATTATAGCCAAGGGCTCGCCGTTGATCCAAGGGCTGTCGAGGTTGTGGAGGTCTTATGACAAGGAATGATGCACGTTTGCAAACCTATGACACTTGTCACAACGTTTTACATAGACTAGGTAGTCGTTCCTCATCGTACGCCAATAGTATCCAACTCTCAATACCTGTGTTGCCTGGGATCGACTTCCGAGGTGGCTTCCGCATACCCTTTCGTGTATCTTAGTCATGATGTAGGCGGACTGGTCGAGATTGATACATTTGAGAAGCGATATGGAGTAACATCTTCAGTACATTTGGTTCTTGAGTAGGGTAAAGTAGCAAGCCGTTCTTCTGAGCCTCTTAGCTTTTTCGGTGTTAGCAAGGAGTATTCGATTTTGTAGGAATCGGATGATAGGGGTTCCCCATAATTCCGACACCGCTTCTACTATTTGTATGTCGGGAAGATCGAAGATGGGTAAGTCTAGGACTTCCTATGTGACGGACTAGTTGTTATCAGGTTTTTAGGTGCTAGCAAGTTTTGAGAGCAAATTTGCTCGTGCGTTTTGTTCTCTGGGGATATATTCAATTTGGAAATAGTCGAAGGATTCGGTCAAGGTTATAACCTTGTGAAGGTATCGACCAAGCTGTGGCTCTTTTATTTGGAATTCGGCCTTGATTTGGTTGGTCACCAGTTGGGAGTCGCTCTTAGCGATTAACCGGGATGCTCCAATTTCCTTTGCCAGGTTTAACTCGTTTATAAGGGTCTTATATTCTGCTTGGTTGTTGGTTGCCGTGAAGTTGAAGCAAAGTGATTGTTTGAGTATTGATTAGTGGTTAATTTTGTAAAAATTATGTTATAATTACACCTTTCTTTTGATCTTAAAAATGGCTTAAATTATACATTAATATATATTTTATGATTATATGCAAGTTTAAATTGAAAAATAAATGAAATAAAGTTCTAAAGTAAAATTTAAAAATAATAATAATATATAAAATTATATATAATACATATACATCATTATATGCGTGCATGTAATATATATATAATATAATCTAATATATATATGTGTTACGTTTAATACATATATATATATAACATATAATTTATTAATAACACTAAATTATTTTTTTTTGTAGGCATGAAGAAGGTGGGGTTGGAGACTCAAATTGGATTAAAGAATGAAGAATTAAAGTCCATGAAGAATTAAAACCCATGAAGAATTAAGGCTCAACTTGAGCAACCCATAGAATATAGCATTTGGAGAAGGCCCAGGCATTATTTTTAATCATAATGAAGATTAAAAACCCAATTATAGAAATCTATTTTTATTTTTTTAATGTGAGTGCTTTATTAGGTATGTATTTTAGCTAAAATCCATTTAATATTAGGTGTGAATTATAGCTAAAATCCATTTAACTTTAAATGTGTGTGTGCCCATTAGATATAATTATGTCTAGTTGAATAATTGAAATTGTATGGTTTGTATTGCATCTTGTGGCCTATAAATAGCTCACTTGATTGCATTTGTAAGTGTGGTTATTATTCTTGAATCAAAATTTAGTTGTCTCCTTAGAATTCTCTCTTTGAGAATTACTTTTGTTCTCTCTTATTTTCTCTATTGTGTTTTTTTGTGATCTTACTTAATTTCTTTCTTCTTTTAAATTTTTATGTCATTTATTGTTACTTTATTATTCACCGCCTAAATGACCGGTTAGTTTATGCATTTAAATTTCTGCAATTTTAATTCTTGTCTTTTAAGTATCCACCGTCTAAATAGCAGGTTAGTTTCTGCTATTTTAATTCTTGTCATTTAAATTATGTCATTTAAATTTCTGTCAATTAACTTTCAAATGGAAATGAGTAGCTAAATCTAATCTTGGGTTAAGGCAATGACAGTGTCCAACGCCAATGATTCCCAAAGAAAGCTGCGCTTTAAATGAGTAACATTAATTTAAATTTCAGTATGAGTGTGTTTTGATTATTGAAGAAATCACTAGTTTTAGATTGGAGCGTAAGCCTAACTTAGAGCTTTCATGTCACGCATGAGAGTTACTAGAACTGGAAACACTATCATACCCAAACTCGGATGATTAATTTAGTTATTTTGTGTATTAATTACAATTGAATTTATGGTAGTTGCTTAAATTAGAATCCCGCATATCATGTATGGGAATTGCTTAAACTAGAACTATCATCATCTTTAATTGCATTTAATAACAAACCCTCATATCTGAAATTAAATTAATGTTGCTAATCTTTTCTGCTAAAATTTGGGAATCAACGGGTTAGCACTAAAATTGTCTTAACTCAAGTACTATCCAATTTCATATTCTCACATTCAGTATTTATTTCAACTTCTGCCTTACTTTATTTTATAGCATTTGTTATTTAAGAAAAACATAAAAAAATCTTGTTATCAATCCATCTAAATGAGTGTGCGTGTGTGTGACATTCTTTTTCTTTTGCCATAAATAAATCTCTCAGTGGACGATCTGGACTCATCCAAAAAGTATAAATTTAAATTTGGACTACAACTGCACTCGTACATTGATGAGTATAAACATCTCACCTAAATAAATAAAAAAATATAAATTTTTTATTGTGTTTTGTTTTGTGTTTTAATTGCAGGGTGAGAGTGCAGCCAAGTATCAGCCTGATGGGCCCTTCAAGGATGATCTCAGCCCCGCTTGTTTTTATGTTAGAGGCTCCATTGACGAACAATATCCAAGGGTTGGGCTCCGAGTTTTGATCAGATGGAGAAAGCTCATCACAAAAATCGGAGAGTACTCATGATTTGATGTGCTTACATGGCTGGTATGGTATGTCGAACTCGATTGACCATGTGATCATTCTTCCTGAAAACTCCAGCTTCTAGAGTATTTGCAGGATCGGTTAATCAGTCTGGACCATGATCTGATGCTTTGGAAATACGGCCTGAGCTTTCGGGCCGCCATCACCAGTGCTAGTGCTAGCTTCTTGATCTTCTGGTAGTGTAATTCGGCTCCTTGAAAAGTTTTGTTGATGAAGTATACTGGTCATTGCTTTTTTCCTTCCCCCCTAACCAGTAGCGGTGATAAAGAGGTAGACTGAAAGTTCATCTCTAGGCTCTGGTCTTGAATGGATGAGGGGGCTGATAAGAAGGCCTTTAGCTCCTGAAAGGCAGTTTTGCACTCTTTCGTCCACTAGAACTCGACTGATTTTTTGAAGTATTGAAAGAATGGCTTATCTTGGTATGCTGATTTTGGGAGAAAGCGAGATAAAGCCGTTATTCGGCCTGTTAGCTGTTGGACCTCTTTTAGGTTGGTAGGACTACGCATTATGAGGATGGCTTCACTTTTGTCAGGGTTAGCTTCAATTCTTCGACTGGTTAGCATGAATCCCAAGAACTTGTTGGCTTGCATCCTGAAAACAGACTTGTCAAGGTTAATGTAATAACCAATAATCTCTTGAGGCTATAAATGGTATTTTATGAAGGGTATAAAAGGAATTATCAAAATAATGAGGCTATAGGACACACTATCGCAGTCTTAAGTGACCAAAACGATCGGAGGGAGTACCCCGGACCCTAGATTTTTAACAAAAATAGTATTGTAATGACGAGTAACACGAGTTATGATTTTAAGCATCAAAAGAAGTTGGATCGGGAACAATTTTCAGTACAGCTATCTACCAGGTTGAGAAAATCGAATGATCGTAAGGGATGTAATACTCAAGATTTTTAGATTTAGAAACTTGAGAAAATAGGATATTTTAAGGGATTGTGGATGTTTGGAGACAAAAGTTCAATTTCTGAGCCAGGGGTAAAATCGTAATTTTTTAGGTTCAGGTAAAAGTGTAATTTACCTAAAAATTAGGGATATTAGTGTAATTAATCCATTCTTCAGGGACTAAAATGCAATTAAAAATTAGCCCTGGAACTATGTTGAAAATGGTCTAAGTGCAATTACCCAAAAGTTCAGGCCAAAGTGTAATTAGCGAAACCTTTTTATTGGGGGCATTTGGGAGATTCAGGAAAAACCTTATAAATGACTTTAAAAATAAGGAAGAAGTCTCATGATGACTTTAGAGATAAAGATAAAACCTCATGATGATTTTAAGGATAAGATTTGATTGGATATACTTTGATTTGGATAAAAATTTGATTTGAATAATATTTGATTCGGATATCAATGATTGCATAAAATCTTAGAAAATTTAGAATGATTACATAAAATCTTAGAAGATTTAGAATGATTGCAGAAGATCTTAGAAGATTTGAAAATGATTATATAAAATCTTAGAAGATTTAGAATGATTCTAGAATATCTTATAAGATTTGGTAATGATTATATAATATCTTGGAAGATTTAGAATAATTGCAGAAAATCTTAGAAGATTTAGAAATGATTATATAAAATCTTAAAAGATTTAGAATGATTGCAGAATATTTTAGAAGATTTGGTAATGATTATATAATATTTTGAAAGATTTAGAATGATTGTAGAAAATCTTAGAAGATTTAAAATGATTGTAGAAGATCTTAGAAGATTTGGAAATGATTATATAAAATCTTAGAAGATTTAAAATGATTGTAGAATATTTTAGAATATTTGGTAATGATTATATAATATCTTGGAAGATTTACAATGATTGCAGATCTTAGAAGATTGGAAAAGATTTTGGAAGATTTGAAATGATTGCAGAATATGTGTTTCTTGGTGGCTAAGTTTCCAAAACCTATAAATAGGGGTTCATGGCCAAAGGTTTTTTATTCAAAATTTTGATAAATTCGTGCTAGACAATAGTGTTTTCGGGTTTAGTGGATAGAGGGCTTTTTAAACATACGCGAAGCATCACACGCACAGAGCACTTGAGTAACGCGTAAGGGCGTGTAAAGAGGTGGTTTGGTCAAAAAACTTGAGGAGTTGCACTAAAATCGAGGTTGGAGACAAGGTTCGAGGTGTTCTGAGTTTCGTTTAAGGTGAGTAGTTTGATGCTAGTCTTACCTTATTTTGAAAGTATGTTGGATGTGTGTAATGGGTTCAGATGAGCGGTTTTACCCTGCCGAGCTTAGGATACACGTGATTGAACCAGTTCGAATGGGTGGTTGTACCCCCTAGAACTCGGGATGTTATGCTTATGCGTTTTACTTATGTAATTTTGGCTTCGAATGCATATTGAACATATGGTATATTGCATCAACTGTTTTTACTTGCAAAAGAGTCGGTGCATGGCGTGTGATTTCCATATCATTGGGGCATTGGTTTTTGTGTCATTGTTATGTCCTTGGGGGACGGGATGGGGTTTTCTTGAGAATGGAACAAGGTTAATCCAAGTGAACGAGTGACACGGTAGGGCACTCAAGGGTTAAGTATGTCGAGACAAAGTCAACCCCAACAATGTGTGGAATGAATTTTCCACGGGAGGTTGAGTATGTCAGGGAGATTTCTCAAGTTAGACGTGTTGCATGTTGTTGTGTCTGTATATGCCATGCTCGTGTGTCTTTCATGCATTAAATATACTGTTTAATGACATCACTTAGATGTTTTATTATCTAATATGGGTTATGCCCTTGGAACATTCAAACGTTCCAGGTAGGGACTGCTGCGAGGGCGAGGACGTGGCCAATTGAGACCAATGGTGTTTAGCTTCCTAGTCATTGTATCATTTTGGAAGCTTTAGTATGTATTTTGGTTGTGTATGAACGATAATATGATAATATTGTTATCATTTGGTAGTTTTGTAATAAGTGTTTCGGTGTAGAAACACCTTGTATGAACTCGTGGTAGGCCACGGTATTTTGATGTTAATGTATCCGTTGCGTTATAATATGTCTCATTTAGTTGTTAAGATTATTGATCTTGTTAGTTAAATGGGCAAGATTGGGGTTATCGGGATTCGTTATCTGCACGTGAAGATTGTTCTTGAATCACAGCGCGTGATGAACTTGGAAAAAAAAAGATTCCCGAAAATACCCTTATAGTGACACGCCTGGCAAGGCGGGGTGTTACAATTGGTATCAGAGCCCTAGGTTAAAACCCTAGGATGGTTAAGCTAGGTTGTTGAACTTAGCATGGTTATAACTATTGAATGAGAACTTATAACAGGGTTATGAATTCTAAGAGACATTTGGAACCTAGATGGAAATGGGTATGGAAACTTTAGAAATGTGAGATTTGAGGTTTCTAACTAGAATCTAATTGTCTTGGTTACTTCTCGATTAGGATGTGGTGACAATAATGGTCATACTTTGATGAGTTAAGTAAACGGCTGAGGTTACTAGGAAAACTTATCAAATAACTTGGGAGAGTAAGAATGGCTTGGAGTCAATATAAATCTTAAGGTTTGGTTAGACACCCCAAGTGAGGACTTAAAAGGAATAGATTCAGTTAAGCCAATTAATGGAAGTCCCAAATGGAGACTTAGGGAAAAATGAACTAATGGATCGTAAAGACGAAATCCCTACTTAGAGATTTGGGGGTTTGTTGGTTGAGATCTTTGAAGCTATTAATTGAAGAATACTAGACCTTACTAGGTGATAGAACGTCAGGTTGACTTAGCTATGAGAAATAGAGTCGATGATGTGGTTTGAATATAAGGTTGGTTAGGAGATTTGGGAACTGTAAAATTGGAGATCATTAATCAAAATCCTTTTTGCTAAATGTGGGGATATTTGGTGGTTATTAGGAGTGAACGAGTTATGGATGGATAATCTGATATGACATAAACTGATTGTAAATCAAGTTTGTGAATGAATTATATGAAATCATCAAGATTCGAGGGTAAGAATCACTCAGTATAAATTGAGGATCCAAATGAACGATCTGCAGTAAGCAACCCAGGATGGTTCGATAAGCGCTTTTGAGATAATTGGGCCACAAAAATTGGATTTTGAGGGTTGTCTTCGAGGATTTTGGATCGATATGGGGTAGGTAGAGTCCTCAAGGAGGATTTTGGTTTTGCTTATATTTTGTTCTAACCCTCTGTTTTGGTAAGTGTTCTTCCGCAACATGGAGTGAGATAGGAAACGGTTTTGTTAAATCCAATCGCTAAGCCATTTGTAGCGAACGTAGTCCAAATTCAAGCCTGCTGATCATCATCTCCAAAATGGTTCATCAAAATTTTGGTGAAACTCAAAACCATCGCTAAGGCTAGCGATCCCAAATCCGCATGTTCAAGCTTCACTATCTGTTCCTACCACAACGGTCATTAATGTTAAAAAGCGAAATTGAAAGTTGCAAACCCAACAATAGTAGGTTTGGCGAAGACCTTAGGCTGAGTGATTAGCGAAAGCAACAACGACCATCAATAGAATAACGATTAGCGACCCAGATCCAATGAAGACCTTGCTGAATGGTCAACATATAACTTGGGTTGCACAGCTTGGTTTGATGAGCAAATCGTTGTGCAACTTCATCCAACATTTTGGGTTTGTGATTTTTTTCTTTTGCTTTATTTATTTGATTATTCTGTATATTTGATTATTGATTTGTGTATTTAAGCATCAATTTTGTATATGCGTGTGTATTTAATTATATTATATATTTGATTATTGATTATATGTCTGTGTATATAATTTATTTGTATACGTGTGTATTTGATTATTAATCTATGTATGTGTATATATGAATTATGGAAATATTTCAAATATTTTTGTTAAATAATTATTTTTAAAAAATATTAGTAAATTTATTTACAAATATATTAAATATTATAAAAATCTAACATGGTTACATTTATTATTAAATTATCAAATAAATAATAAATTTGTATAGTAGTGAAAATTACAGTTTAAAATTTATTAATAAATAAATATAATATGGAGTGAAATTGATAAAAGAATAGAAAGTGTGGTCGGAGCACGCATAATTTTTAAGATAAAATAAAAAATAAATTATTTACAATATAATAAGAAATAAAATAGAGAAATGATTTAAAAATGACCTTATTATGACTTTAATTGAGAAAAACTTATTCTCCTTTCTTCTATTGTATCTTAATATATCCATAATATGTCTTTCTCCCAAAACTTATATATATTTTGTATTTTGAGGGAATGACTTTCTTACCCTCGACTCGAAAGAGTTAATTTATTACATATCTCAACATGTAATTTTTAGTTAATTTAATTATTGTATTTTGATTTTTTTCATGTGATAACTAAATTTTTTTAATATTTAGATTATACTCCTATATTTATATTTTCAAATAAATTTAACTCATATACTTTGATATGAATATAGTGCGGTATGTATTTTGTCATCTTATTTTATATTTTTTTATATATAAAAGTATAAATATTAAATTAATTTTAAAATATAAGTATATGAGTATAATTAAAATAATGAAAATTTTAAATTATAAAAAAAATTAAAATATAAAAATTAATTTAACTTGAAAATTAGGTCAAATAATAAAAAATAAAAGAACAAAAAAAAAGGGATGTATATGGTGTTATTGGGATTTTAATAAGTGAGAATTGACTAATGTTTTTAAGATTTTGACTCAAAACACGATATTAAAGGGTTGTCTGTTGGGACAAATTATAATTCACGTTATTCAAATATTAAATATATATATCTACTGGCTATGTTTCATGGAAATATCTCATAGTAGTTATTTTTTCATTTTTAAAACGTTTTTTATTTCTGTTTCGAACCCTATTTATACCTATTTTTCTAAAAGAATATCCATTTTCATGTTTCCATTTTTTATCGAAAACATTTCTCGTTTCCGTGTAAGATAATCTATCAGAATTCAGAAATTAGGAAAAGGAAAATTATACATAAAAGAGTAATGCTATTCAACCAACCACCCTAGTGGCACCCTCAAAGCCATGGGAAATTCTATTAATAGCCATAAAATTGCTTTCCACAGTCGTCCCTTGTCAAAATTTACTAACATTTTATAAATTTCCTATTTTACTCTCACTAACCCCACACCACACCCATCTATTTGAATACACACACATATATACACGAATATACACACACAAACACATCTCTCTCACATTCATCTCTTTGAATATACACACACCTATATACACGAATATACACACAAACACATCTTTGTATATATATATATATATATATACACACACAGACCGTGGCCATGGTAGCTACAGCCGACCATGGCCGCGGCCATCTTTCGTGGTTGACAACGATTGCGATGCCGCCATGGTCGCCGGGGAACCCCCGAGAAGGGTCAGAAGCCATGAAGGCTGCCCCCAAACCCCAGATATACAAACACACATACATGATGTATATATACACATACTCACACACACACACCTATATATATATATATATATACACACGCACGCGCGCTTGGTCGGGGCCATGGAGCACTTCCCTGACCCCAGCGATCGGGGAATGCTCCGTTCCCTGACCTTTAAATAAATAAAATAATTTTTTATAATTTTTTTAAAACAAATTTTTTATTATAATAAAATAAAATAAAAAATAAAACAATACAGATAAATAAATTATTTTTAAAAAGATACATATATCTTATTAGTTGAATTTATTTAATAAATAAATTATTTAATTATTTTTTAAAAGATACATCTATCTTTAAATAAATTAAATTAGTTAATTCCTTTTAAAAATAAATTAGTTGAATTTATTTAATAAATTATTTTTAAAAATATATATATATCTTTAAATAAATTCAACTAATTTTTAAAGATATATATCTTATTAAATTAGTTAATTGAATAACTAATTTTAAGTATATGTATCTTTAAGTAATTTAATAAGATAAATTAACTAATTTTAAATTTTTTTAAGTATCAAAAATTTAACTCACGATAATTTAAAATTAGTTAAAAAATTTATAATTAGTTAATTTATAATTATTTAAAATACAGATATTTAAAAATAAATTATTTATTTATATTTTTTAATTTTATTTTATTATAATAAATTATCTTTGTGTGTGTATTTATATATATATATATTTGTGTGTGTGCGCATTGGGAGAAAGAGATGGAGAGATGGGTGTGAGAGAAAAATAAATGGGTATAATGAGAAAGAAAGAGATATGGAGTGACTGTGTGGAGTAAAAAGGGAAGAAAGATGATATGGTGTGGGTGATTGAAGGGTAAAATAGGATTTTTAAAAAATGATGAAAAATTTTGGCCGAAAATGGTTATGAAGAGTAATAATAAGACTGTGAATAGAATTTCCTCAAAGCCATCCTTAGTTAAATTACAAAGGGAAACTATATTCGCAGCCAGTTTTTTACTCTTTGCAGCCATAATTAAAATAAATTTAATAATTACTCTTCATAGCCAGAATTATTACTTGTTGCAGCCATTTATATTCCAAAATTGCCCTCATATATCCATACATCTCTATCGCGACTCGCCGTCGTCGCTTCCCTAGAGTCACACTCGCAGCCGTCGCTTCCCTAGAGTCGCACTCGCAGCCGTCGCCTTCCTTACAGTCGCGTCTCTTTACTGTGCGTTTGATGAGGTAATTTTTACTTACATTTTTTTATTTTTGAGTTGGAAGATTGAACTTTGAGGCTAGAAGGGGAGAGATTGGATGGGCGAAGGTGGTGGCTGCTTGGATTCGAAGGTGGTGGCGGCGGCCTCCAAACCCTGGGTTCGATCGGTCACCGCCATCGAATGGAGGCAGTCGGAGGCCTCGCCTTTGAAACCTAGGTTTCAGAGGCACCCCACGTCTCCGAACCCTGGAGTTCGGAGGCATGCGCTGCCTCCGAACCCCTGGAGTTCAGAGGCGGCCAACGCCTCCAAACCCTAGGGTTCAGAGGCTTTAATTTTTTTATATTTTATACAAATATTTGAAAAAACTTAATTTTTAATTAAATAGTGCTAATTAACATTCTTGTATACTTAATTTTTTATTTAAATATTGCACTAGAATAATTTAATTTTTAATACAAACAAATACATATTTTTTTACTTAATTTTTTTAATCTAATAATGGATTTTCTGAATCTGTGGGTTCGAAAAATCTGTAGTTCGGAACATATCTTTTATTTTTTTATATTTTATATAATTGTATTAACATATTTTTTATATTAACATTATATTAACATATTTTTTATACTTAATTTTTTATTTAAGTATTGGATTCAAATAATTTAATTTAAAAAAAAACAAATATATAATTTTTTACTTATTTTTTTTTTATCTAACTATGATTTCTCGAACTTGTGGATTCGGGAAATCCATAATTCCCCAAACTCATGGGTTCGGGGAACACATATTTTATTTTTTTATATTTTATATTTTATGAAATTATATGAACATATTTTTTTAATATAATATATTTTATATTAACATATTTTTTTATATAAGTATTGGACTTGAATAATTTATTTTTTTAAAAAAATAAATACATATTTACTCATAAATTTTATTTAATACCATGTTACCTGAACTCTGGAGGTCGGGAAACATGGTGTTTCCCGAACTCTAGGGTTCGGGGAGAGCTTTCCGCAACTTCATTCTTACAAATACAAATACAAATATACAAACACTATTATAAATACAATACTATTATAAAAACAAACACATACAAACACAAATTGTGTGTTTAACTATGCGTGATATTCTTTTTCTAAATCGTTGTTTTGTTTTTCCTCAAACTCTTACTAGTTATCCGTCAACATTTTAGTATAGTAATCCATGATGGATCATAAAATTGTTGAGTCGCTCGTATTTTCAGAGAAAATGGATTTAAGTGAAAATGAATTAGTATGGGTGTGAATATAAAATAAGAGGGATGAGAGATTTAAAGAGAAAATAAATTTGCTTGTGATGTAATATCAGGTGAGTGGTTGAGTTTGAGGAAGAATAGAGATTTACCAGCGGAATACAGTGGTATGTCAGCTGGGTGGTTGAGTATTGAAGATAAGAATAAAATTAAATTTTTATTCAATAATATTTTAGGGATATTAAAAAGTGGTTGAGAAGAGTAAAATTTTAGCTGTGAATAAAATGGAAAATTGTATTCACAGTGAGAGTTTTACTCTTCGCAGCCTTTTCTCACTAATTTTTTTTTTCATTTTTCATAAATCCTATTTTACCCTTCTATCACCCCACTATATCATCTTCCTCATAGTCACTCCATCTCTCTTTCTCTCTAATTATATCAATTTATTTCTCTCTCACACCCATCTCTCCATTTCTCTCTTCCAATCAGTACACACACAAATATGTATATATATATATATACATACAAACACACACAAAGATAATTTATTATAATAAAATAAAATTAAAAAATATAAATAAATAAATTATTTTTAAATATCTATATTTTAAATGATTATAAATTAACCAATTATAAATTTTTTAACTAATTTTAAATTTTAAATTATCATGAGTTAAATTTTTGATACTCAAAAATATTTAAAATTAATTAATTTATTTTATTAAATTACTTAAAGATACATATAGTTAAAATTAGTTATTCAATCAACTAATTTAATAAGATATATATATTTAAAAAATAGTTGAATTTATTTAAAGATATATGTATCTTTTTAAAAATAAATTATTAAATAAATTCAACTAATTTATTTTTTTAAAAAATTAACTAATTTAATTTATTTAAAGATGGATGTATCTTTTTAAAAGAATTAACTAATTTACTTATTAAATAAATTCAACTAATAAGATAAATGTATCTTTTTAAGGCAAGTTGCCTTAAATTAGTATCTTTTTAAGGCGACTAATCCCATAACTAATAAGATTAAAAGAATTAACTGTTTTTAAATTAGTTGCCTTAATTCTATTATAATAAAAAAAGTAATAGCCAATCTGCCTTATTTTAATGGGATTTTACCATCACATAACTAATAAGATGTTTTTTTATTTTTCTTGCGATTATTTCTTCTCCATCTTAGTCTAAACCATCACCGCAGTTGGCATCCTTGCTCGTAGATCGATGCTTATCACCTGGAATGCCATTCCTTCTAGTTTCCTCACATATCCACCCTGTGATTCTTTAAAATAGAACAGAAACAAGGAAAAGGAGAATGGGTAAATAGGAAACTAGGATTTAAGGTGGTGATGGAGAATATGGTTGGAAATTAAGCATGGAGAAGTGGTTCTCTAAGTTATTGAATTTGATTATAGAGTGGATGATGCCTTTTAGACAGGTTAGGACAGTGGAGTGGAGCTTGTACCCATACCAATGTATTAATTTGTTGTCTGGCCTCAGTGGCTCACACTGTAAATGTCTTCTGTTTGTTCAACTCAGTGAATTCTTTGGGAAATAGATCTCTTATTCTTTCTCTCAGCTCAGCTAGATGATGCACTCAGATTCTCTTGATATAATCCTTTTTGTTACCTTATCAGATAACATTAAAATTGATAATAATGTTACATGTGACATTAATATTTTTCCCTTTTTCTCCCTTGTATTTTGTATTTTTCTCCTAGTACATTCCCATGACTTTGGGAAACAGTAAAAGATTAAGGCAACAACCCAAAAGATAAATCTTCAGATCAATGTATGATTCTCTCTTCACAGCTCCCATGACAGACAAAAAGGAACAATATCTTTTTTTTTGAACAAAGTTTAAGTTTATCAGTTTATCTCAAAACTATATTTGACTTATTGGATGATATTTTGTTCAACTGTATCAGATAAATGCTCTATGTTTGTTCAACAAAGTTTTAGATCAATGCACTATGTTTGTTCAACTATATCAGTTTATCAGTTTTGTCTTTGTTAGGTTGCTTAGGAAATCTAAAATATTATAAAATAAACATAAATCTTTACTCATCAAAAAATTCTTCAAATAAAAGTTCTACTAATTGAACAAGTCAAATATTTATGTTGTAACACAACTAAACTCTAAATATTGAACTTTGTGATTGGATAGATATGAAATAATATATATATATATAATAAATAAAATTACTTTCAATCTGAATTATGCTTATTTTTTATTATTTGGATTATAAAATATTTTAAATGCCTCTTAATAAAATATATAAAAATAAATAATTGTTAAAGAGTATATAAAATATTTTATATCATGCACTATAAAAAATAAGTACATTTTAAAATTAATATCATCAATTATATATATAAAAGGATTTGTTAGATACATTGATAACTTATTTCTGTTTCGTTACTATTTAATTTTTAATTTAATTTATTTATATTTAATTAACTTAATTTTATTAAATTAAAATTCTTTACCAGGAGTTGAGAGTATAAGAAAAAAATAAATCACAATTTAAATTATAATAAATATTGGTATAAATTAGAATTCATAAACAATTTATTTATTTTAGCCATCTAAAATTTTGGCACAAGTCTCACGCGCCAATCGCGTGATGAAGCCCCTTGCTTTGATTGACACAAGACAAGCCTGATTAGGCTCGCAGACGTGTTCATCGTCTTCACAGGTTTCAGGTACTTAAATCATCATCATCGTCTTCCTCTTTCCCTCTTCCTCTTCCTCTTCCCCTCCCTCTCCCTCCCTCTCTCACAGGGTTTCAAGGTCTCCAATCTCTTCTTCAATTCCCTTCGCCCTCTCGGATCTCCCGTAATTCCGATTATTAGGGTTTCTTTGGGCTGGCTCAGAAGATCTGCGACTTTTTTCTAGGCTCTGATCTCGCCCCTTGCTAATTGGATTTGGAAACCTAGGCACTTCTCCTTGTGAATTCGGATGCGAGAAGGCCGACTTTGGCCGGGATCTGAAGTCGGGGGTTGAATTGGAATTTGTTCGGATGAGAGATTGATTTTGTTTTTATTGTGGTTGTTGGCGATGGATGTGGATTTCAATGGGAATGTGGCGTGTCTCGACGCCGAATTGTTGCAGCTTCCGGAGGTGTCTCCCTTGGCCCTCAAATCATACCCTTACGTCGCCGAGAAGCTGTTTGACCAATGGCTTTCGCTCCCGGAGACCGCTTCGCTGGTAATTTTCCTTTCTGTTATTTGAGTGATTAGACTTACTTGTAAGTCGAGGAATTTAAAAATGTGCTCTGCTTTACGTTGTGTTTGGCTTCTATCGGTTGGGTTGTTTCTTTCTCCAGTATTATCCCGTAATTAATGGTGTTAAAACTGTTTATCGGATAAGAACATTAAATTATTATTTTACATTCGGTTGGTGCTTTTTATACGGAAAAAGAATGAATAAAATTAGGAACGGAAATAAAGGGGGAAACATGTTTCTTTGCAATAGCGAGGGGATAATATGCTGCATCTCACGTGTGCTGCACTTGAACTAGATATTTATGGATTTAAAAAAATGTTTCATGTTCTCGTTATAACTTGTCATTCAGATTTCTTTGATTCCTTTTAGAAGTTATATTCATTATTACAGTTCTTCTGGGTATCTGGTTGAGAATGACATCGTTTTCTCCCCATTTTGTTATATAATAAGTTATCTTTTGAAGGAGGAATATCGTTCCTATTAGTGAGGGAAAGAGAATGAAATGCTTAAGCTGGACAAAGTTATACTATGATTTAGAAGATAAAGAAAGAAAATTAATAACGACCTTGATATGAGGCCCGCACCCACAAAGGAGGGGCACTGACTCTGGCCTTGAACCCAAGACATTTGTGTAAACCAAGAACTTTTCATCAAAACAATTTTTTCACCACCATGTTTATTTTATTTTGTTTTCAAATAAAGACAAAAATACTTCAATATGCAGAGTTTCTAATTCCCATATATGCTGAGTTTATTTTAACTGGCTCTAGTTAAGAGGTTTGAGAAATTCAGGGCTTCTTATGGACATACTGGGAACAAGTTCAGATATCATATAGTTAATTGGGATGAAGTTTTACCCCTTTTAGGTGGCTGCCCTAGCATTGGGAAGGTATAGCTCTTCAATGAAATCTTCTTAGATCTGTGGTTGTGGAAATTTGTTTTGAAGATAATGGTTAAGTGGAAGACGGTTGTGGTGTGATACTGTGGTTGTCATGGGGGAATGGTCTACTGATAGCATTAGAATTCCCTATGGTGTCTGGTTGTGGGGTGCATTATGAGGGCTTGGGATAAAGTTTTATTGTTTCATTCATTTCCAAGATGGTAATCGTTTAATGAAGCTTTAGCTTTATAGTTCTTGTGGTTTACAAACTTTTGTTCCAAACCTTTACTTGTCAGCTAAGGGCGAGAAGTGCTTGTGTTGGTTGAGAAGAGATTTCTTTCAATCTTCCAATGGTATAGTTCCAACAATTAGATACAATTTTCCAATTATTGCTTTGTATGGCTTATCTTATGGTCACCCTACAACTAGACAAATGTGCTTGGCACTTATTGTTTGGAGGGACATTTTCAATTTGCTTGTTTTACATGCCTTTTCTAACAAATAGTGGTTAGCTTTATTTGGAAAATTTGTATAGAGATTGATGTTTTAGCAAGTTGACTTTTTTTTCCCCTCTTGTCTGCTTTTCTACATGTCATTCAATTTTGTGATAATCTAAGAAGTGTAGGCATATTGTGTTCAAATGGTGCTTCATGTGTATGGGGATAATGGTTCATCTCCTTCACTGTTGTGTGACTTGTGAGATGTGATGTCATATTGACTCAGGGTTTTGGGGCATGGTGATGCTGGCCTGATGATGCACTTTTCCTGTTCTTGATGTTGGGACCCAGTGTTGCCCTAGTGTGGTTTATTTGTTGGCTACTCTTTTTGATGTGATATCTGCATCTACTGTGAGAGAAATAGGATAGTGCTTTAAGGAGTAGGGAGTTTGATTTGTTGCTTGAAGAGAACCTTTATTGTTTTTCTCTTTCATTTGAGAGAGGGCACACCATGTCATCCTTTTCTATTGTGCAGTTTTGATTTTTTTTATTTGCAGACAGCAGGTTCTTTTGTTTCTCTCTTTGGCTTATGTGCAAATATAGTGTTTTCCCCCTCCATGGTAATTTTCTTTTAACCATACTTTAACATATGTGGTCCCCAACCGAAGACCAAAAAAGAAAAAGGAGAAAAAAGGTATGGTTTAACATCCTATATGTTGGAAAAGAGGTGTTTTCTACTTCTTGGATTTGGTTTTAAATAAAAAAGCAATGGTTACTACTTATAAAGTTTACACCACTAACCACTTGTATTTTAGACTTCAATCCCAATTAGGTGCCTTCAGGCCATTCAGGTGTTCTTATTTTATTTACAGACAGCAGGTTCTTTTGTTTCTCTCTTTGGCTTATGTGCAAATATAGTGTTTTCCCCCTCCATGGTAATTTTCTTTTAACCATACTTTAACATATGTGGTCCACAACCAAAAACCAAAAAAGAAAAAGGAGAAAAAAGATATTGTTTAACATTCTATATGTTGGAAAAGAAGGTGGTTTCTACTTCTTGGATTTGGTTTTAAATAAAAATGAAATGGTTACTACTTGTAAAGTTTACACCAGTAACCGCTTGTATTTTAGACTTCGATCCCAATTAGGTGCCTTCAAGGCATTCACATGTTCTTAGTCATTCGGTCCCAAGTGTTGAAGTGTGTACATTTCTAGAAAGAAAAGAAATTAATGGTAATAGGATATGATTTGACATGCATTTGACATATGTTAGGGGGTTGTGACAACCCCAAGGGTGGATTAGGTATAGGACATTACATGTATTAGTTAGTGGTTGTACCTTACTTCTTGATAGTTTGTACCTTTACCAAGAAAGCCTATAAATATGGCTGTAACCCAGAGAATTATGCATGGTGTTGAATGAATTGAATTCTAATTTTCCCTCTCAATTGTTTTGCTCTCCCTCTCGATTTTCCTCTGTCCTTCTCTATTCTTGTTGTCTCCCTTCATTTCTGTCTAATTCTTCCCCATACTCTTCTCAATTTCCCATCCAAACCCTAGGAAAACCCTAGGTCGTCACATTTGATATCAAAGCCAGATTTGAAGAATTAAGGTCCTTGATGTTGACTTTGCAACCTACCTTAACGGAGCGGTACTTCGTTTCCAATTTCATTAGTGGCCTTAAAGATGAACTATGGGCAACTATCAAGATGATGCAGCCTGCCATTGTTAAGCATTCTGTCAAGAAAGCTAGGTTATAGGAGCTTTAGAAGCGATATACAGAAAGCATGGGCTGCAGCCTAAAAATTATTCTATGAGCAGCTAGTAGATTGACAGTACTCTAAGGTTGCCAATCAAGTAGTGTAGGAAGTTGATGAAGTAGCATTGAGAGAGGAGGATTGCGAGGAAGATAGTATTCATGAAGCTGATGAGAGGTATGAGGCTGATGAGGACTTGAGAATAGGAATGGGAGTAGTATGGAATGAGCAAAAACTTGAATTTGATTAGGCAATTCAGGATGACAAGCAAGGATTGGTAATTGCTGAAGAAGTTATTGAGGTTCCGCTGGAGAAAAAATATGTTGAAAGTAAGCCTTTGGTTTACGCTTGCAACCAGGAAGAAAAAGATGTTGTCGGGAACAAGACTCTTGCTGTCTTAATTATTCATATTCTAGTTGGAGAGCTGCAGCATCAAATCAGATTTTGGCCTGCAACAGTGTTCTAAAAGGCGCTAGTCGTGCGCCAGACCGGGGCCTAGCGCCTAGGCGGAACCTAGAAAAACTGCTATTTTCAGCACATAAATATGCATTATTTTATAACATTTGTTGTTTTCTTGCATTATTTTGTATTTTTATCTAATAGTAAATCACACACAAATTAAATTATATTTTAATAATAATTTAACCCATAAAATATACTTTCTGACTTTTTTTTTCCACAAATTTCCTACCTTTTTGACCATTGCTTTGTTTTATTTGGTGTTTAGTCTCTCTGTCTCTCTCTCCCTCCCCCCCCCTCCTAAATCTCTCGTCTCCCAGACGAGTTCCATTTTCTCTACTCCCTCTATTCAATGACTACTACTACAAGAGGTAAAGAGCCACCGCCTCCTCTTCCGCTTCTTGGAGCAGCGAAGCGACAGTTATGGCGTGTTCAGTTCTTGAGCTTCAGAGGCGATGACACTTCGTCCACCATCTCTACATGCACGGCTCTTACAAATCGTAGCGGCCAGGTTGCGCGCCACCCAGGTAGGTAGGCACCTTCGTCCACCATCTCTAGACGAACAACTCTCTTACAAATCATAGCGGCCAGGCTACGCGTGACCCAAGTAGGTCGGTGGCCCATGCCGCGCCTGACCTAGGCGGCTAGGCGCCGCCTAGGTGCCGATCGGGCCAGATTAATCGGCCCAGCGCCTAGGGTGCCGGTTAGGGCTTAATCGCGGCGGCCAAGGGTTGTCTAGCGCCTAGGCGACGCCTTGGCCACGTTTTAGAACACTGGCCTACAGAGAAGTTTGAATTCCTTTCTACGATTGGAAATAATATGGTTGCTAGAATTACATATCAATTGGAACTATTTTCAATTGCAATAGGGATGCAGTGGATGGCTAGACTTGGTGTTGCAGTGTTACAACCCTTGGGTAGAACTCACCCTCAAAAGGTAGTTGTCAAGGGGAGAGTGTTCAAAAGGTTATAAACCCCATACCAATAGCCTAAACTTTCGATGTGGGACAAATCCCATACCTTACAGTGGACTATAACGTACCACCATGCTCCGCAGTTCGGCATCCACAATGGCAGGTTGTGCACTAACCATGGCTAGTCCTGGACAAACACTACAATGAGGCGACAGGTTGAGATCTTGAAGCCAGTTTTTGCCCGGGGGGGGGGGTCTTTCGAAGCAAACCAAAGGAGGAGCGGACCCAGATCTCGACCAATTTCATTTAAGACGGAATTGGGTTGGCGGAGCTTGAAGCTACTAAGGAGGCAGGCTAGGTTTGCTGGAACCAAATCCAGTTTCCAGGGGATCTTTCGAAGCGGACCAAGAAGCTATTGCAGAGAAGAATTTGCAAGGATTTGAACTGAGAAGACGGATACAAGAATTGCAAATACTAGGAATAGTATTGAGACAACAAATTGAAAGGTCTTTTAAGTAAGTTTGATGAATTTTTTATTTAAGTCTACCACGAAGAATCAGGTTGGAAATGAGAGTTACAACAAGGAGTTCAACAAGATGAAACATGAGGACTCGATGATGGAGTATTTGGTTAAGTTTGAGAAACTGAAAGCCCGGGTGCTCCATTTCCATCCAACATTGAATGAATCTTATTCCGTATCAAGATTCATTAATGGTCTTAATAATACGTTGAGACTTATGGTGAATACGTTCTGTCCTACTACGGTGGAACAAGTGACGGAGAAGGCGAGGCTACAAGAATTGGCACTGGAAGCCATTTGTAGAAAGCATGGGCTGCCTCTTAAAAGTTTTCTTAAAAGCAGCCAACGGAACAAAGGTGATTCTATGGCTACCCCCAGTTTGCAACAAGAAATTGATAAATCAATTGAAGCGAATCAGGCAATTCCGGATGCCAAGGAAGAAATGGCATATACTGGAGAAAGTAACGTGACACCATTGGAGGAGGTAACTGTTGAAGAAAAGCCGTTGGTGAATCAAAGCAAACAGGAAATAGCTCAGGAGGAACAAAGGACACAATTGAAGCAAGATGAACCGAAGAAACATGATGAGTCTAGGAAGATTGTGGGAGGGTTTTTTGCTGTTTTGCGTGTTCCAATTCCAATTGGTGAGCTGTAGTATCAAATCAGATCTTGGCCGCAAGCAAAGTTTGAGTTCCTTTCCATTACTGTAAAGGGTATTATTGGCGGTATATTGGCAGTTGACTTGGTCTTAGCAAAGGTTAAGGAACATACTGGAATTTACAACGTGGACACGGAGATCATTGAGGTCTGCATCTTATATTTGCAGGACAAGCAAAAGAAGAAGAACATAAGAGACAAAAGGAAAATGAGGAGGAGGAAAAAGAAAAAGAGAAGAAGAATAAATCAATTTGTGAAGGCTGGAAATTGCTGAAGATCAGGGTCAGCAGCTGTCAACTCTTGGGGACAAGAATTGTTTGAAGGGGAGGAGATTGTCACGACTCTAAGGGTAAATTAGTAAAGGGGTTGATAGTAGCTGTTAATTGTTATCTAGTTGGGGGTTAGGAGGATAGGGAGTTAGCTAACAGTATTGCCTTGCTGTTATGTTAGTTAGGGGCCTTGCTGTTATGTTAGTTGGGGGTGTTGTTGTTGTTATGGTTGTTGCTTGAGGCTCTATAAGAGACCTACGACAGTAATAGGAGAATCATGAATGGATTGAATAACACACTCTGTTTTCCCCCACTCTTCTTTCTCGTTCTCTATGTCTAAAATCTCCCCTTTCTTTCTCCATTTCTCCCTTTTTCTATTCTGTTTTCTCCCTCCAATTCTGTTCTTTCTTCTTCAATTTCCTATTCAAACCCTAGGAAATCCTAGGGTTGTGACATGCAACAAATCATAGTACTATTACTAAGGAAAAAGAAAAGGAAAAGCAAAAGAAAAGGAAAATAAGAAATAAGAACAAGAAAAGGAAAAAAAAACTAGATGGTGAAGATGGGCATTTGATGAAGAAACAACGGTTAGTTGTAATAAGCTTATTGAGGACAAGAAACCTCTCAAGGAAAGGGGATTGTCATAACCCTAAGGGTAGATTAGGTATAGGATATTACATGTATTGGTTAGTGGTTGTACCTTACTGATTGATAGTTTGTACCTTTACCAAGAAAGCCTATAAATATGGCTGTAACCTAGAGAATTAGGCATGTTGTTGAATGAATTGAATTCTAATTTCCCTCTCAATTGTTCTGTTCTCCCTCTCGATTTTCATGTCCTTCTCTATTCGGGTGTGTTTGATAAAGGTGAAAAATGAGGGTGAAATTCATTTTCCATCCAAATTCTAAGAAATTCCATCAAACAGCTTTTTTTTTTTCCCATGGAATTCGAATTCCATCTTAGTTCAAAAAGTGGAGATTTTCCTTGAAATTCCTAGGGGGTGGGGTGAGAATTGAAATTCCATGAAATTGGAATTCCACCCCACTTTCCACCCTCCAATCAAACGCATCATTCATGTTGTCCCCCTCCATTTCTATCTAATTCTTCCCCATACTCTTCTCAATTTCCCATCCAAACTCTAGGAAAACCTTAGGTCGTCACAGGGATGTCCAATAAACAACCAACAACGCATAGACTTGACTCCTAGAAGTTTTTACCCTTGTTTCTTCTAAATATATAAGGTAGAGTATATGATATTTGTTTTGATAGCATGGCAACCTTTAGATAAGTCTTGCTAATATCTATATATCAACTAAAGAATTTAGTTGGAGGGATTAGGGAAAGATGTGTGGGTTTACATATTGATTCAGTTGCTTACAAAATCTCAATTTTGTTGAAACCATTGTTACAGGAAACAAGTCCTGTTATCTGCCACATTGTGTTTCCTTGGTTCATATGTCTTCTTTAATTATCTCAAGCAAGCAGGTTTAGGTTTCACAAACAATTTTGCTGGCAACATTAACCTGGACTTCCTAGTTCTGTACCCCATTTCACTTATTACAAGAAGGCCTCTACAGGGTGCACGTGTCTTGTATTTTTATTCCTTTTTCATAATTTTTTAGTTGGCTGGTATATTGGATGCTACCAATTTCAGAAATTACTTCCTGTGAGTGCAGGTGAAATCATTACTTAACAATGCCAAGACGGGTCTTCCATTAAATGTCTCTGGAACTTCTAGCCCAAAGGCTTCAAGCAATTCACTGCCCTCCATGTTTTCTGCTGGCAGTACACCTCCACTTTCACCAAGAAGTTCGTCTGGTTCTCCTCGTACTTTGAAACAGAGAGTAGGCCCATCTACACTAGGTTCCCCTTTAAAATTAGTGAGTGAACCAGTAAAAGAATTGATACCTCAGGTTAGCAAGTCTTTGGTGTTTTCTCTTCATAACTGCTGAAAGTTTTTTCTAGTCCACTTTTCAAGTGCTGTATCTGTTTTGTGCTGGCTTCTAAAAATGTTGGTATTTATGGGAATCCATGCAATCATTGCAGTTCTACTTTCAAAATGGTCGTCCAGCTCCAAATGAACTAAAAGAGCGATGCCTCTTCAGAATCAATCAATTTTTCTATGGTCATATGGATGGGTTACAAATCCATGGTGAGTTTTAATATCTCTCTCTCTCTCTCTCTCTCTCTCTTCTCTACTTATTTGTTTGGGATTCCTTTAGTATGACCATGCATCAATTGTTTTGATTATGTCAGAATTTAAACCAGTTACAAAGGAGATCTGCAAGCTGCCCTCATTCTTCTCCGCTGCCTTATTTAGAAAGATTGATGTTGGTTGCACAGGAGTTGTAACAAGGTAAGCATCGGCTTTCTATGCAAGGTACTAGTATTCTTTGAGTCATATGTTTTATATTTGTTATTTGATACGGCTGAGCTCATATGTCAAAAAATTATTTTGATTCTTTATATTGATCTCTAGATGTTTTAACCATTTAAAAACCAAGGATATGACGGTATATGGACACTTTAAACATGATAGTTTTCAAATGTTAAAAGACATTGGGATAGGGGAAAAGGGCAGTGCGAGTTCTGGTCATTAGGACTGTGTATTATGTTGGGGTGGTGTATAAGCCCAACATACAGGGTAGCTGACTAGGTTACAACAAAGTGGCCTTATATGTTGTCGTGTTGAAACATTTACATCTCCTATGGGTCTGTTGAAATCCTTGCTGTTTACAGTCTTCTGTTTCTGCTTCCAAATTTTGGAGGGATAAAAAAAAGCAGAAAACACCTTTTGGGTGGTTGTTTTCATTTCGTATAATTTTTTTTTAAGCAAAAATTAATGCACCCATTCAGTGTTTTTGGTTTTGTTGAAAGCATAATTTGCTGGACAATGCACCACAAATTTTGGAACTTTACTTCAGTTCACGCATTTGAGTGCAGGGAAGAGCAAAATTATTCTTGCTGATAGGGTTCTTCCTTCCTTTGTTCTTATTTTTTCCTTCTCTGCAGGTGTTGATATTCTTCCTCTTGTACGTGTTCTTCAGACTTATTTGTTCTTCTTTGTTGGCCTCAATATTTTTTTCTTCTTCCTCCTCCTTCACAAATCCATTTCTTTCTCTCCATTGACTTGTGCTCTTCAACTGAGAACCTAGATTAGAGTTCTTGGTTAGCGAAGGAACCTTATAGATTTTGTGCTCCAAGATCTGGATGGGTTCTCAACTGTAAAAGAAGACCTCTAAATTTCTGTAGTGGGTTCTCAGTGCTCGAGAACTAGATCTCAGGAACCCAGATTTGGGGTCTCCCTAGTAGACAGAGACTCTTCCTCACTCCCCCCCCTAGGGGTGAGCATTCGATTATAACCGAACCGAACCGTTTGAAAGAGAGTAACCGAACCGAACTGACCGACAAAACCCACCTAACCGAACTAACCGAAACCGATTTAACCGACCACTGTCGCTGCCGGCCGGCAATTCCGATGATCGGAACCAATCATCAGATTCCCACAATAACGATGTCTCATATATTAAAAAATAAGGTTGATCCAAAGGCTAATTTTTTATAGATCTTAAAATTAATTTTATAGTGAAAAATATACCCAAAAAAAAAATGGGAGAATTTACCTGACGAAGGGCTGAGGTGGAGTGGCTGGAGTCCACGGCGTCAGTGTCTTCATCGGAGAGAACGACGGCAGCTACCTCCACCGTCGCGCCAGAGAATTTGTGATGAAGTGATGAAAAATAGAAGGGGAAGGGAAATGAGACGGCTCAAGGGGAAGGGAGGGCAGAGAAAGAGAGAGGTGGTGGGGGGTGTGGCGATGGGCCAGTTGCCGCCGTAGAAGAGGGAGAATGGGAGAACCAGAGAAGGGGAAGGGAGGGCCGAAAGGGGAAGGAGGGGAGAGAGAGAGAGTGGATGGGGGGTTTCTTGGGAGGGTTGGATGTTTGGCAGGGCAGAAGCCGCAGAACAGATAAAGGGGGGGGGGTGGGTTTCTTGGGGGGAGGGGGGTTCTGGCAGGGGTAGAAAAGATTAAGGGGGGTTGCAGAGAGAGTGAGGGAGAGAGGTCTGGGAGTTCGTGCATGGGGGGGGGGGGTGAGGGCGCTGCCGTGTGCGGTTCGGTTAACTGAATTAGCCAATTTTTTTATAAATTAATAACCGAACCGAACTGATCAAATTGATCGGTTCGGTTAATTCGGTTAATCCGAACAGTTGCTCACCCCTACCCCCTCCCATGCGCATGTGCTTCTTCTCCTCCTTCTTTGTTGCCAGCATTGACCAACCCAATTTGATTGCCGGGCCTGGGTTTGTTGTAGAAAAAAGGGGCTGATCGACCCAATCTTGCCCAACAAGTCCAGGTTCGTTGGGGGAGGGAGAAGACAGCTGATATTTTCCAGTCAAGTATATTTTGTCTTTTTATGCCTACCATAATATCTGTTAAGTTTTTTATCACTACATAAATAAGCAAAATTTTTAATTTCTCAGCAAATGATATGTTTAATTTTTATTGTCTAAATTTTAAAAATAGAGTGTTATCAAATTGTAGGTTATGGGCTGGTTTGTATTGTTTTGCTAAGTGTTATGGGCCCATTTTGGATGAGCTTTCTTATTCAATTTTTGTTTTCATTATTTTGACAACAGAAATAGAAAATTTGGTTACTTGTTTTCTGGATCAACGTGGCTCATTGCTACTCATGTTTATGTAGTTTTTATACGAATGGCATGGCTCATTTATGACCATATATTTGGAATGATAACACCCACAGAAGTGGCTCTCAATTGTAAAAATGCTACTTTCACATAATCGTGGTGGCATTTCTTAAACAAAATTTTCGTAGGTATATCACTTTTCATTAATGTTGAGATCTATGTTATCATTAGTACTTGGAGGATTGTTTCTTATTCTGTTTATTGAAATGCTGCAGGGATGCTTTTGTTGATTATTGGGTCAATAGCAACATGTTGACAAAGGATATAGCAACCCAAGTATTTGCAATCTTAAAGCAGCCAGATCATAAGTACCTCACTCAGGTGGTTTTCTCATATTTTAGTCTTTACTCATTAGTTTAAGGCCTCATATTTTTGTCTTTATTCGCTTGAAATCTTTGATGCACTTACAGTCCTGTTCTTTTTTAAATATAGACTTGCTATTTGATTCAAGTTTGGTTAGATGTTATAATGCCCTTAAAAAAGGTTTTTTTGCATATTCTTTTGGTCTGAATTACTGATTGGCCTGTTAGTTACTCAAAATATTTAACCTAAATATAGGATGACTTCAAAACTGTGCTTCGAGAGCTTTTGGCTACCCATCCAGGGCTGGAATTCTTACAGAGCACACCAGAGTTTCAGGAGAGATATGGTATGTCCCCTAGAAAAATTGTATGTGTCAACTGTGGCTTTAATTTGGAATTATTTTGTTACTCCTCTACAAATCTGCGTTGATTGTCTTGTTTGCTTCTTGGTTTTCATGCATGACATTTAATGAAAGATTTCCAGTGTCGAACTTTTTTATTTTTCTGATTGTTCTTCAAGACATATATGGTCATACTTGCGATGGCCATGTTTTGTTAAATAAGAAAATTCAGTTTCACTCTTCTTGTTCTTCTTTGATTTCCATCTTCGTCTTCTTCTTCATGTTCTGATTTCAATTTACAAATCAGAGCTTTGCATGATCTGATTTCATGATCTATGATTAAATATAATATATCTATATTTATATATAAATAATATTTGAAGTAATTTAAAAATATACCTTTGTAATATAAAACTATATTTAATGTAATTTAAAAATGTATAAAATATAATTATAATATATTTGGGCAAATGGGTAATTTAGTCATTTGACAACTAATGACAAGTAATACCTCATGCACAATTTGACATACCAAACATGGCATAATTATAACTTCAGTTAATACCTTCTTTGCCAAACGTAGAACAAGATTATTTAGTCCCGTCACTATTTTATCTCATCTTTAACTTTATCCCATCACTATTTAATCCGAATACCAAACAGCCGACTAGTGTACAAAGCTTCTGGCCTTGTTTAGTATGATTGATTTCATATCAGATAGAGAGAGAGTGAGATTCTAAATGTATGGTGTACTTGTTTGTGTACATATATAGTTCTGTGTAGCTATATCTATTGAAGAACAAAAATTTTCCACCTTCCAGCCACAGATCTGCATTGCTTTTGATTCATCAACAAATCTAAATGTTCTCTGCAACCATACATCTTGATAGCTTTGACTCCATGATAAGATTAAGATTTAGGTAAATTACAATAACCACCCTTGAGGTTTGACATAAATACAGGGTCCTCTCTTCTAGTTTGAGAAATTACAAGGAGCTCCCTTGAAATTAAAAATCACAGTAAACTGAGTATTTTACCCCTATAATTTTCTTTCTCCTCTCTTCGCTATCACTTCAGTTAAAAAAAAATGAAAATACCAGTGGTGGTCAGTCAGCCATTGGTGGCCGTGGAATTGTGGGGAAACCCCAGTGAAGGCTGGGGATTTGGTGACAGAAACAGAGTGTAGGGAGGGAGCAGTTCTTGTATTTTTAAAAATTTAACCTTCTATCAAACAACTGTGTTGGCTGATACAATTTTTAAGCCTCAGGTGATGTTTTTGCAATTTCTCAAACTAGATGGGAGGCCTCTGTAATTATGCTAAACCGCAAGTGTGGTTTGTGTAATTTACCCTAAGATTTATATCCTCCTATTTAGCATATGCAGAGACATGCCTGACAAACATGAATGCATGGAACACCAGGCTCCCAGAGGGAGCAAGTCAGGAAAATAAATGTGTTAGGATGAAAAGTATAATAAGTGGGCTAGCTGTCCCAACCATGGGGATATTGGCTTTTAATGCATTACTAAAACATTTATAAGTAATAATCATTAAAAAATCATTGAACAAATAACAGAGGTTAGATTTTTGTTGGTTGGTGTTTTCTGTGTAAGCACAGTGGTGAGTTGACTGATCATTTGTTGCTTCATTGTTCATTGTAAAATGACAATTGATAGCATTTCTTCTTTCACTTATTAGGCACTGGGTCACATACCGGCTTCATTGATAGAATTTTTGGTTTGTTGGGGCACGTTTTTTCCCTGCATTTAAGGCAGAAACTGTTCTGTTTCATCCCTCCTTTTCCTATCATGTGGCATTTTTCGAGCATTCTATCAAATAACTTAAAGACTCTTATCTTCTTTCTATAATTTTGTGAATGTCTGGAATTGTCCCCTTTATTCTTCTTTTGCTCATTTTCTTGATGAGTTGTTTTAGCTATGGCATGTGAGCTTTCTTTGTTGCATAGGATTTCCCTCCCTTTCTGGTGGTGCTTTTTGATAAGTATTATCTATGGAATAATAAAAAAGACAAAAAATTACAAATAGACAAAAGGAGAAAAAGAAAATAAAATAGAGATTTTAGAAGTGTGCAACATTCTGCTACCGTAGCCACAGCACACCACTATAAAATATATAGTAATACATATATATATATATTATACATAATAAATGCTATCTTTTGTGATGAAAAGGCTATCCATATATATATCTGTGCACGTATATAATTAAATTTATTTTGAAGATGTCATAATCTGCTGCCTTTTTAACATTTAATCTATGTCTATTGGCCAGCTGAAACTGTAATATACAGAATATTTTACTACATGAATAGATCGGGTAATGGTCATCTTACCCTCAGGGAGCTGAAACGTGGAGACCTAATTGCTGCAATGCATCATGCTGATGAGGAGGAAGACATAAATAAAGTTTTGAGGTAAATGTGGAGAAAGTGGCATAAGTAATCTTTTATATTTATTTATTTCTGTTTTATTTGATTTATCGTTGTGGTCATGTCATTCTTTTGTGTTTGTGATAGGCCACCGGTGTGCCGGACCTACCAAAGACACCACAAACAGCAACATGCATGAAGGTTAGAATAGGGAATTAGCACATGCAGGTTGTTACAACCAGCATGTGCGCATTGGGGGGGGGGGAGGGGTAGTTTTGTAATCCATATGCTGAGGGAATAATCTGCATGTGCAAGGGAATTCGGTTAGAGAGGGGTAGAGGAGAGGTATAAATAGCTAGAAGAAGAGGGAGAGGGTAGCTGGTTTTTGGATAGAAGAATTGGGAGAGTAAGGGCCTCTCGAATGCTCTGGATTGTTCTTGTTTTCTTGCTGAAAAGTATTGATAGCTATTGATATTTGATTGTTGTTTGAATTTCTATCGGGGTTCCTATCAATTTGGTATCAGAGCATTTCGATCCTAATGGTGAACTTGACTGATCCAGTCAGTGATTTGGAGACGAGGGTGGAAGGCATTCAACTGGGAGATGTTGTCATGAGGAGTGCGTTTCAAACGACTGAGAGACACGTAGCGAACCTGCTAGAGTAGTTCGCGAGGATGCGAGCGAGATGGGAAGAACAGGAGCGGGCGAGCAAGAGCAAGAGGAAGAACGAGGAGAGACGGGAGGAGCAAGAGAGAGAGAGAGAGAAAGGGGGAGCATGATGAGGAAGACCAACCTGCGGGTTCACCCTTGTCAAGGGAGGGAACGCCGGTAGCTGGAGGGAGAAGTGGCGAAGGGGGCGACTGGGTCAATGGTGTCGGAAGGCAAGAGTACTGTGGGAGATGCCTGGAAATACCCATCTTCGAGGGAGATGATTGTCATGAACCTAGGGTTCATAATGGGGCTGGATTGGCAATCGGAAGAATCCGATTTAGTAGAACTAAGAACAGAAAGTTTAAAAGGATATTTGGACAGAATTGGGGGAAGGATGTAGAGAGAAATGAGGGAGAGAAGTAGAGAGAAAATGAGAGAGAATCAAATATTCATTTCAATAATTTTCAGCATACCATCCCCTCCATTTACATCAGCCTTATATAGGCATATTTGTCCCCTAACAGCCTTGCACATGCAGCCATGTGCACCTAACTAATTGCTAGAATATCCCTAACAAACTATTCTACCCTATTACAATAATACCCTTTTATTACTCATAGGGTCATGACAATTCCCCCCTCCATAAGAGAGTTCTTGTCCCCAAGAACTTGTCGCAAGTAGCCATTGCTCTTCATCCAATTCCAATCTTCTCTATGCGGATAATCCTCCTTTCTTTCTTTCTACTTCTAGGTCGCTTCTTCTTCATTCTTAGGTTTTCAAGATCAATTCCAAGTATGAATTGACCCAGAATTTCAATAGGGAAAACTTCATTACCATCCAAAACAAGTAAGAAGGGCAGATCTTCAGCCATTGTTGCTATTACTCTATCCCCATTCAACCCACAGCCATGTTTTGCTGTAGAAATATCAACAGCAGCCTCAAAATGCAGCAATGGAGGTTTGTATTCTTTCCTTGAATACTCATACCAAGGCTGTTTGTGAGCATTAACATTAGGAGATGCTGCAACTTCACTTCCAGCCAACGATTGCTGAATAATTGACACCTGGCCAAGTGTTTCAGCACTAGTAAGAGTGCTTGAGAGACTGTCAATTGGTTGAGTGTCATCCTCCAATCCCTTTTCCTCACTTTTTTCTTCCTCCTCTTCCCCTTCTTCCTTAAAGTTGGACTGCTCTTGTTGCAGAATCCCAAAAACATCACTATCGAGAACTTCTTTTCCAAAGGAATCGGTGTGTTCCTTTAATTCTCCTTTTGTCCACACACCTTGTACCGAACCCTTGCAAAGTCTGCTATTGCTGCCAGCATTGTCATTATCGTCACCTTTCTTGTCCATTCCACCTAGGCCGACATACTTCTTCCACTCCGTATTGGAGGTAGGCAGTGAATCTGCTTCTTGCCTCCTAAATTTTTCCTTCGGCTGTTCCATTTTAAGGAATTCATCTTTGTTAAAACTTCCGTGATAATCATCAAGTATTCCACCGGAAAGTTGTAATGATACTTCTTAATTAGTATCATTGCAAACTCTTGCAGCTTCTCGCGGAACATTCGAACGAATTCCTTGCACTCTTCTTGTATTACACTTCTTGTTTCCTTGTCAACTTGGCTAATCTCCTTCTCAAAATCCTTTCCCCATGTTTGATGTTGCTGGTCAACTGAAAAGACAGCCTTCTTTGGCTGCCATTGAGGCTCCATTCCAACTGAAAAGGAAGCTTTCTTCTGCTGCAATTGAAGGCTCATATGCTCCATGTATGCACTACCTCCCCTAGCTTCACGAGTAGGACACCCCACTGAAAATGCAGCTTCCTTTGGCTGCCATTGAGGCTCCATTCCGGCTGAAAATGAAGCATTCTTCTTCATGTATGCACTGCTTTCCATGGCTGATTTTTCACCAACAGTATACTTCGAAATCCAAGGAGCTATATACATACTACTCTTCTTCACCTCTCCAATTCAAACAAAGTTACCCAATTCAAAGTTGAAATTACCCTTTGTTTACCTTACTAGCAGCCTAGGATTTGATTGGAATTACCACATGCGGAATTCCTCTTCACTGATTCGTTGCTCAATCCCTTCCCCGGAGCCACGGACAAGTTGCCTTAACCTTCTCGATCTGGGCCAGAACTGTTCATCCACCTCCTACCACCCAAGCAATCTTGCAATCTTGGACTTTAGCCTCTTATATTTGGCTGAGACCCCACAAAATTTAGCGGCAGTAAGAGGGATCGGAAGCTGGGCGGTGGCCGAGATCTGTTGCTAAGAAGCAACAACCAAGATCGCCTGGGTTTGCTTGCTTCTAACACACACAGCGACTTGGATCCAGCCACTAGAACAGTTATAATTTACACAAGCCGCTGGAATTGAAGGCTAAGGATGTTCACGGAATTGGCCGGGGCTCTTCGCTTTTTTTGTTCGAACAACCACGTCTTAAGATCGCCTGGAATCGAATAACCCAATCACCGACTAATGGTTGGAGGACCCCCCGCACTCCTCGAGTTCACCTTTCAAATCCGTCTCACTCTTCATCCTCTGACAGACTCTGATCCCCTTGAAACGTCCACCGTTTGGATCGAATTTGCTTGCTTGTGCTTGCCTCACCCAATCACTGTCCGTTTGGATTGGATCACTGGCTCGGTCACGTAATTTATCGAAATTTCGCTGGGTTTGCTTCGCGTTCCACTTTCAGCCTCAATTAGCAGCCAACGTTCCACCCCGTGCTTCAGAATCAATTTTCGAGGGTCACCCGTAGCAACTGTGGATCAGATGCTAAGAATTTTCAAACTCCAGCAAACTGAACAGCTAAGCAACGGATCCGATTCCGCCTTCTGGCTCGTCTGTTGCAAAGTCTCCTGCACTCGCTTCACCTTCTTGATCAACTACAGCAACAAATCACCCTGCTGTTACACCTTCAAGTCAACAACCTAATTTGAAGCGATTCACGCTTCCACCTTCAAGGTCTCTCCGATTCCGATCTCATACCTGTTGCGCCACTTGGATTTTTACTTCAAATTCAACTCGTATCACTGTCGAAACTTGAATCAATACCACAGCCAAGGATGGGCTGCTCTGATACCAATTGTCATTAACCTAGGGTTCATAATGGGGCTGGATTGGCAATCGAAAGAATCTGATTGAGTAGAACTAAGAACAGAAAGTTTAAAAGGATATTTGGACAGAATTAGGGGAAGGATGTAGAGAGAAATGAGGGAGAGAAGTAGAGAGAAAATGAGAGAGAATCAGATATTCATTTCAATAATTTTCAGCATACCATCCCCTCCATTTACATCAGCCTTATATAGGCATATTTGTCCCCTAACAGCCTTGCACATGCAGCCATATGCACCTAACTAATTGCTAGAATATCCCTAACACACTATTATATCCTATTACAATAATACCCTTTTATTACTCATAGGGTCATGACAATGATCCAGATGGTTGGGTCTTTAGGGTTGAGCGCTATTTCGTTGTAAACCAGCTGTCCTATGCGGAGAAGCTAGAGAGCGTTGAAGGAGCGACTCTGTCGTGGTTTCAGTGGGAGCAGCGAAGGCGATGGGTGAGGAGTTGGGGGAAGCTTAAGTCGACGGGTGAGGAGTTGGGAGTTGCGGTGAAAGGGCTAGCTGACGAGGAGAAGATGGACACAGCAGCACTTCGTTTGGAGGGTGCTGCACTTCCATGGGGCCCAGTGGGAGTGAAGGAGATGAAGAGAGATTCGTGTGGGTAAGAAAGCAAACCTGAAAGACGAAGCCATAGGGCGCCGCCATCGCATCTCTGCTCAAGCAATGGCGAAGAAGGGGAAGGCGAAGAAGAAAAAGCCGGTGACTAGACAACCACAAGGTGATAGCAAAAGCGTCAAGAAGAAACGTAGGAAGAAGAAGAAGCTTCAGAAATACCAAGCTCCAGTCCCAACCAAAGACACCGCGATGCCAATTCAGTCTGATTCAGACGCTGACGATGATTCCTCCTCCAGTGAGACCAAGCCCGAGAAGATCTAGAAACTTCTCGAGCCCTACACCAGGTTCCAGCGGATTAACTTCCTTGTCGGCGTTGCCGTGCCCGACGCTTTCCTCTTCACTCGCCTCCGCGATGCTGCAGATCGTGACATATCTCGTCGCAAGCTTGTCGTCTATGGCCTTGCGTGGGACACGATGCGAGAAACCTTAGTCTCTGCCTTCGAGTCATATGGCGAGATTGAGGACTACAACGTCATCTTAGATCGGGTCATGGGCAAGACCAAGGGCTACAGCTTCGTCCAGTTCAAGATGAGATTGGAAGCGGCCAAGGCATTGAAGCAGCCGAGGAAGAAGATCGGGAATCTGATGTCAAGGACGATGGATCTGGTAACGTCCAAGGAGGGCATCGTACCGATGATTGGGGCGCCATCAAGGGTCCAGCCATCTCCTACCACTTTTGATGAGGTGTTCCTGTGCATATTTGACTATACAGAACCTCAAGTTAAACCTGATTTTGTCATCCCTGTTGCTCGATATCATGGCTCTTGTCTTACGTCAGGTCCTTCACCTTCAACATTTCAGACTGGACTGCATAATGGTCTAAGAGCACAGAAAGTTGCATGCATGTCGTCTGGGTCCACTTTGGGTGCTGTTATTGTAGAAGCAGAGAATAATCTTGAAAGTGAGGCACATGAAAATAAGGAAGACTTGAAAATAAAATTGAAGGAGTTGCTTCGAGGGAGGTCTGGCGTTTTCAACTCTGAAAATTCCGAGGAAGACAAGGTCAAATTCGGGGAGCCAGGATGGAAAGAGAGATATTATGAAGAAAAGTTTTGGGTCAAAACTCCCGAGGAGCTTGAGATGATACAGAAAGATGTTGTTTTGAGGTATGCAGAAGGCCTATGTTGGGTTATGCACTACTATTATGAAGGGGTTTGTTCTTGGCAATGGTTTTATCCTTATCACTATGCGCCATTTGCTTCTGATCTTAAAAATCTGGGCCAGCAAAAATATGGAAAACTGGTAATTTGGTGGAGTCTCACCTTGAGGACAAGGTGAAAGTGCGGGAGGGGAGTAATGATAGGCCACTGGTGTATCGGACCTACCAAAGACACCACAAACAGCAACATGCATGAAGGTTAGAATAGGGAATTAGCACATGCAGGTTGTTACAACCAGCATGTGCGCATTGGGGGGGGGGGGGGGGTAGTTTTGTAATCCATATGCTGAGGGAATAATCTGCATGTGCAAGGGAATTCGGTTAGAGAGGGGGTAGAGGAGAGGTATAAATAGCTGAGAAGAAGAGGGAGAGGGTAGCTGGTTTTTGGATAGAAGAATTGGGAGAGTAAGGGCCTCTCGAATGCCCTGGATTGTTCTTGTTTTCTTGCTGAAAAGTATTGATAGCTATTGATATTTGATTGTTGTTTGGATTTCTATCGGGTTCCTATCAGTTTGCATGTGTGTTTTAGCTTCATTCATCAATTCTACTTGTTATTGCTTCTTATTTTCTTTCCTAATTCATTTCTCCTACAGATACTTCTCTTATGAACACTTCTACGTGGTATACTGCAAGTTCTGGGAGCTGGATACAGATCATGATTTCTTTATTGATAAAGAAAACCTTATCCGATATGGTAACCATGCCCTTACCTACAGGATTGTTGATAGAATATTTTCCCAGGTTTGTATGATCAGATAATTCATGCCAACAACGTTTTTTGTGGACAGATAAGTTATCTGGTAATTAGAGCTTCAGCTAAATCTTGTCCTTTTCATTTTTACTACTTCACTGGCATCTCAGGTACCAAGAAAGTTTGCTAGTAAGGTTGAAGGCAAGATGGGATATGAAGATTTTGTTTACTTCATACTATCGGAAGAGGATAAATCATCTGAGCCTAGTCTTGAGTACTGGTATGTATATATGTCTGCATAAAGATATTATCTCAATCATATTTGAACTGATACTCTGGTAGTTTTGAGCACTAGTCTTGAATAATGTTTTTATTGTGAAGTATATGATTCTTGAGACAACTTAGAAGGAAACATGCCGCGTTGTGCAGAAGAACTATGCTATTTCTTTCTGTCTCTTTCTATCTGATGGAACTTTCTTGACTGGGCAGAGTTTCAGTTAGTGATTATATGCAGAAATTCTTGCTGTCTACAGCTTGACATGAATTCAAGTTGGTATCTTTCAATAGTTACAAATGCAAACCATGATGTACCAGGGAGAAAATAATGTTGAGATGTTTAAACTAGGACCAATATTACCAGAAACCACTAGTACTCTAGATATTTCTATTTAGAAATCCACATCCTAAAGCATGATGTGCTTTTGGACCCAAGTAGTAAATTTAGAGGGAGGATGAGCGATTCACTTACTTTTAGATTTTAATTGGTGACAGTGGAATATTTTCATGTTTGGAAATACCTTAATGTAATTAGCTTGATCTATACAAGTCATTTTATGTGGTACCACATTCTTGAATGCATACGATCACTTTCATTCCAGATAATGTTGCATTGCAGATGTTTGTTGCTTAACTTAAAATAGGCATGAAGCTCGACTTTATTAGATGTTGTTGAATGCTATGAGGACTGTTTTCTTATGCAAGCTATTGCAATTTAAAAAAAAGTCACTTATATGTAGTTTAAAACTTTTGAGATCCCTTAATCTTTATGGGATCTTGTGTTCTGAGTATTTTGAGCATTGCAATATGGATTCAAGATGATTAATTTAGTAAACACATTGGTCAATGGACATAGGAAAGAAACAGTGGTTGATGGGTTCTGGTAATCTGTTCTCAAAGTCTAATTTTACTGGGTTGGAATATTTTGTGAGCTAAAATGATTGTTATGTATTACCTTGTTAGAAGTGTGACTTGATATTCAACCACCCGTGTCACCAAATTGAAGAACACAGCTGCCCAAAAGTTAATAAGAAAAATGATGAAAGGAAAAGGTAGAGGTCAATTTGAAAGTAAAGCATGACAGTTGACCCATAAATGAAGTCTTGAGATCTAATTGAGCCATTAATATTGTCAACTACTAGTTTGGTTGAGCTTGATAGTTTTTTATCAATATATACTTTCAAGAACATAAAGAATTTGAGAGATTTTATATAATTTCCCTGCAATACCAAAACCTTTAGAAAACTTGTTCTTCCCTCCATCATAGTAGTGTTCCTTCTTCATGCTTTTGTTAGAGAAAGTAAAACATTGGAAAAGGAAAGTTGTATAATGGAGGATGTTCTAAGCAACCTCTAAAGACATAAGAAGTGTCTTAAAGTTGGCTCTGGGGCCTGCCCAAGCATTAAATTGGGATGTTTTGGATGATGATGGGCCTTACTAGAAGCTTTGCTAGGCTTAATTTTGATAATGTTTCTTAAAGTCTTTTTGGTAACTGTAATTATGTGTTAAGAGTTTTATTTGTAGTCTTTTTCTAATCTTATTTGTTAGAATGTTGTCTCAAGTAAAATCCAGTGTACTAGCAGTTAGAATGTACCAGTTTAGTGGGTATAGATAGGTGGTCCTTCAGCTTGTAATTAGAATTAAGTTTGGTGGTAAAACCGGGAATGTCTATACCGGTTATAAGACCTAGAGATTAACACCCTATTTTTCTATAAATAGGACAGGGGTCTAGGCTTATGTTGTGGTGTTCATTCTCACGAGTAAGTAGGGAGAGAAAAGGTTGTGTGCAAGAAATAGTCTTTGTAATCTTGGAAAGACTTGTAACCGTGAGGGTGAGAGTTGTACTGCTATCATTCTGAACAAAAGAAGGCTGCTATCGGGAGGCTTTAGAGGCTGGATGTAGGGTTGTCCTAAGGGGCAATCTGAACTAGGATAACTGCTTGTGTTCTTCTGTGGTTTGGTTTATTTTTTCTGTCATTTACATTATGTTTTCATTATCATTCTCTTTTGTTTCTGTTGTCGTTGGAATCTGAGAGTGTGCGCAAGGGTGAGGCAGTGAAATCCGATCAAGAAATCTAATTCTAAGTGCTCCTAAGTTAACATTATTATTAGTAGTTTTAGATTTTGTTTGGTTTCCTATTAGGAAAAGGATTTCTTAATCTTAGTAAGAATAGGGTTACTAAAACTCTATAAATACTATTGTAATCTCCTTTTTCATTAGCGAACAATTTCATTTTTCTTTAAGCATTGATGCTTTCTTTCCTTTTCTTCTTCTTCTTTTTTTTTTTCTTTCTCCTTTCATTGTTTCATTCTTTGATAAGCTTTTATTCATTATAATGCCACTGGAAAATTAATGAATTCATTGTTTGAGGTAATGCCCAAGACATTTGGTTTATCAACTAAACTTGATATTGAATATTCTAAATCAGGTTCAAGTGCATAGATTTGGATGGAAATGGAGTTCTGACAAGAAATGAAATGCAATACTTTTACGAAGAGCAGTTACATCGAATGGAATGCATGGCCCAGGAACCTGTGCTCTTTGAGGATATATTATGTCAGATAGTTGACATGATTGGACCAGAGGTTAGCTTATATATTCTTTTATTTCTTGTAATTTTCCCCTTTTAGTGGTAGGCATGGATTTTCACTTTGTGTTTAGTTTTTGTTTTAAGTAAGCTTTAAATCAACTTAGGGTACCACTATAGTTACTAAGTTGGCTTACAGTTTGCTACTGCATTTCTCTTGTTATGCTTGAGCAACTGGTCATAAAAGGAGTTTTTGAATTTGGTTAACGACATTCTAATTCTGAGTATTCTATGGTCACATTTAATGAAAAACATAAGTTCTCCATTTAACTGTTTCATTATTTTAATCTGGGGCTTGGGATTTCTGGGATCTTGATTGTTTCCCAATACTTTTCTTTTGACCCTTCAGCTTGGATCTTTCTGACTAATCAACAAATACTGATGCTGCTGCAATTCCCAACTTCTATCATGCTACTGCATATTCTACTCTATGTCTTAATAAGGCACAGTCAGGTGGCATTGCTTCATAATAATATATGATGATCTAGAATAAGCCCTAGTCAGGTATATTGTGTCTGGGGCGAACTAATGGTAATACATGGTCCAGGCAGGGATTCAACCACCCATTACTTAAACTAAAGAATTTGTGTTCTTTTTATTGCAGAATGAAAGCTATTTGACGCTACGTGATTTAAAAGGCACTAGACTTTCTGGAAGCGTATTCAATATTCTTTTTAACCTTAACAAATTCATGGCTTTTGAAACTCGTGATCCATTTTTAATTCGTCAGGTATGCACTAGTCTGTCTTTCTTGATTCTAAGAAAGTATTGGTACTCTTGAAACTGCTTTAACTAGTTCTGTTACTGACCGCAATTGTTTTAATTAACAGGAGCGGGAGAATCCAAGCTTAACCGAATGGGATCGTTTTGCACACAGGGAATATATTAGACTTTCCATGGAAGAAGATGCTGAGGATGCCTCCAATGGAAGTGGAGATGTTTGGGATGAATCACTTGAGGCCCCCTTTTGAGTTCCTGTTGGTAAGCTATCTGAGTGCCTCTGTTTCATGCATTAAATGTGAAGGTGGTCTTTCAGTATAGTAGGGTTGATATTAAGGTCCGTTTATATACTAAATTAAGCTCCAATGAGTACACATCAATTGCTTATAAAACAAGGATCTTAATGTATAATTTGTTATTCTTGCCAATATATGTGATGAAAAGCTTTAAATGTCAACTTTGACATAATATTGGGCTGAACAGATGATCAAATCATATTATAATTGTGAATAAAATAATGTGTGTATTTCAAAATGTATAATATAAGATAATATATATACAAGTATTTTAAGTTAATTATACTAATATCCCTTACTTATCTTATTTAACACTCCTCCCAAGCTGGAGCATATATATTGAGCATGCCCAACTTGGTACAAATGTAATTCACACGAGAACCTCTAAGTGACTTGGTGAGTAAATCAGCTAACTGATCGTTAGAACCCACATATGTTGTAACTACATCCCCAGATAGCACATTTTTTCAAACAAAGTGACAATCAATTTCAATGTATTTGGTTCTCTCATGAAAATCAAGATTAGAAGCAATATGTATTGCAACTTGATTGTCGCAAATCAATTGCATAGACTTCACCTGAGTAACTTCTAACTCCTCAATTAATTGTTTCAGCCACATTAGCTCACATGTTGTTACGACCATTGCCCCATATTCAGTTTTTGCACTGGATTTGGCGACAACAGTTTGTTTCTTACTTTTCCAACATACTAGGTTTCCACTAACAAATACACAATATTCAGATGTGGATCGCCTATCCTGCCCAATCAACATTCGTATATCCCACAATTTGATTGTGCCCATGATTTTGATACAATACACCTCAACCGGGGCGACCTTGATTGTGAGGTAATTAAGTTTTCCAATTAGTTGACAGTAGTGCCCAAGGTCAAAAATAGGCTCCCCCTGTTCCGGGAGCAATTTGATATTCGGATCCATAGGGGTATTTATTGGCTTACATCCAAGCAACCTTGTCTCCTCTAGCATATCCAAGGCATACTTTATTTGAGAGATATATACGTATCGCTTTGATCGAGCTAGCTCAATACCCAAAAAATATTTTAAGGGAACCAAATCCTTAGTTTGAAACTATTGGTGAAGATGTGCCTTCAATTTAGTGATACCAACATCATCATCCCATGTAAATACTATATCATCAACATATACCACTAGAAGAATGCAGTGGCCAGGCTGCTAGCAATAAAAAAATAGAATGATCAGCTCCACTATGAGTTAACACAAACTCAAGAACAGCTGAACTGAATAAATCAAACCAAGCTCGAGGAGACTATTTTAGGCCATATGAGGATTTTCGAAGGTGACATACCAGCCTAGACTCCCCTTGAGCAACAAAGCCAGGAGGTTGCTCCATATACATTTCTTCTTGTAAATCGCCATGAAAAAAGGCATTCTTAATATCCAGCTAATGAAAAGGCCAGTGAAAGATACAAGAAAAGACGAATAGAAGAGATCTTAGCAACAGGGGAAAAAGTTTCGCCATAATCAAGGCAAAAAACCTGAGTGTATTCTTTGGCAACGAGGTGAGCCTTAAGGTGATCAGTCCGGCTGTCAAGACCAACTTTAACAGTGTAAACCCAGCGACAACTAGCAGGAGACTTACCCTAGGGAAGTGGTACCAAGTCCCAAATCTTGATGGACTGTAAGACAGACATTTTTTCAACCATAGCATCCAGCCACCCTAGATGGGAAAGAGCTTCTGGAACAAATTGAGGGAGAGAAATAGAAGATAAAGAAGAAACAAAAGTAGAATATGTAGGGGACAAAGAAGTATAACTAACAAAATGTGAAATGAGATGGAGAGTAGTGCAACAAGGAGTACCTTTACGAAGAGCAATAGGTAAGTCAAGATCAGAAACCAAGGGAGACGAACCAAAGGAAGAAGAACCACTTGGCACAGAGGATGAGTCAGTGGATAGATCCATTGACCCAACGACGACTGGTGCTACTGATGGGGCCACAGGTCGAGGACGTCATTGATAAACCTGAAGATTGGGGCGATTAAGGCGAGATACAGAGAGTGGTGGAGAAGGAGAAGAGGAAAAGTCAAGAAAAAGAACATGCAAAGATACGCCAGTAGACACGGACTTGGAGAACTCAGACGAAGGGAGAAAATAAGGAGATGACTCAAAGAAGGTAACTTCTGCTGAAACAAAATAGCGAGCTAATTGAGGAGAGTAGTGTCAAGCCTTGAGAGGGAGACTTGAATTCGGTTAGTTTAAGATGTGAGAAAAGAAGATTGGAGAGAGAATTTGGAGAAAAAGAGAGAGAGTTTAGAGGGAAAAAATTCAATTCACATTCAACAATCAATTCCCATCCTCCCGCGTGAAAGCCTTATATAGGTTGTTCCCAGTGGTTGCATTCAAACTGAGGGTATTATGGTGAAAGCTATTGTAATAGATTCGATTAGCTCCTACCAATGCAACAACTGAAATTTAAAAATCAAACGAAAATTACAATGCAACCCTTGGGGTCGTGACACTTTCCTCTCTTTCAAGAAGATTCTTGTCCCCAAGAATCCTTTACAGTAGGCCGACAACTCGTGGGAATCTTGTTAATAGCTCTGGTAGGTACTCCCATGTAGTGTGGTCTGGTTGTAGCTGTGACCATTGGACTGAGACTTGTGTTAGGGGTGCTACTCCCTGATAGACCACCCTCTTATCTAGGATGGCCAACGGCTCTAGGGTCTCTTTGAGTTCATCTTCTATTACTGGTAGTTGTTAGTTGGTAGTGGCCCTTGGTTCAATGGATTTCTTGAGCAAAGACACATGAAACACCAGGTGCATGTTGATCCCCTTAGGCACCTTAGCTTGTAGGCTACCTTCCCCACCCTAGCTTCAATGACATAGGGTCCAAATTACTTGGGACTGAGCTTTGATATTGGTGTTGAAGTGAAGGGTTGTTGCAAGAACCTCTTCACTTTAAGGAACACCTTGTCCTCGATCTCAAAAGCCCTATCACTTCTCCTCTTTGTCAGCTGCCTACTTCATCCTATTTTGGGCATCAGCTAGCTCATTCTTCAAGGTAGAGAGTGTGTCCCTCCTTTGTTGTAAGTATTGCTCCATTGCTGCTAGGCTAGAAGAATTACTAGCTATAGCTGACAAGAGAGGGGCTTGTACCCGAACATTGGCTCAAAGGGGCTTCTCTTGATGGCACTATGAAAAACAAGAGTTGTACCACTGCTGAGCTAGTGGTAGCCACTTGTTCCAATTCTTTGGCCTCATAAAACACATGCACCTCAAGTAAACTTTAAGACATTGGTTAACCCTCTTCGTTTGGCCATCGGTCTGAGGGTGTAACCCTACTCCCAGCTTCTTGAACAGTTCTTTCCAGAAATTGCTGGTGAAGATTTTATCACTGTTTGATACTATTGTCTTAGGAACCTCATGTAATTTTACCACTAAATCCAAGAACACCCTAGTCACCTCTTGGGCAGAGAAATGATGCGTGAGACTGATTAAATGTCCAAATTTTGTCAGCCTGCCTACCACTACTAAAATCACGTCCTTGCCTTCAAATTTGGGTAACCCCTCCACAAAATCCATGGAGATCCCTTCCCATGCCTGTTCTGGAACCTCTAAAGGCTGCAACATGCCGGGATATGGCACTTGCTCATGCTTACACCTCTGGCATGTATTGCATGCCAGCACAAATTCTACCACATCCCTCTTTTGTTTTGACCAAAAGAATAGCTGTCTAACCTTGTGATAGGTGGCCCTGATCCTTGAATGACCCCCTAAGGGTGAGCAATGTAGGGGCTTCAATATCTTCTCTTTCAACCTCTTATCTTCTCTAGGTAATACCTCCATTTGTCCATGGCCTTCAACACTGCCATCAGCTCCTTCTCATACACACTCCACCCTAAGTGTTTAGGTCCCAAGGTCTGGTTGATGTAGGCAATAGGCCTTCCCTCTGCATTAGGACAACCCCTATCCCCTTATCACAAGCATCCGTCTCCACTGTGAATTGTTTGGAAAAGTCTAGGAAGGCTAATACAGGTGCTTGTGTCATCGCCTTCTTTCTTCAATAGATTTTTTAGAGGTCTGCTAATCACCCCCATAATGCCTTATAAATTTCCGGTAGTAGCCTGTCAATCCCAAAAAAACCCCTCAGCTTTCTTACAGATAAAGGGCCTGGCCACTCCACCATTGTTGCGACCATGTTGGGGTCAGTTTTAACCCCTTCCTCCGAGATAATATGCCCTAAATACCCCACCTCATTCTTGGCAAAAATACACTTAGATAGCTTGGCATACAATTGGTTTGTTCTAAGGACTTCAAATGTTGTTTGAAGGTGGGTTATGTGTTGTTCAATACTTGGACTGTAGATCAGTATATCGTAAAAAAAAAACTAGGATGAACTTTCGAAGGTAAGGGGAAAAAATTTGGTTCATGAGCGCTTGAAAGGTGGCAGGAGCGTTTGTAAGGCCAAACGGCATGACTACAAATTCATATTGGCCTTGGTGGGTTCAAAAGCTGTTTTGAGGATATCTGTAGATTTCATCCAGATTTGATGATATCTGGATCGAAGGTCTAGCTTAGAGAAAATTTTGGCTCCTGCTAATTCATTCAATAGGTTATCTATAAGGGGAATAGGGAATTTGTTCTTGATGACGGTAGTCAACACAAAATCCCCAAGAGCCATCCTTCTTCTTAACCAACACAAGTGATGCAAAAGAGCTTTGGCTTGGTTGTATGAATGAAGTGGCTAGCATGTTGGAAATTTGTTTTTCAATCTCAGCCTTTTGGGTGGGTGAATAACTATAAGCTCGAATGTTTGCTAGGGTAGTTTGAGGTTTGAGGGGAATGGCATGGTCTCTTTGGGGTGGTAAAGAGTTAGGCTCTTTGAACAAGTCCTTATACCTCTCCAAAAGTAAGTTCAAGCTATCTACAGTAGTTACTTGAGAATAGGTTGTGTAGCATCCCCCCTTCTCACACAGTTGAGGCCCCATCTCCTCCTCTAGTTCTTCCCTTTTTACAGCTTGGATTGAGTAGAGCTGTGTAATTTGCCCCCATTTTTTTTTAAATAACTTATGCAACTTTTTCCCTTTAATCATCTTGCACTTCCCTTGTTCCAGGCTGCCAGTCAACTTAAGTTTCTTACCTCTAGCTTGTCGAAGTCAAAGGTGAGTGGACTGACCGTCCTCATCCAATCCACTCCAAGGACAATATCGCAGCCCCCCAACTCTAGTATCCTCAAATCAGCCCTAAACTCATAGCCATGCATCACCCATTTGAAGTCAATGCACTTACAATGGCACATCTTGTGCCCGTTGGCTACGATCACTGAAAGTGGGGTGGTGTGGGTCATTTTGCATTTCAACTCACTGGTAGTAGCTTCGTTCAAGAAGCTATGAGTGCTATCACTATTGATCAACACCATCAGCCTCTTACTTCTTACTTGTCCCACCACTTTGATAATCTTCCTAGTAGGGCCTCCCCTTAGAGCATTGTCGCAGCTATGGGGGCAATATTGTAATTAGTCCTTCAGTTAGTTGGGTTAGTTACTCGGATGTATGGAATAAAGGATGTAGAGAATCATAGCTTAGGCACATGGCCACTTGGCGGGCCAATTGGCTGTTCTAGAAGATGTACTAATCGCCTCCCTTATAAATAAAGAAAGCTACCGAGGATGGGGATCAAGTAAGAATTCTACATTGATCTTTTCCCTCATTTTCCTCTCTCAAATTATGTCTCTCTTAATCTCTCTCTTTCTTTCTTTTCCCTCCCTTGTTTCTCCTTCCCGCCTATTTGGCCTTCTCTCAATTACGAGAAGGTGCTTAATCAGATCGAGGATCTGACAATTGGTATCAAAGCCGACGACCTGAGCGCTAAGGATGGCTGACCGCACCAGGGCGAAACAGACAGAATCTAGGTTGGAGGCTATGGAGGGTGGAATGCGACAGTATCGGGAGCAAGTGGAGGACCGTCTGGATCTGTTAGAGTTGGGCATCAGAAACACACAGGAGGAGATTAATCGAAGTCGATCGGAATATACTACTAATTTGGATTGGAAAGTGGATCGAGCAATGACTGGGCTACGGGAGGAGATTGTGGGGCTCAGCCAACAGCTTAATCAACAATTGAGTGCTGCCTTAAGCCTCTTTGCTCAACAATCGCACGCCAGTTTACCCACGGATTTTCCTCCTAGAGCATCATCGGCGCCAATCTTGATAAGACCAAGGGAGAGACGGAGGTATAACGGTCATGGAGAGACCGAAGAAGGAATGGAGACTGATCAACACAATTTGAACCATGGAGGAGGTAGAAATCACTTCACGCTACAAGGACCAAGAATAGAGATCCCTCCGTTTGAAAGGGATAGGCCGTGGTGGTGGATGCGGCGGTGTGAGAGAGTTTTTTACCAATATCGGGTGGCTGAGGGAGAGAAGGTGAACACTGAAGCTGCTTACTTGGATGATGTAGCGGATGCATGGTTCCAAAATTGGAGCCGGGAAAGGGCTGAGTGGAGTTGGCCTTAGTTCGTTAATGGGCTTTGTAGTCGGTTTGGGGAGAAGACTAGGATGAACGTTATTGAAGAATTCAATAAGCTAAAACAGAGGGGAACGGTGGAAGAATACCAGGTACGATTCGAAGAGCTACGATCACTATTGTCGCTAGCTCATCCGTCCTTGGATGAAAGTTATTTTGTATCTAGCTTCATCAGCAGGTTGGATGACTTGATCCGACCTACGGTCAAGATGCTTTATCCAACATCAGTGGGGCAAGCGGCGGAACAGGCCAGACTCCACGAATTGTCGCTAGAAACCTTTGCCAAGAGGCATCGATTGTCGGCTAAAGGAGGGAGGGAGGATACCTCCTACGCGGGAATGAATAGAAGTAACAACCAATCCTGGCCTAGGAATGGTACATCAGAAAGAAATCCACTGATCCAATTACTCGCCAAGGCTCTACCTATAGAACAGAAGATGCAATTGGGACTTTGCTTTAGATGCGGAGAAAAGTATGGAGTAGGCCACCAATGTAAAAGGATGTTGTTGACAATGGAAGGGCCGGGGGAAGAAGATCGGGAGGAAGCTGAGGAGGAAGAACAAGGAGAACCCGACGAGAATGAAGGAGGGGGTGAATTGTCTATGCATGCGCTGCAAGGCTAGGCTTCGGGTAAGGTGCTTAAGGTGAAGGGACTAGTAGGGAAAAGGGCGTTGGTAGTCTTCATTGACAGTGGTAGCACTCATAGTTTCCTTGATGAGGAGACAGCCACTGCATTACAATGCCCCTTACAGGAGACCGCTCCACTCTCTATCTTGATAGCTAATGGAAGCCGGATGGTGAGTCAATCAAAATGCGTGGGGTTCAGATGGGTGATGAATGGGCATAAGTTCTCTGTTGATCTACGAATCCTAAGATTAGGGGGATGTCATGTGGTCCTAGGGGTGGATTGGATGCGAACGGTGAGTCCCTTGGTCTTTGATTTCAATACCTTGGATGTCACTTTGACAGGGAAGGCCAAAAGATAACTCTAGTGGGATTCCAAGGAACAAGGGAATGCAAAGTAGTGACGGGAAAGAGATTGCAAAGACTATTGGAGCAGGGGGGAACAACCATAGGGCAGTTACACTCCCTATATGCTCGAGAAATGGATGTTGGTGAAGAGGAGGAAATTGCACCAAGGAGGTTGGGTAGTGGGAAGCAGCACTGGGCCAAATCTTTACCCTCGACAAACCATCAGGTACACTCTAATGGCCCAATTCACACATTGTTAATGGAGTTTGAGGAATTATTTGCCACACCTACCACACTCCCTCCTCCCAGATTCCTTGACCATTCCATACACCTAAAACCAAACTGTGCACCTATAAATCTCCGAGCCTACCACTACTCCCCTATACAGAAAGCCGAAATTGAAAAACTAATCAAGGAAATGCTATCCAAATCCTTGATACAGCCCAACCAAAGTTCATTTGCATCTCTGGTCTTATTAGTAAAGAAAAAAGACGGGTCATGGAGGTTCTGTGTGGATTACCGGCAGCTTAACTCCATCACCGTCAAAAACAAATTCCCCATTCCCATCATCGAAGATCTCCTTGACGAGCTAGCTGGAGCATCTGTTTTTTCCAAACTGGACCTCACCTTGGGATACCACCAAATCCGAATGAACCCAAAAGACTACCACAAAACAGCTTTTCGTACCCACCAAGGACATTACGAGTTTTTAGTCATGTCCTTTGGCCTCACAAACGCCCCTGTAACATTTCAAGCCCTTGTGAACCATATCTTTGCTCCATACCTCCAGAAATTTGTGTTGGTTTTCTTTGATGACATTTTAGTATATAGTTCCAACCTTGATCAGCACCTAAACCACCTAAGGAAGGCTTTTGAAATCCTCAAACACCATCAACTCTATGTGAAAAGGTCCAAGTGTACTTTCACCGAGGCAAGAGTGGAGTATCTTGGCCATATCATTTCAAGGCAAGGGGTTAGTACAGACCCTCAGAAAATCGCAGCTAAGTCACAATGGCCCAAACCCAAGACCCTCAAAGAGTTGAGGGGATTCCTAGGACTCACAGGCTACTTCCGAAGGTTCATACAAGGGTATGGCTTGATCAGTAAACCCCTCACCAGTTTGCTGAAGAAGAACAACTTCCAATGGGGAGTTGATGCTGACAATGCTTTTGCATTTCTTAAAGAGGCCATGACCAAGGCACCCATTTTAGCACTACCAGACTTCTCCAAGGAATTTATATTGGAGACAAAGGCCTGCGATTCAGGGGTTGGGCAGTCCTAATCCAGGAGGGCAGGCTGATATCCTATTTGAGTCAAGTTTTAGCTCCAAGACATGTAGGCCTAAGCATTTACGACATGGAGCTGCTAGTCGTCCTAATGGCAGTGGAAAAGTGGAGATACTACTTAGAAGGCCGGCCTTTCACCATCCGGGCCGACCACGAAAGCCTTAAATTCTTATCCCAACAAAGGGCTCACAATCAACTACAAAGAAAAGGGATTTCAAAGCTCATGGGATTTGATTATGTGATCCAATATAGGAAGGGACGAGAAAATTTGGTAGCAAATGCTTTGTCCAGAAGAGAAGCGCAGGGTAGTGCCCATGCCATTTCAGCCTTGATACCAAACTGGGTGCAAGGCATAACTGCCAGCTACGAAAAGACTAACTGGATCCAAGAATTACTGGTTCGTCTATCGGTACAAACCCAGGAGGACTCGAGGTATACACTGAAGGAAGGATTGCTTAGATACAACGGCAGGGTGGTCATGGGGGGGATGAGCAATTAAAGAAAAATATCCTACAATCTCTACATGACTCTCCTATAGGGGGTCACTCAGGACTAAATGTAACTTATCATCGGGTGAAGCAACTCTTCTACTGGCCGAGACTCAAGAAGGATGTAACTCAGCATGTCCTAAGATGTACTACCTGCCAACGATGTAAACACGAGTAGGTGCCTTACCCTGGCCTCCTCCAACCTTTGGAGATACCTTCCCAAGTGCGGGAGCAGATAACCATGGATTTTATCAAAGGGCTGCCCAAGTTAGAAGGCTTTGACACTATATCGGTGATGGTCGATCAGGTCACCAAGTTTGGTCACTTCATTGCATTGGCGCATCCCTTTATGGCTACAGAGGTAGCCCGAAAACTAATGGACCGTGTATTTAAGCTACACGGAGTGCCACAGGCCATCATCTCAGATAGAGACAAGATTTTCACTAGCCAATTTTGGAAAACCCTACTTCACGGATTGGGCATTGGGTTACGACTGTCATCAACTTACCATCCGGAGACCTACGGCCAAACAGAAAAGGTTAATCAATGTCTCAAAACATACCTAAGGTGCTTATGCTTCACCCAACCCCGGAGCTGGAATAGATGGATCGCATTGGCCCAGTAGTGGTATAACACCAATTTCCACACGGCCCACAAGAGAACTCCCTTTGAAGCTCTATTCGGATATCCCCCTCCCCTAATTCTGGCTATCGTGCACTACAGCCCTGCAGAAACTACTACGGATCAATACTTATAAGCCAGACAAAAGGCCTTGCAAGTTCTTATACAAGAGCTTACTTCAGCTCAGCATCGCATGAAACAGCTGGCAGATAGGCACCGCACGGATTGCAATTTTGAGGTAGGCGACAAGATTCTTCTGAAAGTAAAGCGATTTCAACAGCATCTTTTTGCCAAGGGGCCTATCCCTAAACTCAGTCCTAAATACTATGGACCCTTCAAGTTTATTAAGAAGGTCGAACCAGTGGCATACCGGCTACTTCTTCCAGAGGGCGTGGGTTGTACCCAGTTTTCCACGTCTCTCTCTTAAAGAAGGCTACTGGCACAACAGTAGGAGTCAGCCAGGAGCTGCCAGAACTCCAGGAAGATTCCATTGTCGAAGCAGAGCCTAAAGCCATACTGGAAAAACGGGTGACCTACCAAGATTCTATGCCACTCACACGAGTTCTAGTGCAGTGGACACATTTGCATCTCGACCACATAACTTGGGAGTACCTTCTCGATCTTCTACAACGGTTTCCTCGGGTTACTAGTCTCTTTTAATTTCTTGGGGACAAGAAATAATTCAAGGAGGGGGGAGTTGTCACAGCCATGGGGGTAATATTGTAATTAGTCCTTTAGTTAGTTGGGTTAGTTACTCAGATGTATGGAATAAAGGATGTAGAGAATCATAGCTTAGGCACATGGCCACTTGGTGTGCCAATTGGCTGTTCTAGAAGATGTACTAACCGCCTCCCTTATAAATAAAGAAAGCTACCGAGGATAGGGATCAAGTAAGAGTTCTACATTGATCTTTTCCCTCCTTTTCCTCTCTCAAATTCTGTCTCTCTTTCTCTCCTTTCCCTCCCTTATTTCTCCTTCCCGCCTATTCGGCCTTCTCTCAATTACGAGAAGGTGCCTAATCAGATCGAGGACCTGACAAGCATGAAAGGAAATTTCTCTCCCTTCTTGTCCTTGATCTTCTTCATACACATCCTTTGCCTCTTTATTTTTTTCTTCCTGTTCTTCTTCCTCTTGGTCTTCTTCTTCCTTCCCCTCTTCTCCTTTCATATTAAGCAAGTGCCTCCTGCATTGATGGTTGGGGTCGTACTTGTCACCGCATTTGAAACACAATCCCAACATTCTCCTTTGTTCCATTGTTGGGGCTCTGTTAGCAGGGATATTAGGACCCCTCGCCCTCGCCCCCCGTGGACACTGTAGGCATCAAAGCCTTAGTGTTGCCCCCTGTCAGGTAGCCAACCATCGGCATTGCCCTTGGCACTAACCTATTCCTCTTGTAAATGGCCTCTAGCGTTAGCTCCTATAGCCTTGCCTTTTCCACCGTCTCCCTCACCGTGGCTGGTAAGAACATTTTTACCATGGACCTTAGCTCATCCTTAAGGCCACTAATAAAAGTAGAGACAAAATATTGATCTGTAAGAGTGGGTTGAGCACTCCACATTAATGCCCCCAACTCCTCAAATTTTTCCTAGTACTCAGTGACCGTCTCCTCTTGTTTGAGTTTGTTAAACTCCTCAATGACATTGGCCATGTTTCTTTCTCCAAATCTCACACACAATTCTTTTGCAAAATCAATCCACCTTGCCCCCATACACCTGGATCTGGACCATCATTGGTACCAGCAATCGGCCACATCATTAAGATATGCCATAGCCATGGTGATCCTTTGGTTCTTCGGTATGTGATAGAATTGAAAATACCTCACACATTCGGATCCACCAACGTGGTTTGGATCCTTCAAACAGAGCTATCTTTGGCCTCGGTAGGGGGCCTGGCTAGATCTAAGGGAATTCAATTCTCTTACCTGGTCATGCGTTGTCATGAACCTAGGGCTTAATCTAGGATCAGTTTGGGAATTGGAAGAATTTGATTCAGCTAAGGCCAAGAACAAAAGGAAATTAGGGGGAAATTAGAAAAAGTGTTGGGGGGATTAGAAGAATAGAAAAGAGGGAGATGAAGATCAAGAAAGGGAGAGAACTTGGAGGAGGAGAAATCAGATTTCAACTTATTAATTCATGGATAAACAAATAAACCCATTACATCAACCTTATATAGGCATATTTGTCTTCTAACAGCCTAGCACATGTTCTCATGTGCTTCTAACCACTTGCTAAAATATATCCTAACAATTATTATAAACCTATTACAAGATTACCCCTTTATTATATCTCTATTACAATATTGTCCTTCCATTACTCCTAAGGACATGACATGCGTCTCCTCGAAGTGTAAATTCCCCGCCTCTAAAGCTCTTTGTGGCCTAGGCAGAATGTTGGGTCCTAACAATCCCGTCTCCAACTTTGCTTGAGGAGGAAATTCCGGTGGCAATTGGAATTGCAGAAGCATGGATGGCATGTTAATCACGCTACTAATCCGCTGATCCATAGACTCCTCTGTCTCGCTAACTCCCTTATAACTCCATCATTGGAGGCTGCCATATCTTCCCGCAGCTCCTCCCGAATTGTCTGCATTTCTTCCCTACTCTACGTCACCACTTCCTGGGCTGACCTCCATCTCCTCCATTCTATTCTCCAACTACTTCATTCTAGTGCCTTCTGCCATTTCTTCCGACTTCTCCTAAATCGTGATCTCGCCCAATTCTGTTCTACCGTCACCAAATCACAACTGAGGATGACCGGCTCTAATACCAATTGTCAAGCCTCGAGAGAGAGGCTTAAATTCGGTTAGTTTAAGATGAGAGAAAAGAAGATCAAAGAGAGAATTTAGAGAGAGAGAATTCAATTCACATTCGACAATTAATTCCCATCCTCCCATGTGAAAGCCTTATATAGGTTGTTCCCGGTTGTTACATTCAAACCAAGGGTATTATGGGGAAAGCTATCGTAACAGATTCAGTTAGCCCCCGCCAATGCAACAACTAAAATTTAAAAATCAAACAAAAATTACAATGCAGCCCTTGGGGTCGTGACAAGTAGTAACGATACCCCTTCTGAAAGCGTGAATAACCAAGAAAAACACATTTGACGGAATGAGCGGATAACTTATCACATCCTAGGGAAGATGGTGAACAAAGTAGGTACTCCCAAAGATACGAGGAGGAAGAGAATATAAGTCAACTTGAGGAAAAAGAACAGAATGAGGAATCTGGTCATTAAGGATAGAGGAGGGCATTCAGTTAATTAAGTAACATGTAGTTAAGACATCTTCGTCCCAATATTGAAGCAAAACATGCATATAAAGAAGAAACGTGCGGGCAGTTTCAATTAAATGACGATTCCTTTATTCAACCACCTTATTTTGTTGTGAGGTTTCAGGACACGAAGTTTGGTGAAGAATCCCATTAGATGTCATATAGGATTTAAATGGTGAGGACAAATATTCAAGGACATTATTACTACGGAGAACACGGATATGCACATTAAATTGAGTTCTAATTTCAGCGCAAAATGTAGTGAAGACAAAATAATTCTGAATGAGTTTTCATTAAATATAACCATGTAGTTTGAGAAAAATTATCAATAAATGTTACAAAATAACGAAGACCTTGTTTTGAATTGACACGACTGAGACTCCATACATCCGAATGGGCCACTAAAAAAGGAGAACTAACATGTTTATTGACTCTACTTGGGAAAGAACTAAGACTATGTTTCCCAAGTTGACAAGACTCACACTCTAGGGAAGAAAGACTAGAGAGATTGGGAACCATCTTCTTGAGGTTGGGTAGAGACGAGTGTCCTAACCGACAATGGACCTGTAGTGGTGAAGCAGTCATCATGCACGCCACAGATGAAGTAGGGTGAGACAGATAGTAGAGTTCTTGAGACTCAAGCCCCGTGCCAATTGTCTGTCCGATCCTCCAATCCTGAACAAGAACAGAATCAGACAAAAGTGTTATAGAGCAATTAAGATTACAAGTGAGTTGACTGACATAAAGTAAATTAAAGGGACACTATGGTAAATGTAAAACAAATGACAATGGTAAAGTAGGAAGGGGTGATGTTGTGTCGATACCCGCGACTAAGGCGTGAGAGTCATTAGCCAATGTAACAAGAGGTAGAGACCTCAAAGTTTGAATATGGGATAGAAGAAAACGATTACCAAACATGTGATTGGCAGCACCAGAGTTAAAGATTCATGGGCCAAGAGAAGATGAGGACTTAGTAAAGCAAGCAATAGGGTTACCGATGTGAGCAAGGGATGTGACAAGTGAAGTGGCTTGTTGTGCTGCTCGGAACTGAATGAATTGAGCATACTTCCCCTCGGGGATAGTCAGTAGTGAGGAATCATTGGGTGTGATAAATGCCTAACCCTCTGAAGCGCCAACAACAATATTAGTAATACTAGCTGCTTGAGGTGGGTGACCATGTAAGCGATAGCAAGTCTCTCGAGTGTGACCAAGACGATTAAAATATAGTACTGGGGCCGAGGACGCACACCACCACTTGAATTACCTCCATGACTAGGATGAGAATCAGTTTGGGTAGTAGCAAGGGCAAAGTGATCTCCAGGTACAAACGTGCCACGATCAGTAGTAATAGAAAAAGCTCTTAAGTAACTTGACAAATACCTCTGTCAAAGGAGGTAGAGAGGCATTGTCGAGAATTTGTGTCTTAACTGATTCAAGCTCTGGTCAAATCCCATGAAGAAAGAGAACAGGAAACATTTGATCGTGCTTCTTTTGTTGTTTCTTGATATTTGTATCAAAGGGCATTAACTCGTCAAAATTTATAATGGAAGCTTAGAGCTTATCCAAACAGGTGGTCATATCTAAATCAGCATGTTGTAGATTGAACAAAGCACCAATCACGCTGGGCAAGGCAACGGAGCAAGACAGGATTTGAGCAGGGCCGCCATCAACCTTCCTCGCGTGTCACCAACCACCGTTCAATCTTCTCACTCAGATCTTGCCCAGATCTGACCCGCCCAGCTTCGACCCGCTTCAGATCCAATCAGCAAGATTAATAGATCCAGATTTGGCTTTTTGCCCAGATTAACAGCGGGCTGTTCTTTCCGTATCATGTTTTCATCTACAGCGGGCTGTTCTTTCACCTTTCTGCGGCTTGGCAAGTGAAAGATCTGGGTAAGAGATGGTTAGAAGTATGCAGCAATATTATCTTACTATACTAACAGTCTGGATTAGGAAACTTGTGAATGTTTGGTCCTAGATAGGATGGTAAAAGGTCCCAGTCAACTGGGATCCTTGCTTGACCCGGGGTGTACTCTAATCAGGAATAGACCAGATTGTAAGGAGGTGTTGTTTCAAGCATGATATTGACATTGGAGGAATGCTTCCTCATTCATGTGGGGCGTTCATCTGGCATTCATCCTAATGCATCCTATTATTAACTTCTCTACAATTAAACACTTCAGACATTTTGGGGCACTTGTGTGCATAATATGGAATAACATATTTAGAGGGTAACTTAAAAATCAATTGTCAAATAGAAACAAACAAGATCTTATTTCAATTAGCATCCTAGATTTTTAGTTTCAAAATTTTGGGGCCAAAAACTTTTGATTTGTTTAGGGATTTGTTGAATGTTCTTTTCTGATTCTTCACAACTGGAAAATGTATTTCTTTCTTTTAATGTGTCCTTTTTATGTCATGTTCTGGCATTTTTGAGAAGTGTTGGGCCAAGATGCTGGTGTCCTGTATGACTGTTTCTCTTTCTGTACCCATATGGCTGAGATTGTGCCATTGTGGTAGAGAAATCAATATCATACCCATTAAAATAAATGTTATAAATTTCTGGATGAATAGGGAGAAATGCATTGCACCTCTAAGTTCAGCTAAATTCTTGTTGGTGGTCAAATTAGCCCTGCAAGCTCCCTCCTCTCTTTCTCTTCCCCAACCCCCACTTTGAGTTCAGCAAGGTGTTTAAGTAGGCAATGAGTTCCTTTATGGGGTTGAGACTGAAATATTGTTGGTTATGGTGGATGAAGACAGTGAAGTGGGGAGGAGTACAGGGGTATGATTTTTGGTAAAGCTGTTGCTGTAGTTTCTGAAATTGCTATGGTGGGGCTTGTTGAAGATTACAGCATAAGAGTTTCTGGAGCAGATTGAGCAAAGAGAGTGTGAGTGGGGGTAGAGGCTGGAGGATAGCTTGTCAGTTCAAGAATTGAGGAGAGAAGGGATTGTGTCTTCTCTGCCATGACCAAATAGGGCATCATATGGGTTTAAACATTTCTGCCCCATAGATGACTTGAAGGGGTGAAGGACTGAGACAGAGAGGCTATTTTGTTGATTCAAGCTTTAAAGAAGTAGGATTGAGAGAGGATGAATTCCAAGATAGAAAGGGAAAAGACTTTCCGGAAATGGCATATTAAATGCTACAGAAGAAGAATTATGGACAATTGCATGCTCATAAAGAGCCCGATATCTTATATTTGATTTTTTTTTATGGAGGTTCGATGATGGCTGTTGCAAGTCTGGCTTCCAGGTTGCATTATGATCTGTTGAAACAGGTAGGGAGGCTGGAGATGGTGAGAATGAATTGGGCCAGGTCACAGGCGAGATATAGAATATGCTTTAAATGGATCAGCCAGGGTAGGGATCCTCAGCCCTTTCTGATCCATTGCCATGCCTGTTCCTGTATGGCCTCACTAATCCAGTGTTATAAATACAATGTGTGGCTAATAGTTCTTGTTAGGTGGATCCTCATTGCCTAATATGCTTTTGATTAATTTAAGATGGTTTTTAGCTATGTTACATGGACCAAGTATGGGTACAGGGTACTGGACATGGATGTACCCCAAGTGCTCTCTATCTAACTTTAATGTTCAATGACATGAGGACGTAGCTAAATTTTAGATTATATATGTATTTTTTTACTTATTTGAGCTAAAATGGTCTTTGCAGGCTTGGTTAGACTTTTTAATGCATAGAATGAAAGTCTTATTAACTTTTCAAAATTACAAAAAAAAAAAACAGTTGTAGTTTTTTATATTTATCAGATCCTTATCCAACACGCTCCTTGTTTGACAGTTGGCACACATATCATATCATAATTTCCTAGTCAAGTGAACTTCACAATTTTGAAGAACCCACACAATGTAGGTTTTTAGCTAATACATACATTGTTGTCATCCTCTGATCTTATGCGAAAACAATGTAACAGATTAGTAAATGCAGGGTGACTGTCAAGCTACAACTCATGTCTCCAATCCACATAGTGAGATCTGGATGTAGTAGTAAATGCGGTGTGAAATAACTTGAATAGCATGTAAATGTAAGCACCGTTCACTTGGTGCACATAACAGGTTACCATGAAGATACTTTCCTCGATGAGGAGGAACTTTTGATTGAATCAGCCACACCAAATTAATTATTATTTTTGTTTTTTACTCGTGAAGTCATTTATTTTGGGTAACTGCAGCTGCTTATGAGGAAGCTATGAATATCATGTCAAGCTGGCTCGCTGACAGGAGAAGGATGATTTTAGTTGATTAGCGATTCAATGTGCTTGGCAGGCAGGCAGGCAGGCATTGAGAGATTTGAGGTTGGCATAGTGAAGTTTGTATTCGAAGCTTATAGCACAGAAGAGTCCTCCTTTCACCAAGCAAATGCATTAAGAAATGATGGCAGCGAGAGACGGGAGCAGCAGCAGCAGCAGCATTTAGAATGCTAATTGTGCAGGTGGGAGGGCTAATTGATGCAGGTGGTGAGCCAGAAACAGTTGACAATAGTTCATAACTACTGTTGGTACTATTTTTGTTTGATTTTTAGTTGTAAGATATAAGTTTTGTTTTTTGTTTCTCTATTTTTGGTATTCTGTAAGAATGATGTTTGAAATCGTTTACCTTCTTATGAACGGGGCCCCAATTTGGTGGGTGGGTCTGTGGGTTGCTGCTCTTCCTTCAGTAGCGTGGACGGGAGGGTATGTTTGGAAATGTTAACTGAGATAATAAATAATTAAATTAAAGAAAATTTCTAATTTGCGGTTACGCGGGTGCTCTGTTAGTTACTGAGAAGAGGAGAAGAAAAGAAGAGAACGTGGTCTATGACCGACTCTACGCCGATTCATTCTCTCAATGGTGAGCAGAGCAGAGCAGCCCACCCAAAGCAAAGGGATCCATGAAAAGGGTGGTGCTTTTATCATCATAAACAGTATGTGGGTCACAAGAAAATAACCATATAAAATTGAGTATACGTACTTACTATTAGGTTGCAGTTTGATAGGGGTGTAATTTATTTATTTTTTAAATTTTAAGAAATTTTATCAAATAATTATTTTTTTTATGAAATTTGAATTCTATCTTATTTAAAAAAGTGAAATTTTTTTTTGAAATCAAAGAATTGAAATTCTTAGGAGATGGGAAGAGAATTCAAATTTCATAAAATTAGAATTTTGCTTCACTTTTTGTCTCTCAATTAAACATACTCTTATTATTTGTTAGCTTTCATGTTTATTTATTTTTACCTCAATTGTATTCTTCTTGATATTACCATCCTTTAAGTTTTGTACCTATTTATTTAAAGTATTTTGTGAGTGGCACTGGCTGGCTATAGACATATACATACTGTATGTATATATGCTAAGAAGCATACGTGTATATATGTATTTATTTATATTATTTAACCCTAAACTCTGTGTGCATGTATACAAAGCATACTATTTGTGTGTATATATACACATACAGTATGTCTATAGCCTATGTATATATTTGTAAATATACATATACATATACATATATGTTGTAGATAAAAAAAAAAAAAAAAAAAAGACTAAAGGCATACCCAACTTCCTCACCTTTCACCATTTAACCATTTTACCTTCTCAACGTTTAATTTTGAATCTTATGGACACCTAGGTTAACGCGTGTATTACACATGCGATTGAGGTGCGTGCAACACGTCGTCTCCTTCTTTCTTCTTCTTTTTCCTTCCCCGACTTCCTTGTCTTCAGTGATCTCTCGCTCGTTGCCTCTTTCTTCCCGCTCGTTCTCTCTGTCGGTGGTCGTCAGTGCGTGGGAGGCGTCGATCGCAACAACTAAGTGTGGGGCGGGGTAGATTTGGGCCGACGGCGTGGGAGGTTAGTCGCAGGCAGATTTGGGCGATGGCCTCGATTGGGGTTGAGGGGCAGCATGGGAGGTGGGTCGCAGGTAGATCTGGGCGATGGGCATCGATTGGGGTTGGGGGCCGATGATGGCGTCCATTGGGCTGAGCAGGTAGTGGCGCGGTGGTGTAACATCCCTAATTTTGGAAATAATTAGTATATGGATTTTAAGGTGAGATTTTGAGGAAATTTATAAATTATTAAATCAATGGCAGGAAATGCCTTGGGACTTGGATGTCCAGGAAAGAGAGCATGAAATTGGTGAACATCTCAAGATGAGGCTAATGATGCTAGAAATAGTCAAATCAAAAATAAATAATTTGTGTATAAGGCCGAATGAATGTTGGTACCGAATGGTAGTAGGAGGGGTCTCCGGGAAGCTGAGGGGAACCCTAGGGGTGGTTCGATTTTGCCAATGAGATAACCCTAAAATATTTTCGGGTGGAACAAAGATCCCGTGTAGGCGCACAGACGAAATTAACCTTTATCGAGTAAATATTAAATTATTAATCTTGGAATTTCGATATTTTAATCTAAATAAAATTGATATTGATGATGTAATTGTAATGTGAAAAGGTTGAAGTGAGAGTATGAATATAATTTATATATGAATTTATATGTAATTTTTATTATATAATAAATTACATGTGCGTGTGTGCAATGAGGTATATGGTATATGGGTGTGCAAATAAGTTTTATAATATGTATATGCATGGCTAAGTCTGTGGGTGAATTTAGTGGATTCACTTGGCTTGAGGAATATTATATAATATATTATATAATGCAAATGCTCTTGAAACTTGAGAGAATAATAATGATAATGTATTCTTGAATGAGCTATCAAATGATGGCTATGGAATAAATAAATTATGTGATGACCTTGGAAATTGAAATGAATAATGGCCTTTGGAAATTAAATGATGATGTAGCCTGCAGTGGGTTATCAAATGATGGCTATAAGATAAATAAATTATGTAATGGCTCATGGAAATCTAGTATAAATAGGGAAGATAGCTGTGGAGAAGTGAAAGCAAATTGAAAGCAAAGAAGCAAAGGCAGAAAGAAGGGTTCGTCATCTTGAGGTAAATAATTTGTCTAAAGTAGTTAATTAACAATTAATTAGTAAGATAGTTACTTGGTTAACTAATTTAGTCAATTAATGAATTGGCTAAACCAATGGGCTCGGTAACCAAGTGAATTTAGTTATGGGTTGCCAAATTAATTTCTTGACATTACGTTCAAATATTTTGTAAAGGGATTTTGGGTGCATTGACGGTAAGACTAACAAATCAGTAGGCAGCACATATTTCGAGGTAAGGGTTTAATATGCTGTGTATAAATTTCTTTTGTTATGACTTGCATAAGATATTGAGGAAGTGACTAGGCATGGGACAGTGGATTGTTAATCGTGAGGGTCCTAGAATGGGGTCATAGCTGGAACCACTAAGGGCCACCTAAAGCCTGAGATAGGTACAGTAGACGCGCTTGCATGCATGTTACACTTCATATTTATCTATGATATCATGTTTAATAATTTACTGCATTGCATATTACCTTTACTGAGTCCTAGGACTCACCCCATTTCATTCCCACTAACCACACAGATAGTTTGGGGTCCGGTAAAGAAAATGCAGTGTATGCCTAAGACCAGCTGAATGATGAGAATGGCAACCCATGATAGGAATGTGACCTAATAACTCATGTCTGTCATGTAATTATTTTGTGGTTCTGTTGAACGTTGTTTGTATTTCCCAGTTGGACTTGTTACTTTTAATGAGTACTTTGTGTGAGTAAATTATGTTATACCCTAATTGCAATTTATTAATTTGCTCACAAGGCATAGGTCATATTTGAGACTCGAGTGTCCTTCTGCTGCAAATGAGTCTTAGATCTCGAGTTCTCGATGATCGGAGGCAGCGAAGCCTAGACCCCACCCAGGGCGCCCACGTCATTTTATCCCCTTGTTGTTAGGGCATAGCCGGCCTCCGGAGTGGGACCTACTGATGTAACCTTGGGTATGGTGACACCCGGTAATGGGGACGGGACGTCACACGGTGGCGCAAAAGGTTGGTCAGGCAACAGTGTGGGCAATGTCGTCTTCCTTCTCTGTCGTTTGCAGCAATGGTCCGCCGCGTCATCTACCTTCGGCCTCTTCCTCTCTTGCAACAGCCAATGACTTCTTCTTCCCATTGACCTAATCAATGTAGGGCTCACACCAGATCGCGTGTGTAACTCATGCATAATGCTTGTTGCACTAAGGTTTGTAATTGTTACAAAATTTATAGTTGAGATACATAATATATTCAAAATTAAAAGTTGATGGGACTAATAGATTCTTATTTAAGTTAAGCGAGCAAAATAGTTAAATGGTGAAAGGTGAAGAGACTGGATATGTCTTTAGCCAAGAAAATGTGTGATATATCATATATGTGTATTATGTATGTATTCATATATATATATATATACTTTTTAAGCATAATAGTTATTTAAATATTTTAAATTTAAAATGACATAATTACTATTTGATTTAAAAAAGTATTTAGAATTGATAGTTAATTTTTTTTTTCTATTACCTGTGTTGGGGACATAAACACTCTTTCTTTAAAAACTGGAATCAAACAACATAATAATTTTTTAAATAATTTCATTTTATAAAAGTTTTTTTTTTTTTTATCTGTGTCAAATAATAAAAAATTTGTTCGATCCGATTGAGAGAGATGAGATCCACACATCTCCCCGCAAGTCAGGTGTTATGTTGCCACGTACAACGTATCAGCCTCTTTAATAAAATGTCCAATATTCTTATTTATATTTTATTTTTCCTTTATTTTTGGGTGGGGGGGGGGGGGGGGGGGGGAACAGAGCCTACAAATATACAAGTTCACAGGACGAATCATCGCCGCCTTCTCGTTTGAGCTATTCCCAGTCTTCCGTCAGTTTTCAAAACCCTCACTAGTCACTGCCCAAGTTCTTATATCTCTACATAAACACACATTTTAGGGATTTTAAGATCGCAAAGTGGGCGTTTTTGGTGGGTCGAAAGTATACGGTGATTTTTGGTTTTATAACCCAGCGGAGATGAAGGTTGTGGGATTGGTCAGTGGAGGCAAAGACAGCTGCTTTGCCATGATGAAATGCATCGAACACGGCCACCAGGTTTTTATATCTCTTTAATTTGATTTTTTTTTCTGGGTTCCTTGCACGATTTCTAACCCGGCTTTTGTCTTTGTTTGAGCTTCAGATTGTTGCCTTGGCCAATTTGTTGCCGGCCGATGATTCAGTGGACGAGCTTGACAGCTACATGTACCAAACGGTGACCTCTTACTCACTGCCCAACCGGATTATACTTGATTTCTTGATTCCTATGTACAAAAATTTTCATTTAAAATATATCAACCAAAACTTCAATTTAATATATCAACCAAAATTTCTGCTTAAGGAATGAGAATGGCTGCATTTCTTTCCCAAACCAGTTTATTTTCTTTTATGTTTTAGATAAGGTGCTTTCAAAATTGAACTTTGTGAGGTTTTGAGATAAATCTTGTTGATAGTTAGCTTCCAAGGATTGCTGTGCTGAGGGAGACTGCATTTTAGTTGAAAGAGCTCAAATTGATTATTCTCTATTGTATACATTCTTTATATTCACATTATCTACAATCATAGACAATGAAAGCAACAATAAGTCATATCTGGTAAGGGAGGTTAACCTCCCTTGGCCAAAAGGATAAAGGGGCGATTATCAACTTTCTAGTCATACAGGTGGACCCCAAAATAGATAGGCGTCATTGGACTGGTTTTAGTGAGTGTAATCCACTCAACTTTGGGTAGGAATTTCCTCTTCCAAGCAGCAAACTCTTTTGAAATCTCTTGACAACATCCCAACATCCTTGGCTTTAAAATGGGAACCCAGTAAAGAACCACATATGTAGCTAGTAGAGGTAATCTTACACCCAAAATGGCTGCCAGCACATCAACATCTTCCATAGCTGCCACTGGGTTGAACTCACTTTTTTCTACGTTGATTCTCAATCCAAATACTTCTTGAAATGACATTCTACACTTTAGATGATAAATTTTAATCAAAATAGAAGTATATCTTTTCTTTATTTGGTATGCTTTTTATATGTGTGGACTTTGGTGTGTGCATGTTGTGAAAATATTTAGTTGCTTGGTTTTTGCTGTTTAGCATTCAAGGGAGCACTCCCCTAGTAGGTTGATGAATGATCAAGTTTTTATTGATTTTCTCATTACTAACCAAATACGTTTGAAGCTTCTGTTAGGTTGGGCACCAGATAGTTGTCAGCTATGCAAAATGCATGGGAGTCCCACTATTCCGAAGGAGAATACAAGGATCTACAAGGCAAGACCTTTAAGGAGGAAGTTGTCTAAACTGTTTATCCTATTTTGCAAAACCTATAGTCTTCTCTTTTGCATCATGGGACCAAGGAAGTTATCATTCTTCCACTCATGGATGGAAACTTTCTACTCCTATTGGCTCATACACATTTTGCTATTTGCCCATTATTGGAAGACATGTATTAGATGTTAAGGAGTACTATTCTCTAGTCTATAACTTTTCTTTACAGCCTGAAACTTAGTTGTTTCTTGGACGACCCTTGACAAGAGGCGTTATTGAATTGTTAATAACCATCTCATCTAAAATCTTTAAACAAGTGTGTCCAAATTAATTATCCAAATTCTGAATTTAAGCTTCTCTCAAGGTGGTGAGTCACTCCTTCTAGAAGCCTCCACCATGCTTCAGAAATCTGGATATTTTTCTTGGAATGAAAAAGATCGTGAACAATCCTATTTAACTTTATTGATCCCTTAATCCTACTTCTACAAATTTTAACCAAAATTAATAATTTTTGTACCATTGGAATTCTCTCCCGATGCTTAACAAAACATCCAAACTGTACTTGTCCTTTAATTTAAGCCTTAATTAAAGCCCTCAAAGTTAGTTGCATGTTAGAGTTTTTCACCTGCCTCCAGTTGTCAATTCTTTAGTCAACTATCTTATCCACTATAGCCTTAACAAATAGCTGATCCCCTGTAGTTGACTCTCATCTACTGTAGGCTGGCTTCCTTTTCACAGCTAATGCTCAGTTGACTACAGATCAACTCCCAAACCTTTTATCTTTCATTTCTGTTATTTTTGACATTAATCAACACATGAGGTGTCACAGATTCTTCTGAGGAAGACCAAAGCAAAATTAGTGGGAAACCATTAAACATGACATAGGATATAATGCCTTAGAGATGATATGGTCATGGATAGAGCTGGTTGAAGATCTAGAATTCATGTAGCCAATCCCACCTAGTGGGATTAAAGGTTGTGATTGTTGCTGTCATTATGGCATTAAGCTGATTCTTCTGTTAGATTTTAGTTGTAAACATGGCAACAGATGCTGCGTACAAAATTTGAGTCCATAATCTTTCCAACCTACAACTTCTTGAATGGAACTTGAGTGGTATTTAAGTTGTTATGGAGTCATTAAATGTGGATTTCTTTTTGGTAAAGTTTCCCGATATCTTGATAAAAATTTGCAATACGACTTTTGAATTGTTAATGTGGATTTTCATAGGCATCATAAACTTAGCTACAGAACAACTGCTGGGGATGAAGTTGAAGATTTGTTCATCTTGCTAAATGAAGTAAAACGACAAATTCCCTCTATCACAGCAGTATCTTCTGGTGCTATTGCATCTGACTATCAGAGATTACGGGTGGAAAGTGTGTGTTCAAGATTAGGTCTTGTTTCTCTGGCCTATTTATGGAAGCAAGATCAGTCATTGCTCCTTCAAGAGATGGTAATTATTTTCTTAAGTTTGTTTTTTTCAGCGGTAGTGACAATTTATGACCTCTCAAGTCTGATATATGATTGGCATTTGCTTTTACTGTCCCAAGCAGATACAGAAAGGAATTGAGGCCATCACTATAAAGGTATGACATATGTTTGTTACTAGGATTGAGTTTTTTATGCCCAAGTATCATTTGGCTATGTTTTGCTTCTTTCTATGTTTTGCTCCTTTCAAATCCATCAGTGTTACTTTCTCTTCTCATAACATGGGTGCCAAATACTGATTATTTCTAACTAGCTAACGTGCACACTATGATTCATCTATTTCCGATCAACTGCACATGTTGTTGAAATATCTTGCATCAGCTTCCCTGGCTTCTCTTGTTTTTTCTTTCAAATCCATCTGTTGATCTTGGTTTTTCTTTTTAATTTGACAAGTAGATCATTTCGAACAAGAAGCTGGATTCAATTGTCATTAGTGCACACTAGTTTGGTTGGCTATGAATCCATCTTCTCCAGTGTAGCCTACATAAGGTACTGTTATGAAATAATGGAGGAGCCTCATAAAACTTGATGCTTGCCACAAAATGGATACTGTATCAGAAGATGGATACTGTATCAAATCTGTTCTTGCTTATTCATCTTGTGGTTTCTAGGAAACCAGTGCTAGAAAATGCCATGACCTACAATGTAGGTGAACGTGTCTGCTAGATTTTTGTGCTGCCCTGCATATATGCTTGTACATTTAATATCTGTTTTTAACAGTCAGTGGATTATGATGTGGAGATGTGTGTTTTAATTGCCATAGGTTGCAGCTATTGGATTGGACCCTAGGAAACACTTGGGCAAAGAAATAGCCCAGTTGGAGACATACCTACACAAGTTAAAAGAGTATGGCTGGCTGGTACAATTTTAAGCTTGAACTTACCTTACTGTTTGGCAGTGTGTTGTTCATCTTTTTTTTGCTCTCTTGGCAGATTGTATGGAATAAATGTGTGTGGCGAAGGAGGAGAATATGAAACATTAACACTAAACTGTCCTCTTTTTAAAGTAAGTTGACTATTTTTTTTTGTTTTATTATCTTTGACTGCAAGTTTCCATAGTCTTGTCTTGCTTTTCTTTTTCTTCTTCATCCTTTTTTTTTTTTGGGGGGGGGGGGGATTTTTGGATTTTGAGTAATTTCAGGATGTCATGAGTTAACTGCAGTCCTCAATTTATTTGAAGGAATGTAGTATATCTTATCAAGTCTCTTTTTTGATCCATTGATCTACCTGTGTGGTTTTTGGTGTCATTTTTTTTTTTTCCTTCTTTTTAATTTCTTTCTTCTAGCCCATGAATACTGTGTCCTAATCTTTTAGAGCTTTAGGCCAGTTCTACTGTTTAACAGCTTATGCTCTTCATTTCTATTCCACTTCTCCAACTGTATTAACATTTTTGTTTTTTCTTCCTCCAGCATGCTCGACTTGTGCTAGATGAATTTGACATTATACTGCACTCCTCAGATTCAATTGCTCCTGTTGGGATCATTCATCCCTCAACATTCCACTTAGAACCTAAGTTGGACACTGAATCTCTAAGTGATAGTGACACAAGCAATGGCATAAACCTGAAGAATATGGGGGCAGTATGTGAAGTGCTGGGGGACTGCACGCAAAGATGTGAAGTGGAGTGCCATTCAGTTGATCAAAACTTTGATATAGCTGAAGTTACTGATAGCAAACTCCACATTTCTAAAACAAGGAATGATGGCATCTTTTCCATCTCTTCCTGGTTCCAAGATTCATGCAAAACTTCAGCAGGTAATTTTTTTTTTCTTTTTGCTAATAAGGGTGGTGATATGAGGTTAGGCTCAGTAGGGACAGTAAGGTTGCACCTTTGTGACTGGAAGGTGGCAGACTCGCAGGTTTGAGTTGTGGAAACAGCCTCTTTGAAAAAAAGCAAATGGAAGGCTACAACCCCACCCTTGACCGTCGCAAACAGAGCCTTGTGCACTAGGGACTAGGGATGCCCTATTTATCTTTTATTAATCTTTTTCCTGTTTCTTTTGGTGCTTTTATCTATTGGCATTTTGTTTGTTGTATTTTTTTTTTGTGTTAAATATTTTGTTGTTTGTTTGGACAGATATGAAAAAGGATTTGAGGGCCGTGCTAATGAAGATTGAATTGCAACTTGTGGAATATGGATTCTCTTGGGAAAATGTTCTTTATATTCATCTATATATTGCTGACATGAGTAACTTTGCAGAAGCAAATGAAACATATGTAAGTTTTATTACACAGGAGAAGTGCCAGTTTGGGGTTCCATCCCGCAGTACAATTGAAATTCCTTTGTTACAAGTTGGTTTAGGGAGGGCATACATTGAAGTCCTGGTGGCAAATGATCAAAGCAAAAGAGTTTTGCATGTGCAAAGTATCTCCTCCTGGGCTCCAAGTTGCATTGGACCATATAGCCAGGTATTTCCTTTACTGTGTTTTACTTTTGATTGGTTGATTTTCTCCTCTTACAGCAAAACTGTGTTTCAGCATGGTATTTGTAGTGTGCCTCTACCAATGTCCATTTTGTTCCATGGCTTTTTTCTTTTTGACGTATTTGCATAGGCAACTGTTTGGCACAGTTACAAATTCCAAATGAATGCAAAAGTTCTGCATTTATGTTTCTTAAACTGCTTTGGACAAACGTGTTTATTTGATCATTGGATCTTGAGGGAGTTGAAACTCAAAATCTATTTCCAAAGAAATAGTTGCATGTTTTGAACTTCTCAGTGTATAGAATTTATGGTTTGCTATAAAAACAGACACACACACACACACACCATGGCCGTGGCAGGGGGTATATGTGCAGGAAATTGTCCCCTGAATTGGAGCTTGCATCAGTGAAATCCCTTGTCTGAATTTGGCCTATGTGACAATTGATGCTAAATCATTTCAGACGGCCATAAAAAGCTATCATCATTGCTCAAGCAATACAATCATATTTCCATGGTGGATTTAATGTGTATCTCTATCCAAAATTACTAACAAACATGCATAAGCTTGAAAGCATTATTTGTTCCCCAAAGATTAGAGACTGAGTCCTAATGATCATGAAGGCTTGTTGACTTAATTGGCTGTCCCCAATGCATGAGGCTCTTGCATTACAATGGTTGGGGGAGGCTATTTGTACAACTCAAATGTGTGACCTTTCAGTCACAAAGGCGCAACTTCACCATTGCTACTGAGACTAGCCCTCTGCTAGTTGACTTAATTTTAATTCTAAAATGAGTGCCTTTCTTAAATTGATTTCCTGATACACAACAACGTTTTAAGTCACTGCTACTTGTTGTTTATTTTTATGGCTGTGCTTGTAAGATTTGTGCATGCATGTTTTCATTTTCTTTAAATTTCTATTTGGAGAGCTCAGTTCACATTTTATTTTCTTCCAGGCAACCTTGCACAAGGACATACTCCACATGGCTGGGCAGTTGGGACTTGACCCTCCAACAATGTTGCTCTGTGGTGGAGGCCCCACTGCTGAACTCGAACAAGCACTAGAAAATAGTGAAGCTGTGGCAAAATGCTTTCACTGTTCAGTATATACATCTACCATTCTCTTTGTCATTTATTGTTCTGCACATGTTCCTTCATCAGAGCGAATCACTATTCAGGACAAGCTGCAAACATTTCTGAAAACAATGAAGTCACAATATTTACAAAATGAGAACAAGTCTGACGTCCTTGATCCCATTATTTTGTATGTCCTTGTCCCTGATTTGCCAAAAAGGTAATCTCCAATTTGGTTTTCAGTGAATGCTCTTATCAGCCACTGCAGTGGTATCATTCAGTGGCTTATATGAAGAAGAAAGTTACCTATATTAGTAAAAATAGTTTGTAAAGGCATTGCTCTCTGCCCCCTGCCTGTATCACCTTCATTTATGCCTTAGGTTCGTAGAGGTACCCATGTGTTCTATCTTTTTAAATGTTAATATAAATATATTTTTTATTTTTATTTATCTTTGTTTATTTATTTCTTTCAAATCGTAGAGCCTCTGTGGAAGTAAAGCCTGTCCTTTATGCTGCTGATACGGAAAGCAAGATTGAAATTCTTAAGCAAGAACTGTGTGGTGAGCCAGTGCAAACTTATTGGAGTTTTCCTCACGAACACTGGCATGATTTTTGCCTTCAGAGATGTGTCATTCGTGGAAAAATGTGTGCAGCCACTATATCTATAACAGATGAACTTGCTGTGAAGATCTGTTCTGAGACTACTGGTGCTAATCAGGATAATAGGATTCTAAATTTTAGTACAGAGAGAAATATGGATAGAATAGCAAGGTTTTGCATTTTTCTTATTGATAAACTCCTTTCTGAGAATCACTTTTCTTGGGCTGATATAACGGTTAGTTTCTCTTTCTAATTGAAGCCTTATTATTATTATTATTTTTTAATTTGTGTTAAGATTGGCCTAGTGGATATTTGATATTTCTTTCTAGGTTACATTAGTCTTTTTGTGCAATAAATGGGCAAGACACCACTATGACATTGCCACTCCTTCCAGAGCTTCCAAATTTCCTGGTGTTGAGCAGTACATGATATATATTTCTTTTTAATGTCTATGGCTAAAAAAGAATTTCCTGTTTGTTTTTAGTTTCTGATGAGAGGAATGTGACTTAGGGAATGTTTCAGCAGTTCTAGTCCTCTAATGTGCTAATAAATTTTAGTTTATGATTTGGGATCGACTTTGCTTAAAACTATCCTGAAATCTTACATAGCCTTCACGTGCTGAATATAGCAGTCATTCCTGCTTTTCAGGATGAGAAATATATAGAGTGAGCTGCTGTAGATTCTTACTCGTATATTGTCTTCTAGCTTTCCCCCTGCTGTAATTCTCGTATCCCTTCTTTTCTTTTGGACCAACTGCCGCTTTGAGGCACGTAATGATAAAAGAAATTACTAAACCAGGATGCTCTTTTGTGTTCCTCGTAAATATGTGAAAGGCCAATCCCACCTAGTGGGATTAAAGCTTGATATATTGTGTTGTTTTCTTCTAATTACATGAAAAGCCAATACTCTTGGCTTTGGTAACAATGATTTCATTGCTTGGTCTGGTGTCCTTGTTTACTCTTGACATATCTCAAAAATAGTCAGATATTGTAGTGCAATGCTCTTGATTGATCCTGATCCTGGTGGTCCAGGATCCAGCTTTCTGTTTTATGCTTATTTTCTATTGCACTTCTTTTTCTTGATTACTTGCTTTGGACGTTAATCTCTAATTCAATCCTTCTCTCTTTTGTAGAATTTGAGGTTCTATTACCCAACGAACCTTCACGTGACTCATGAATTCTTATCATTTATTTTCATCAATGTATTCAATCAATTTGCTGAAGCCACTCAGAGAATTCAGATCAGTAAGGAACCAATTTTCAACCTTGTTCCTGTCTTAGGAGCTGGGAGGTCTTCAACATCTATGGATGACATAATTACCTGTGAATTGTTTGCACTGCAATCTGGAGCTCCCCACAATTAGCCTTAAAGGAAACTAACTGGAAACCAGCAAGGATAGCAGTTTAGTGTAACTTAAAAATGATCCAGTCCGCCTGTAAGTTGGCTGTTAATTATTTTGTTTCATTGCTTGTTTATATGTTGTTGAGGGTGTGCTTTGGTTGCAATGGTAAAATTCATCGTCACGTGTTTGAGTTATCCATATGGTCTCTAGTCCCTTTGTAAAATAAGAGTAAAACTACATACAGACAGATACAATCGTCTCTCGTTCCTTGCAAATTAAGGAGCATGGTGTGTTGCGTTGGGGTGTTCTCTTTTTGGTTGTTTATCTCCAACTCCAAGCAGAGAGTATCATTACCATATTATTTTGGAGGTATTTTATTTTATATAAAAATATTACTTCTTGTGTACAAAATTGTATGTTTTTGTTTAATTATTTGGCTGCTAAATGTTGTTGTATGCAAGCTTACGTGAGGGGATTAAGGTTCAGTTTTGCACCAGGCTATTTTTTTTCAATAATTTCTTTTGTTTTGGGGCTTAAAAATGGATAACAATATTTGCTACGGGGATCACCTCTTATTAAAAAGTTGTGTCACTTTGCATTTGCTATTAAATAATTGTTGTTAATTCATTTCCTCCCTATCTTTCTTTTCTCTCTTAATAGCAATGGCAGTAGCAGTAGTGGCTTCCATTTCCTCATCTCCTCTTTGTCAATATTGTCCCCATCTCTTTTTTACGAATTATTTATAAATTTTTAATCAAGTATGTTATGAACCTCTAATCGAATCTATTAATATTCATAAGTTTTAAATTAAACATATTTGCAAGTTTTAATAAATTAAGTTTTATTGAATTTAATTTTGATTTATTTATAAATTAAGTTTTAAAATTAGAATTAAATTTTATTCATGAACAAATTTTTATCATGTGGAACATCAAGTTATTCACAAATGATTCAGTTCATTTGTGATCTTATACTTTTTTTACTAAGCCTAACAAAGTGGATTATTACAAATAGGTTGTTTGGTAAATCTAAAGATGAAATTGTAAAAGTTGATACTAAAATTGAATTTATATTAATAAATTTTGAATAATAGGTAATTATTTATGAACTTTGAATTTATTTTATTTAAATTGACCTTTATATTAAGTAAAAATGAGTTAAATTTTTTAATTAAAATTAAAAAAGAGAAAGAGAAATGTCTCAGAATTGGATTATATGAAATTTATATATTTATTTACTTGTCCCTTATATATTTTAACGATTATCATTATAATTATGGTGAGATCATTCTCTCTCTCTTTTTTGTTGTAGTTTTATGTTAAAAGTGTTTAAAAAAATAAAGATAAAATAATTAATTAAATTTATTTTAAATAACAGCGTTGTAATTTTTTTAAAACGAGGGGTGTTATAATTTTATTTTTAACTATATTGAATGTAATTTATTTTAAAAGTAGAGGTAAAATAATTAATTTAACTTATTTTAAATAACAGTGTTGTAATTTTTAAATAACGAGGGGTGTTATAATTTGATTTTTAGGGGTGTTGAATATAATTTATTTTAAAAAATTAATAATTTCCATTGATAACTTTTTTTTGAAATAATGGAAAACACATAAAATAATTTTTTTTTTTTTTACTTGTCTTCGTTAAAATGAAAGATACAATATAAATGATTAGTTAATGTTTCACTAAATTAAAGTAGGCACCCCGAATATTACAGATATTACAACAGCGACCCATTGGTTAAGAAACTTGGATAAAGCCCGGCCAACCGAATACGATAAAACAATCCGCCGGAATCCGCCCCTTCCTTCGCTGCTCCGACTCGGAGAATGAAAATACGCAGTAACTGATGCAGTGGTACTGATACTCATCCAAGGAGAAACCAAGAGATCGTCGCATCCCGACGGACCCTGGTACTGGCAGAAAAAAGAATAAATTCTCTTGCTTGATTTTTGTTGGGTCAGTTCTTTTTCTGGCTATTTACAGTTTCGTTACATCTGTGTGGTTTCGTCGTTTTGAAGTGTATGACCCATTTGTTGCTGGGTATTTCCACTTCAACTTCCATTCTTGTTCGTTTTGCCCTTTAACTGTTTGATAATGTGTTTCACTGACAATGATTTGTTTCCTATTTCTTTGGGTAAGTATCAGTTTATGTCAGAAGCATGGATTTTTCTTAAAATCTTCTTTTATCTATTCCATCAATTCAACATAACATCTCAAATGTTGGTGATCTTAGATTTTTGCATTGTGATGGTGAGTGCATTCGTCTTATGGGCTCTGCCAAACATTTCCGAATCTCTACTATCCTATACTCTGCTGAAGATGTAATTTTTCAACTGTTATCAACCGATTTGCTTTTAGATCCTGATTATAATCATCTTGCATCGTACATGTGCTTATCCATAACCGCATACATGAGCTGAGAGCCCAAGTATTTGACGACAGATAAAGATATATACCCAGTGGCTACAGAAAGGGTACCAAAGGCATGGGGTCTCGCCTACAGGTTGAAGGGGATGGGTCGGTTCTTTTACGTGTAACGCATTCTAACCTCAAGAGTTTCTCTGCTGATGTTCGCTTTTCTCTTCAGGTAACGATCAGACATAAAACATTTCTTCCCTTGAGATTCCATATGAATGTTGACAAATGCACTCTTCATTCAGTGCCTTTTTAGTAGCTTGCTAGTTAGCATTTACTTTCTTTGCTACATGGATTTTTCTTTTCTTTCAGTTTATATATTATTAATCTATTTATTTAAATCTCATATACAAAATCTATCTCATTTACCGTTTTGAATGTGTCCATTTTAAACTAGTAAGTTATGCATGAGATATGAGCAAGCTTATCTGTTTTATCTCTGTGTACCTTGACCCATGTCTGGTACTGTGCTGGTAGATGACCATTGAAGCTGTAAAAGAGAAGCTCTGGAAGAAAACTGGTACTTCTGTTAATTCAATGTGCGTTGAGCTATATGATGACAGCAGAACTAAAATTTCAGATCTGAGCGACAACTCAAGACCTCTTGGATTTTATTCCCCACAAGATGGGTGAGTTGAATCGTTCTCTTTTTTTTGGCCCCCTTCATCTTCCAGGAATTTAAGAGTTTATGGTTGATGTTATAAATTGGGAACACTGGCAGCCTTTAATCCTCTCAAGAAACCAATCAAATACCGCCCAACACACTCTCAAACACTCTCAACTCACCGGCCAACACACCACAACACAAACAAATAATAAAGAACAGAATTTAAACAAGAACAGAATAAGAAAGACACATTCAAACCACATGAGAAGACAGAATTTTATCCTGGTTCATGCCAATTGAATTGGCACTACATCCAGCCTTGAAACCACCACCAAGCGCAGCCTTATTTATTGATGAAACAGTACAAGACTTCCCTCTTCTCTCTCTCTCACGATACAAGCCTTACCAAAAGTGTACAAGACTATAACTCACAACTTTCTCACTCTCAAGGCTCTCGTGAAATCAGAAGAGAACATGTGGTCATCTATCCCTCAGCCCCCCCCCCCTCTATTTTTAGAGAATAGGGTGATATTTCCTAGGGCTGATTATGAAATTACAGGTTTTGCCCTCCATTAATAACTAATTATTACAAGAAAGCCACCCGCCTATCAACTAATGAAAACCGCATACAAAACTGCTTATTTAACCTATCACTAACTCTAGACAATCTTTAACAGTTGAACTTTACATCTCTTCTCTTTCTTTGTCTAGTGACTAGTGCAGCAGATTTGCTCAGTTCTAGATAAGTGTCAGAGACGCCTCTATAGATAAGCCATGTTCTTACTCATAGTTGGAAACCCCCACTTCTTCAAAATTTCTAAACGTGTATCTGATGCCAGATGTCCATTATTGTAAAGAAGTTTTATATTATCAACTAGTTGATGGTACTCATAAGATGTTTCTATTGATGTACATATTGAGACTCTTGAAAGTAGGAGAGAATGGGTAGTCTCCACCTTTTCTAAAAACTGAGTAAAAAGAAAGTTTAGCATTTTGTATGAATCTGCAATTCTTCAACCATCCATTTGATGCATTCCAATACAGGCAAAGAATAGAATTATACAGTCTATTTCCCTACCACTTGGTCTTAATGTTCAAACCCAAAGTTTTGGAGATATCAAAAGCCTTGGATGAAAGATGTTTTGTCTTTCATTTTTAACGTATTGCTCCCTGACGTGCACTGCCATAAAATTTTAGACTGTTGAAAAATCAATTATTATATACATTAGTATGTCTTTGTTTGGGTTATATTGTTGTCCTCTTCTTTCTGGAAGTTGTATCCTTGATTCCTTGTTTTGATATTGTCCAAAAGGGTTGTTCCTTTATATTTATTGGCTTACTTCTCCTGTGTTATCATAGGTTTCGATTGCATGTTATTGATCTTGATCCTTCGTCAGTAACATCTGGTGGCTGGTTGGAAGACACTTCGCTGGTGGAGAAATACAAAATATCGGAAGAAGACTATGATAAACGTGATGGTAAGCCTTGATGAACTAGAAATTTTTGTGTTCAAAGGCTAAAACTTATGTACATCTCCTTATTTCATTTAGATAATCAAGTGATTCTGACCAGAAATGTTCAATAACAAGAAAATTGCATTTGGAAATTCACTTGGTCTCATGACAATCCCACTTGGGAAATTGACATCAAATGCAATTAAATTTTCAATCTTATTGTACTTAAAATGTTTAGATTAGCACAGGAAAATGTGTCAATAACTCATGGGTAAGTTGTTGTGTCTCAGCTACTTTTAGGAGGTTCAAAGAAAAGCTGGCCCATCAAACTCCTCCTGCTCGTGAAACCAAAGTAAGCTTCAGATGTTGTATTAGCATTAACATAACATAAGATGATTTGTGCTGTTCAGATTCCCTTGATATCTTCGTCTTCTGTTCTTATTTTGTTTTTAAGTCTCTCTTGCTTGCCTAAACAAATTGGTACAAACTGGTATCTCTTATTGTTTTTCTTGTTGGTTCTTATTTTCTTTATTTTTTATTTTATTGATAAATACAAAATGGTATCTCGTTTTGATCTATTTCTCTAGGTAATTTCCACTTGCATGAAAATTTGTGTGGGGTGCTTTTTGGTTTATTTCTCCTGCCTTGCCATGTTGATTAAGTTATTTTTATCTATTCATGTCTTTTTGCATTTGGTTTCTCTCTATATTTACTTTCTAATATTTATCCTTTCTTCAGATATCAAACAATTACATGGAGGAACTATGTGCAAACATCAAGGTTAGTTGATCTTAATGGTTTATTTTCCTCATCTTTGCCTTTTCTGTTCCAAGATTGGCAAACTGTTGAAGTTATATTGTTGTGACGTTATGTAGAGAATAAATAATAACCAATAAGAAAAGAACAAAATATTCTTTACTACTTGTGAGCATAGTATTATAGAGGAAAAACATGAGAGTGCCTCAAGTCAGAGAGATTAATACAGGTTCAGGCATTTACCGAAACAATCCCCCAAGATATTTTGGTTTACTCGTGTTGCTGAGAAAATAACATGGTACTAGTATTTATGTTTAGCAATTATCTAAAATGCACAAGAATCAACACCAAGTTTGCTGTCATTTTCTCTTTTTCTTTTTTCATTTCTTAATGTCTAAAAAAGTCAGATTCAATAAATTGTCTTTAGCATTTGTATGTGAAGAAATAAGTGGATGGACCCTTGGATGTATCAACTATATGGTGGTCCTTTTTTGCTTTTCTAATGCCAGGAGTCAATTTCCTGTAGGGATATTACTAGTAAGCACCAATAAGCAACATGGGTTTGAATATCAACGAATAACATTGCGATGTGGCTAGGATGGGAAACTAGGAAAACTAGATGGCACAACTTATGAAAAGATGTGTCATGCTTTAAATTTTCTTTGCCATGGTGGTGGTTCATTTTTTGTCATATCCATGTTATGTGCTTGTGCTCATGTTTATATTTCTTAATATATTATATAATCAAATTTTAATGTGCATGGTGGCGAATAGGGCATGGAAAACATGTGATGAATTAATTCATCCCAACGAATTGGGAGATGGCTCTGTTCATCTGTAGTTTGACCTAAAAAATAGTCTTGTGACACCTCATCCTGTCTATAATAGTTTTGGTTCAAAATCTACATAATCAAGTTAAGTGGTGCATATGAAATTAAGAGAAGTCAATAACATAAATCTGTTTGTGACTGATAGATTTATGCCACCAACTTTGAACCCACCCAGTTATTTTGTGAAAGGAAATGCCTTGAAATACCTCTATCGTGTTGTGTAAATACAATCCTTTCTGGGGATGTTATCCATTACCGATCCCAAGCCCGAATAAAAGAGAAGGGTTGTGTTAGGTAGCCGACAACTAACGTAAAACTTAGTCGGATCCAAAACATGAACTCTAGACAAATTATGAAAAATCGTTGGGGCGTAACCCTTCATAGCAACGCACTACACTGCCCGCGTGTAGTGTCAAGTGAGCTAGGGTCGCTGCATCGGTGCCCGAATGTAGTGACAAATGAGCAAGGGTCCTCGCATTTGCTTGAACAGATACGGGTAAAGAAGCTAGTCTAAAATCAAAACCAAAATAAAAAATAAAATCAAATTCAAAGTCAAAGCCAAAATCAAAATCATAGATTAAGGATTGAAACATAGGAACATTAAAAGGCAAAGTTATGGAACTGGTAGATGTGATGATTAGGAGAAAGATTAATATTATGTGCCTTCAAAAGACGAGATGGGTAGGGAAAAAAGCAAAAACTTTATTAGAAACTGGATATAAAATATGGTACATAGGAAATGATTGAACAAAAAATGGAGTGGGGATTATTATGGATAAAAGCTTAGTAGATGAGGTAGTGGATGTAAAGTGAATAGGGGATATGATTATTATGGTGAAGATTGGTCTAAGAAGAATAACTATGAATATCTTTAGTACATATGCACCACAAACAGGGTTAGGTGAGGAGATAAAAACAAAATTCTGGGAGGACCTAGAGGGACTCATACAAATGATACTAAGAGGAGAGAAAGTGATTATAGGAGGTGACTTAAATGGTCACGTGAGTAGAGACGGAAACGGCTATAGAGAGGTACGTGGAGGGTATGGATTCAAGAAAATTAATAATGAAGGTAAGTCTATTCTAGATTTTGTTATGACATATGGGCTCATCATAACCAATACTAGGTTCAAAAAATGGAACGAACACTTAATCACATATAAAAATGTTACATCAAGCACCCAAATAGATTACTTCCTCATGAGACAAGAGGATCGGTTATGTTGTAGGGATTGTAAGGTGATACCGGGGGCGTGTTTGACTACTCAACATAGACTTTTGGTACTTGACATCCAAGTAAGAAATTGGAAGAGAAAAAATCACATAAAACAAAATCCAATAAATAGGTGGTGGGATTTAAAAGGGGAGAAACAATTAATCTTCAAAGAAAAATTAAGGGGTAGAAAGGAATGGAATGGAGAAGGGCAGACAAACCAAATGTAGAGGGAAATGGCTACTGCCCTGAAAAGCACGACAAAGGTAATCCTTGGAGAGATAAATGGTAAAGCCCCAAATCTTAAGGAGTCTTAGTGGTGGAATGAAGAGGTACAATTGAAAATTAGAAAGAAGAAAACTTGCTATAAGGCTGTATATTAGTACAGCAATGAAGAAAACCTAAAAAATTATAAAGAAGCTAAAAAGGAAGCAAAAAAAGCTATTAGTGAAGCAAGGTCAAAAGCATATGAGAATCTATATAAACGACTTGATACAAAAGATGGAGAAAGAGATATATATAAATTAGCTAAAGCAAAAGAAAGAAAAACAAGAGATCTAAACCAAGTGAAATGCATAAAAGATGAAAACCAAAATGTATTAGTGAATGAAGGAGCAATTAAGGAGAGATGGAATGAGTATTTCACAAAATTATTCAATGATGGTGGGGACACAAGAGTTAGGTTGGGACATCTTAGTAACTCTAAAAGAAACATAAGCTATATATTTTATCGACGCATAAGTTTAAAAGAAATAAGACAAGCATTAAAAAAGATGAAAAATTATAAGGCGGTAGGACCGAACAATATACTAATAGAAGCATGGAAATGCATGGAAGAAGAGGGCATCTCCTGGCTAACGAAATTATTTAACAACAACAACATATCCAGCCTTTATCCCACTATGTGGGGTCGGCTACATGAATTCTAGACTTCCATGTATTTCTATCTTTTGTCATATCTTCATTGAGATCCATACACTTCATATCAAACTTTAATGTCTCCCTCAAAGTCTTCTTAAGTCTGCCTCTACCTCTTTTTTTGATTAATTATTCCATTTCATCAACTCTCCTCACAGGAGCGTCTCTTGGTCTCCTTCTCACATGATCAAACCATCTTAGTCTAGTCTTTCTCATCTTCTCCTCTATTGGCATTACTCCTATCTTATTACGAATAACTTCATTTCTAATTTTATCATTTCTTGTATGGCCGCACATCCATCTTAACATCCTCATCTCCGCTACACTCGTCTTTTGCTCATGTTGGTATTTGATTGCCCAACATTCTGAGCCGTACAACAAAACTGGTCTTATAGCTGTCCTATAGAATTTTCCTTTTAGTTTTAATGGAATTTTATCATCACATAACACCTTCGATGCATTTCTCCATTTTAGCCAACCTGCCTTAATCCTATGTGTGACATCCTCGTGAATTTCTCCATCTTTTCGAATCACTGATCCCAAATATCGAAAATGGTCTTTTCTTTGTAAGATTTGGTCTTCCAATTTTATTATAACATTCTCCACTCTTGCATTCTTACTAAATTTACATTCCATATATTCTGTTTTCTTTCTGCTTAATTTAAATCCCTTAGATTCTAAATTGTTTCTCCATAACTCAAGCTTAGTGTTCACTCCTTCTTTTGTTTCATCCACCAACACTATGTCGTCTGCAAATAGCATACACCATGGCACATCTGTCTGAATATCTTTAGTGAGTTCATCCATTACTAAAGCAAATAAGTATGGACTTAGTGCAGAACCTTGATGCAATCCTATTATAATTTTAAACGGTTCAGTATTCCCTCTGCATGTTCTGACCCTTGTCTCTGCACCATGATACATGTCCTTAAGGGCTTGTATATAGGCTATTCGGACTCCTTTCTTCTCTAAAACCCTCCATAATACTTTTCTAGGGACCCTATCATAGGCCTTTTCTAGATCTATAAACACCATATGTAGGTCATTCTGATGATCCCGATACCTTTCCATTAGGCGCCTCAGTAGGTATATAGCTTCCATTGTTGACCTACCGAGCATGAAACCAAATTGATTTTCTGAGACATTTGTTTCTTTTCTGAGCCTCTGCTCTATTACTCTCTCCCAGAGTTTCATGGTATGGCTCATTAACTTAATTTCTCTGTAATTTTCACAGTTTTGAACATCTCCTTTGTTATATAGGGACCAAAGTATTCTTCCTCCACTCATCTGGCATCTTTTTTGATTTAAGAATCGCGTTAAATAATTTCGTTAGCCAGGAGATACCCTCTTCTCCCATGCATTTTCATGCTTCTATTGGTATATTATCCGGTCCCACCGACTTATGATTTTTCATCTTTTTTAATGCTTGCCTTATTTTATTTGGACTTATGCGTCGATAAAATGTATAGCTCACGTTCCCTTCAAAGTTATTAAGATGTCCCAACCTAACTCTTGTGTCGTCATCATCATTGAATAATTTTGTGAAATACTCATTCCATCTCTCCTTAATCGCTCCCTTATTCACTAATACATTTTGATTTTCATCTTTTATGCATTTCACTTGATTTAAATCTCTTGTTTTTCTTTTTCTTGCTTTAGTTAATTTATATATATCCCTTTCTCCATCTTTTGTATCAAGTCGTTTATATAGATTCTCGTATGCTTTTGACCTTGCTTCACTAACAGCTTTTTTTGCTGCCTTTTTTGATTCTTTATAATTTTTTTGATTTTCTTCATTGTTGCACTGATATACAGCCTTATAGCAATTTTTCTTATTTTTAATTTTCAATTGCACTTCTTCATTCCACCACCAAGACTCCTTAAAGTTAGGGGCTCTACCATTTGTCTCTCCAAGCACTACCTTTGCTGTGTTTCTCAGGGCATTAGCTATTTCTGTCCACATTTGGTTTGTCTGTCATTCTCCATTCCATTCTCTTCTACCCCTTAATTTTTCTTTGAAGATTAGTTGTTTCTCCCCTTTTAAATCCCACCACCTGATTCTTGAATTTTGTTTTATGTGATTCTTTCTCTTCCAATTTCTTACTTGGACGTCAAGTACTAGAAGTCTATGTTGAGTAGTCAAACACTCTCCTGGTATCACCTTACAATCCCTACAACATACCCGGTCCTCTTGTCTCATGAGGAAGTAATCTATTTGGGTGCTTGATGTGACATTTTTATATATGATTAAGTGTTCGTCCCGTTTTTTGAACCTAGTATTGGTTATAATGAGCCCATATGCCATTGCAAAATCTAGAATAGACTTACCCTCATTATTAATTTTCCCGAATCCATACCCTCCATGTACCTCTCTATAGCCGTTTCCGTCTCTACCCACGTGACCATTTAAGTCACCTCCTATAATCACTTTCTCTCCTCTTGGTATCATTTGTATGAGTCCTTCTAGGTCCTCCCAAAATTTTGCTTTTATCTCCTCACCTAACCCCGCCTGTGGTGCATATGTACTAAAGATATTCATAGTCATTCTTCCTAGAATAACCTTCACCATAATAATCTTATTCTCTTTACATCCACTACCTCATCTACTAAGCTTTTATCCATAATGATCCCCACTCCATTTTTTGCTCGATCATTTCCTATGTACCATATTTTATATCCATTTTCTGACAAAGTTTTTGCTTTTTTCCCTACCCATCTTGTCTCTTGAAGGCACATAATATTAATCTTTCTCCTAATCATCACATCTACCACTTCCATAGCTTTGCTTGTTTATGTTCCATAACCCAATCCTTAATCTATGATTTTGGCTTTGAATTTGATTTTGATTTTGTTTTCGGTTTTGGTTTTGATTTTGATTTTGTTTTTGGTTTTGATTTTGATTTTGATGTTGGACGAACTTCTTTACCGACATCCGTCCAAGCAAATACGGGAACCTTTGCTCATTTGTCACTACATCCGGGCACCGATGCAGCGGCCCTAGCTCACTTGACACTACACGCGGGCAGTGTAACGCGATCCTTAAATCAAAAAAGATGCCAGATGAGTGGAGGAAGAGTACTTTGGTTCCTATATACAAAAACAAATGAGATGTTCAAAATTGTAAAAATTACAGAGGAATTAAGTTAATGAGTCATACCATGAAACCCTAAGAGAGAGTAATAGAGCAGAGGCTCAGAAAAGAAACAGATGTCACGGAAAATCAGTTTAGTTTCATGCCTGATAAGTCAACAATGGAAGTTATATATCTACTAAGGCGCCTAATGGAAAGGTATCGGGATCATCAGAAGGACATGCATATAGTGTTTATAGATCTAGAAAAGGCGTATGAGAGGGTTCCTAGAGAAGTATTATGGAGGGTTTTAGTGAAGAAAGGAGTTTGAATAGCCTGTATACAATCTCTTAAGGACATATATCACGGTGCGGAGATAAGAGTGAGAACATGCGAAGGGGATACTAAACCGTTTAAAATTACAATGGGACTACATCGAGGTTCTGCACTAAGTTCATACTTATTTGTTTTAGTAATGGATGAACTCACTAAACACATTTAGACAGAGGTGTCATGGTGTATGCTATTTGCAGATGACATAGTGTTGGTGGATGAAACAAAAGAGGGAGTGAACACTAAACTTGAATTGTGGAGAAACAATTTAGAATTTAAGGGATTTAAAGTAGAAGGAAAATAGAATATATAAAATGTAAATTTAGTAAAAATGCAAGAGTAGAGGATGTTATAATAAAATTGAACCAAATCATATAAAGAAAAGACTATTTTCGATATTTGGGATCAGTGATTTAAAAAGATGGAAAAATTTACGAGGATGTCGCGCATAGAATTAAGGCAGCTTGGCTAAAATGGAGAAATGCATTGGGGGTGTTATGTGATAGTAAAATCCCATTAAAACTGAAAGGAAAATTCTATAGGACAGCTATAAGACCAATTTTGTTATATGACTCAGAATGTTGGGCAGTCAAATACCAGCACGAGCAAAAGACGAGCGTAACGGAGATGAGGATGCTAAGATGAATGTGCGACCATACAAGAAAAGATAAAATTAGAAATGAGATTATTTGTAATAAGGTAGGAGTAGTACCAATCGAGGAGAAGATGAGAGAGTATAGACTAAGATGGTTTGGTCATATGAGAAGAAGACCAAGAGATGTTCCTGTGAAAAGAGTTGATGAAATAGAACAATTAGTCAAAAAAAAAGGTAGAGGCAGATCCAAAAAAACTTTGGGAGAGACATTAAAGTTTGATATGAAGTGTTTGGACCTAAATGAAGATATGACAAATGATATAAATAAATGGAAGTCTAGAATTCATGTAGTCGACTCCACATAGTGGGATAAAGGCTGGATATGTTAATATTGTTATATAGTTTGTCCTTTAATACATATATCTTCTCTTTTTTGGTGTTCTGTGCATCCTGAACTGAAAATCCAATTAATTTATGCTGCTTGGAATGGGATTGTGCCTGATCCCTTGTAGGTTTAGGATGTTAGGGTTCAAGCTATTAATTTGGAATGGGGAAGGGGACCTGTTTCTATGTATGGCTAAGGTATAAAGGTTGATCCATACCCAAAACCCTCCCATTACCATCACTATTCAGTTAAACCACAATAAAAGAAAAAGGAAAGGTGAGAGATGAGAAGAAAGTAAGAAAGGAGTGTTTACTTGCCTAAATTACATAAGTATAGATTTAGACCGTACTCTAGGGAGTGATGATTGTGAGGTCCATGGACTCAATCAGCAATGGTAGTATTAAAAGGAACATTGAATTACATTGCAAAAAGAAAAGGAACATTGTACTACTGCTGTTAGGGTTCCATTTTCTACAATTGATAGTTATTAATTCTACCTTGACTGCATGGTTTTCTTCTTAGCTAGCTTGAATGTAATGCTCACATTAGATCACTGATTCTGCATTACTTTTGGGGTGCTACGACCATATTTGTTCGTTATATGTTTGTCTTAATAGACACAAGTGGTAACTGTTTTATCATGACTGTACATGATGGGAGAAAAGAAGCTGTTGAGGCTTAAGATTCTCTGTTTGCTGCATCTTTTTATGTGTGTTAAGTATTCTGCTGTAAATATGCCATTGTTCTCAATCTGACAACAACTATATAATAACCAGTTGTTGTTGAGATTTACCCGATAATATGGGTGGTCAATCATTTTCTTTCATGCCCTTCTTTATGACTCAAATTTTAATACCTGGAGAAATTTTGAGTTGTTATTAGTAGGCATATCTGGTATTCAATGATATTATCCTCCGTATTTTGCACTAGGAATGAATTTGTTTACAAAAAATTCTAACCTTTTGTTCTTATTTTCAAAATTTATAAGTTTCAGAATATCAGTTACTCCCTTTATTTTGTTTTTTATATTACCACATGAAAGAGTGCACATCCTTATCTTTTGTCATTATCTTGTTCTTACTCATCTTGTTTTCTCCTCTAAAGGTAGGAGATAGATGTCAAGTTGAACCAGGAGAGAAAAGGGGTGTTGTCAAATTTGTTGGCAGAGCCGAGACTCTTGGACCTGGTTTCTGGATAGGAATCCAATATGATGAACCATTAGGGAAACATGACGGCATGTAGGTGAAAGTTAAACTTGTTTTTCCTGGATGCTAAAAGATTATTTATGAACAATTTTAGTTAGTTGGTAATATTTTGGCCATATGGTGTTGTAACTAGTGTCCATTCTTCTTATGCTGTTCAAATCTAATTGATCTGAATGTTTCACAAGAAGTTGGTTCACTTGTGTACTTTATTGGCACTCACTTGTACAATGTAGTGATTAATTTGTTAAAAGTCCAGTTGTGGCACCAAAGTGCAGACATAGTTAGTGTGCGGTGAAAGGAGGGTCTTTTTGTATACAGGCTTATCCTTATTTTACAAAATGCTTTTTCCACAGGCATATTACAAAGAATTATAAATCACAACACGGAGTGGCAGAAACTGTTGGTAATGGGTTTAGTCACTGGTGAAAATGTATTAGGTTGTTCATGACAGTTCTTTTCCCAAGTTTCTTGTAATGGCAACATATTTGAATGTCATAAATTAAAATGAAAACAAAAAGTCATGACTATTTTAAGAAGATTCTTTGCCAATAAATTATAATTTGGAAGTGCTGGGTTTTACAGAACCTTTAAATTTAAAAAGTCCAGAAAAGGAGGGTTTTATGGGTATGGATTCACAATTCTTTTATTTTAGCATTATATCCCAATATTGCTTTCCTTTAAACTCTCAATTTGTTCGTTTGTTTATAATCGACGGACACGTGTCCAAGTGAAGGACACGTCTTGTTTTTCACATTAATAGAAAATTAAAAAATTTACATAGTGGGGGTAAAATAAACTATGGTGAGGATGGTGATGGTTGTGGGAGTTTGCTTTTTCAGATTATGGGGTTCTACTACCTGATTACTGATCCTCAGGGATCACAAACTGCAATTTACCCTTCATTTTATTTTATTGGTTTCAAACTCTCTGGTTGTCTCAGAATTTTGACTGGTAAATTTTATATCATGCTAAAAAGTGGATGATCTGTCTCATGCATCACCTAGTGATGGTCTCTCATTCATTGTCATTTCAACCAGAGGTGCATTAAGGTCAGTAGTCCATAATCTAGGATCCCCCCCACCCCCCCTCTCTCGCTTGAGATTGCTGCATTGTTTTTTATTAAGTATTAGATGTGGTAAAATTTATTATTTTTCTCTTCATATGTCATGGTTCTCAATTTTTCATCTCCACCAATTTCAGGGTTAAAGGAACAAGGTACTTTGATTGCCCACCACTTCATGGTGCAGTGGTCAGACCAGACAAAGTAAAGGTATGCTTGCAACATCTTTTTTTCCTTTCTAGTAACTTCAAGAAGGTATTGTCATGGAGATGACGGGAGAGCTAGGATTCATGGAGATGACCGTGCCTAGTGGGTTAAGGATTGTGACGATAATGGTACTTTAGTATAAGAAGTTGTAGTTGCCTTATTCTATATGGAGCATTCAAGTAATTGGCATCTGCCTTTGTATCAAACAAAATAAGTGCAAGCCAAGGCAGCCATTTGATGATGCAAACGAGTGGGACACTTTTCCTTCCTTCGGAATCAATGTTGGGAAATTTGATAAATCTAAGTCAACCATAGAGATGACTTTCCATGAGTGTTTGCATTTTGAGTTTTATTGTAAGAAGGCAACATGTTGACATGAAGCAAAGAGATATTTTCAGAAGAATTCCTGCTCCAAATGCAGTGAAAGATCTGAAATATATTTGAAGTCTAAAATTGTTAGTTTTGATCAAGAATTGCGAGTGCACATGCAGAACCAAGGATTATAAACTTAAGAATATTTGGTTTTGATAATTGACAATAGATTTGGTCAGGCACTCGGAATCATCCTATATATGTATATAATAAAGCTTCTGGCAAAGAGTGATCATGTACTGAAATCTGTCGTTAGTGTTATTTCTTCTTTTTGCTGGTTACCTCTGCTAGAGACCGATTGACATCAGATTTGGTTTGGCACTGGCAATCATACTCTCAATGATGAGCCTTCTGGCGAAAGAACATGGAAACATTACAATTATAGTACAAGTTGAACGCTGACAGATCTGAACGAGAAAACTCGTGTCTACTAGAATAGGTATTTCTTTCTTCTTCTCCTTCGTCATTCTTGTTGAATGCCCAACTTTAATGTTTTCCAGGTCGGTGACTACCCAGAACGAGATCCCTTTGAGGAAGACGAAATTTGAGTAAAATGATGGAGAAGGCACTTGGGTGAGTTCTGTTTCAACAATATTGTTTGTACCATGGCATTAACCAAATTTGAAGGTTTTAGGTGAGAAGTTTATGAAGAGAGTTTGAGAGTTGGAGTTTGGTTTGACTAATACTCAATTCATATATGTTGAAAGAATGATGATAAACAACTCCGGTTACAGACAGAGGCTTATTGTAGATGGGTCGATCTTTTATCAAAATCCTCATTTCTAAAAGATATGTATGTTAACTGTTGTTGGCTGGAAAATAAGTGTTATGGGACACTGGAAGTAGAATCATGGGGAGCTCTGAATCTTGGATCCAGTATGTTTAGGCAAAGCATTCTATGACTTGTTAAAATCATGGGAACTATCAATTTTCAAACACCCTATGTTGCAAACACACACGCATTCTAGATTCCACTTGACTACGGTAACAGTTCATTCTCTTATTTAAGGTGAAACCAGAGATGAAAAGCTCAAACGTTCCCAGATACACCCACATCCGAGTGCCAGCAGAGTCTCCCAAGGAGCATGAGCACTAGGGTTCTTCTCAAGGACCCAGCAGTGGACTGTGGACTTGACCACTGTCCGCTGCCATGGTCTTCCAAAACCATCCCCACCCGACATCACAATAGGCTTCCAACAGATGGTGATATATCAGTTTGGGCGTATAATATGTGCATCAACCAAATCGTAGACCTTCCCAATCCATAACAAATACCGGAAACACAATGTTAAATTACATGTACGCGCTATAAGGACCAAGCCTAAACTTTCACCAGCCTCGTTGGATGACTTAAATTGTTGCTGCCAGAGTAGAATCCAACCAACGCCATTGTGATCTTCCCTCTGTTGCGCATAAGGATCCTAACGTCTTGGAAGAAATTGTTTCCGTATATGAGATAATTGGCATATTCTGGATGATCCACAAAAGGATTTCGATTATTCTGGTACCTTACACTTGTTATTTTTTTAATTTTATTTTATAATATACAAATATTATTTGAATATTTAAGTTTATCATTTGTAATGACATTTTATATTTTATCTCTTATACATTTATATTGATATGACACATAATATAATGTAGAGTGTTCAAATAATATTTTTGTTTATAATAAATTAGTTATTTCACTTTAATTTTCATCACTATAATTACAAAATTTTAATTTTTATTATAATTCAATCCCTTTTTTCAATTTTTCATCAAATTCTATTGGCAAAAATTGATGTGATATACCCTAATATAAACACACAAATCACTTGATACTAAAATTAATATAAACTTCAAAATCAAGTGATTTTTTAATTTATATTAATGTATATCACATATATACATTCATTAGTTTTTGTTAATAGAAACTGAATTCTAACAAAAATTAACAGGTTCTTGAATAATCCAATCAGGTGCATTAAATTAGATAATCGTAAAATATTACCAAAAAAAAAAAAAATAGAGAGACACAGTTTCAAGTTGGAAACAAGAAATAAATAAATAGAAGAAAATCTATGACAAAACAAGTAATAGAAAAGAGGACATTCTCTTCTCGCCAACAAAGCAACAAACATTGAAATATGAAAGATGGAAACACAATGAATGAATGAATGATAGCCTTCTTCTAGGTGTCACACAAGTTTTACCCTAAACCGACCAACCATTGCAGCAGTGCCATTATACCGCCAAGCCAGTCGGCCCCTGAAGTACAAATGAAGTTTAAGTGTGTAGTGTACCCACCCAATGTCACTACTCCACATCCTCACTACTCATATGCCCCTTCTTCAACCCCCACTTCTAGCCGCTGCTTGTTTCCTATGCTTCTTGGCCTTGGCCTTAGCCTTGGCCTTGGCTTTGGCCTTGGCCTCCATCCGACGCTTCCTCTCATGGGCATCAATCCATGCATAATCAGACGGTATGTGGAAAGGGTCAATCTCATCCCTAAGTCCCCCCTGGCTCTCGTTGTCGCTTGATTGTCCACCACGGCTTCCTTTCATCCATGAAACCCATGATGCGGATCCCTCCGATTCCTTGCACCTTGCATCTTCCAAGTGAACGGGGCTAGAGGGTGGGGTAGAGAATTCTTCCGTTGCCTGAAACTCCTCAAACTTTGTAAAAGTAATGACGACCCTAATAGTTGGGACAATAGGGATAGCAAGCTGCAGTCCAGGAAACCAGTAATGTTTTAATCATCAGATGCTAATGTGATTTTCTGAAATGGCATGATAAATTTTAAGTCCTACAGACGAAGTAACTGCACATCCTGAGGCTACCCTGCACCACTTTCAGTCATCTTGGTGTCTTAAAATTCAACGACACCATCCTCAAACTTGCCTCTTAATACTAGATACCTACAAGGATAGAAAAATAATTCGTTTTCTTCTGTAGTCTACCTAAAAGAATCAATGCGATCTTATGAGCTTCAACCAGGAATAAATTGAACACTTCTGTAGATTCATATGTTTATATTTGTATCAAAAACAGTTTGCATCTGGTGTTTCCATAAGTGCCAGTGTGTCCATGTCCATTCCTCTTTTAGTCAAAATACCCATCAATCTTTTAGTGCCTCCAGGATAGCGTTATAACCCCCCGCCCCTTTTTTTTGGATATAAAGAAAGCTGTATCATACTTGAATTAATTTACAATTGTTATTCTCATCCTGCAAGCAATATCTTCAATATACTTCTTAAATTTTTGGCTTTACCAAAACTCCACCACTACAACGTGACTGAGTAAAATAAAGTTACATAAAACTGCTTGGTTGCCAACAGATATGTGTAAAGATTATTACCAATCTTCTAAAACATTGATCTTGGAGAGAGAGTATAGATTATTCACAGCACCTGCCTGGCAACTTCTGGCCGGGCTTACTGCCACAAACAGGCCAAATAAATCCAAGCAGGGCAAAAGAACATTTGATTGGAAAGGTGCGTAAGTCTAAGAAATAGAATCTTAAGAGCAAAAAAGATCAATCACGATGAAGTTAACTAGATGGAATCTAGATATGTAAGGCCAAAAAGAATGATAAGTAGAAAGGAAGAAAAGTGGATGAAATAAGAAAATGCAATAATTAGCAGGTTGAATTTACATTCATATGCACAAATCTGTAATTACAACAGATACAAAGAATACCTTACAACTAACATGTTTTCCTACTCGAATACCTTATTAGATGACATGACTCAATTTATTTCTTTATTATAAGTAATAAGATCTCATAAACAAGTAGAAAGGGGTAACCCTTGTATAAATGATGGATAAAATCTATCATCTCCAATTAAAAAGAATTACTTAAGAATTGCACAAAGAAAACAGGACTAGTACCCACAGCTCCAGATACGAGAGAGAGGGAGGGAGAGAGAGAGTTACCTTAACAGGAAATGTGCCCTGAGGAAGCTTTGTAGTTAAAAGCTCCCTCAATCTCCTTACAGCTTTCACTTTGTTGGCTAAGATGTCTAGCAAAGGCACAAGCTCTTCTGTCTTCAGAGGGAAATCTGGTGTCAACCAGAAAACAGGCCTTAAGCCCTTTTTATACTCACTCTCAATCTTAGACTCACTTGCAGTTGCAGTCCCTTTCTTCTTTTTCTTCTGTTTGCTTTTATCTTTGCTCTTTTTAGCTTCAGCCCTATCATCCTGATGAAAGTCAGAAGATGATACCTGACTATCATTAGGCCTCTGGCTGCTAACTTCTGGGGTCAACTGTGAAGACTTCTTTGAGATCTTTGAATCCTCAGGATTGTCACCCCCGTTCTTTGAGCTTTTCTTGTTCCAACCAAACCAATTTGCCTTCTCTTTGTTGATGCCATTGGATTCAGAACTTTCAAAAGCACTTCCATGACCATTTTGTTGGCAATCCTGATCCCTATGTTCCCCATCCTCACAACGAACATCTAAATTTCCCTCATGAAGTGCAGAAACTAATTGGCTTCTTTCTTCAGGTGTCAATGCATCATCAAAATCAACACCGTTTGCAATCCTTTCATCATTATCGGCAGAAAATAGCTCCTCATCAGTCATAGCACCGGGGACCCTCCTTGATTTCACACTTACCATCACATGAAGCATATCATATATTTTGGCCTTCCAATTTCCAACCATCTCATTCCTCTCCTGCCGCCTCCAATTCAGTTGAGGAACCAGCTCAGCCTGAGAAACGTCAATACCGGGCCTATACATATTCGTTCTAGACAGCATGGCCACTTCATGGGCAACTTCAGCTTCAGTCGGTTGAGCACCAGCTCCCTCCATAGCATTAATTATCTCTTTCCTTTTATGGACAAGCACAATCAAAGAGCCAGGAGGCAAAGATATCTTTCCATCAACAGATGAATATTCCTCTCCAAGGAAGAGAAGTGTCTGATCAGACCGTTGAATGCGGAACCCATCAAAGCCGGCAAGCGTCATGTCAGCACGGAGACTAGAACCACGCTTCCAAATTCGATATGTGTCTGATGGGGCAATGCGCCCAACAAATGGTATCACCGAGCTCTCAAAATGGAAGGTTATCTCCATGTAAAAATCACGAATTCGAGCTGCTGAAGCCAAAATACGCGGAAGCCTACGGCACCATTTTGCGCGCGCAAGAGATGGATAATGCCGAGTGATGATCATAGCAATATTTTCCTGCCTGGTGCAAATGGCTTCTTGAAGAGCATTCCAACCGTTCTCATTCTGGAGGCTAAAGTTGGCACCAGCACACATTAAAATCTCAGCCGAAACTGGATCCCTAAGCCTCACGGCAAGATGAAGAGGAGTCTCACGGCCAGGAACATCTCGCCGGTCAATAACAGCTGATACAGCATCTGCTTGGAGCTCAGCTGCAATAGATTCGTCCTCGGTGTTAACTTCACCTGCCTTTGCCAGGGGAGGGAGACCTGAGATAATATTTTTTAGGGAAGCATGATCGCGGCGTCCAACTGCCAAATGAGCAGGACTGTGGGCATACTTTGACCAGTCTTCCATTTGATTCTGTTCCTTGGTGGTATAATTACTTGAACAAAGTTTAGTTTCTCCCATTACTGTTCCCTTAATCCAAGCTATAGAGCTGAACCATTGGAGATTCCATTCCAATTCCAACCACCAGAAACCAAAAAGGATTTTAACCGTCGTTGTACAACGGAGTCAGTTTCAGATTCCCAATCAGTACAGAGAAAGCTTATCAATGGGTCTCAATTGGCACAACAGATCAAAAGCAAAACCCCTTGAAAATGAATTAACCGTCACCACAAATTTAAAATATATGCAAAACCTACGCCAAGAATGTATATCACACATTGCGCCAGCCAGATCCGAACTCCACCCAAGTCCGTTGGGGCAACGCAGAGCTCGAATCTGAAATTGGAAAAAAAAAAAAAAAATCCAACAAATCGGACCGACCGAATTTATCAAAGAACAAAAAGGCAGAAAAGACGAACCTCTGTTCATTTCACAAATACAGGTATACGCAGTCCTTAATTATTTGTATCTCAAATGCATTCATCTCAAACCTAAAATCAAGATAGAATAGAATAGAGTAGAATTCATTACACATACCTGAGGCCGAGACGCGAAAATTGAAAAGAATTGAGCGATTTTTGACGTGAAGGAAAAGCTCCGTTCTTCTTTTGCCGCGCAATTCAGGCCATCTGCAACTCTTGCAGATGATGATGAAATATATCTCTTACGATTCGTCGCCTCCTCCCCCTCCCGCTCCAACGCCCAAATCGGACCCGTCGCATCTTGCCCCTCTCTCTCTCTCGTACTTGAATTTTTTAATTAATAGAAAGTTAATTAATTATATATATATGGTGGATTAATTATCTCAATAATCACTTAATTTTATATTATATTATTATTTAATCACTAAACTTTAAAATATTATCCATTAATCACTGATATTTTAAATCTGTTACTGTTTAGTCGTTAAACTTTAAAATATTACCTGTTAGTCACTAATATTTCAAAAATATTTCTCATTCATCCCTCATGAACTAAAAGTTCAGTGACTATCGAGTGATGGGTGATAAACAATTTTAAAATATTAATGACTAGTAGGTAATATTTTAAAATTTAGTAACTAAGTAATAATAGTTTTGAATATTTCAAAATTTAATGACAAAACAGTAATAGAATGTAAAATTAAATGATTATTAGTGTAATAATTAATCCATATATGATGGGTTCCATATGTATGGTCAACAATGATAATTGTTTAATCATGCTTTATTCATTTTACTATAGAGTTCAGACTAATAGAGAGGTTTGTTAATTAATTAGATATTAGGTCACGTTTGATTATAAGCATAGAATTTTAGACGAGCTTGTTTCAATATTTAATCACGGTCGACTTAGGGTCCAAAAAAATGGGGTTCTAAAAAATTTTTAGAAGTCGGTCTTGTCGCCCTGTTACCCAGAAAGAATGTTGTTTGTGATCGACCAATCGTCGGCCCCCAAAAGGAGGCCACCCACCACGTGAGAGAGATGGGCGCGATGGAGAGATAAAGAGAGATTGTGCTGCTATGTCGTTGCCCTTGTTGACGCAAACTGCCAGCTGTCGAACTACCATTTCTAGCAGCCAGAGAGTCATTCCTTTTCATTTCCTGTCCTGCGGCGGCAATAAATTTGAGTGAGGTGTGAGATTTTTACTTTTGAGTGAGAATTAAAGAGAGAGAGAAAAAAAAAATTAAAAGTAAAAGAGATTAGAGAATATGATGAAGGTGTTGTTGATTGCTAAGTTTACTATTCTAGTCTTCAAAATCTACTTATGGAGCTTTATTATGTTGTTCATTGTCAAGTAACATAGCATTTGACTGGTAATGAGAAGACACGAGTCCCATGCATGTGGGACCCGTGCACATAGGGTTCATATGCAAGCGCGGGCCCCATGTGCATGGCCCGCGCCCCCTCACTATCGAGCAAATGTTATGTTATTCAGTAATAGGCAACATAACATTGCCCTCTACTTATAGACCGAGAATTGAGTAACAAAAAAATTAGCAACCATTAGAATTAGAAGGAGATGGTAGAGTGAAACTATGAATATAAAAGATTTTGAACAGTTTGAATTTTAATCTCACGCTCAATTTTCTCTCTATATATATAATTATTAATTTTGAGTTATTTTATAATTTTAAAAATATTTTATAGTTAAAAATAAAAAAAATTCTATCTTTAACTAGACTAAGGATTGAATTTTTTTTTTAAATTTATTATTTATTTTTAATTAATAAGTCATATTTATATTTATGATTGTTTGAATAAATTATGTAATTTATGTTTATTTTTAGATTATATAACTATTTTTATAATTTTTTATATTTATAAAAAAATTATATTTTTTATTTTTTAAAAAAATTATTTATCCATTTTCAATTCATACCATTTTCGCTTTTCGTTTTCATTCCCGTGTAAAATTGGGGAAGTGCAGCATCCAAACAGTGCCTTGTTCTCAAATACCCGCGTAGATTAACAGAATCAACCGTTTAACGCGAAGAAATTGCGAAGAAACAAACCAACCGACAGTCGATCCATCTTCAGCAATGGGGTCTCTTCCTTCTCCGTCGCCGGACCTCTGCGAAAAAGACCCCAAAATTGACCGGAACGAGCTGCTCAGGCTCTTCCAGTCCCAGCAGAAGTACCTCAACTTCTTCTTCCAGAACCTCGACCTCTCTCAAACCCTAGCCTTCACCCAGACCCTCCTCAACGCCAAGGGCACCATCTTCTTCTCCGGCGTCGGCAAGTCCGGCTTCGTCGCCCAGAAGATCTCCCAGACGCTCGTCTCCCTCGGCATTCGCTCCTCATTCCTTTCCCCTGTCGACGCCCTCCACGGCGACATCGGCATCCTTTCGCCCGCCGACATCCTCGTCCTCTTCAGCAAGAGCGGCAACACCGACGAGCTCCTTCGCCTCGTCCCCTGTGCCAAGGCCAAAGGCGCCTACCTCATCTCCGTCACCTCCTCTCTCTCCAATTCCTTGATGGATCTCTGCGATTCCAATGTCTATTTGCCTCTCGAGAGGGAGCTCTGCCCCTTCGATCTGGCGCCAGTCACCTCCACTGCCATTCAGATGGTGTTCGGGGACACGGTGGCCATTGCGCTGATGGGAGCCAGGAATCTGACCAAGGAAGAGTACGCTGCCAACCACCCTGCCGGACGGATCGGGAAGAGCTTGATCTTTAAGGTGAAAAAGATGCCGAATTTTGCGAGTTATTTGCACATAGTTACTGGTTTTGGTGTGAATGCAGATGTGGATCTGGTTGGATATAAAGTAGATCTAATCCTCAATAATTCATTAACTTCTTCCTTCATATTCCCTTAGGTATTACATAAAAAAATAAGAAGAAAAGGTCTTCGACCTCAAAAATTTTGTTTCTATGAATATGATGCTTCAGGATTAGGGTCTAAGCGATGGTCTGAATTCACGTTGAAACCAGATCGTTAAAATGTGAAATGTGCATCTGATACTTTCCTTCTCCCCCAAAATTTCTGGTAAACAGAAGTTTATGTTGCCTGATTTACAGAACTTACCGACAGACATGACTACATTCAGGATTAGGGTCTAAATGGTTATCAGAGTTCACAAGGAAATTCAGATCGTTAAAATTGAAAACGTGCTTCTAATACTTTCTTCATTCCCCAAAATTTCTGGTTTACACAAGTGTATTTTGCTTTGTTTGCAGAACTTATATTTTGCAACTTTAATTGCACTCTCTTTTATCCATTAGTTGATGAAGTACTAAATCCTTGCCCCATCCAATCCTCTGTCATCCATATATTTTTTCCTTTATGAGATCGTTTTTGGCTTATGGGCCTTTATGGGATGTTGATTTGTCCAGTGAGAAACTTGACAAATCCCAAGAGATTAATTGTTTCTCAGATTAATCCCAAGAAACTTGGCAAATCCCAAGAGATTAATTTCTTTCAAAAGATTAATTGTTTTAGTTTGTCTCAGTGGCTTTTACAGGCAGAAGGTTCTGAGGAGTGATCTTCTTGTGCTATATCCCAAAATCCTGGTTTGGCACTATATTTTTACATCTTGCCTATACAATCAAATTTCTCCAATTTCAATTCCTTTTTGTTTCTTTAAGGCCAATGAGAAACTTGAACGCCATTTTCATGTTAAATAAATGGGCCAACAATTTTTGCCAGGACTTTTGTTTGTCATTTAAAGAAATGGTACTTAAAAGTGATTGAAACTTCTTTTTATGTTTTTAGCACTCACAACACTTTGATTGAACAGAAGAGGACACTGTTAAAGTATTTGAAAGAAAAACTGCGTGTAGTTTCATTCCAGCTATTTGGGTTGCTTGGACTGAATTCTGAGTGTTGCAGGTGAAGGATGTGATGAAAAAGCAAGAGGAACTTCCCGCCTGCAAGGAAGGAGATTTGATAATGGATCAGCTAGTAGAACTGACCAGTAAAGGATGTGGGTGTCTTCTTGTAATTGATGATCAGTACCACCTGATAGGTACATTTACTGATGGTGATCTGCGGCGCACATTGAAAGCTAGTGGGCAGGGGATCTTTAAACTCACAGTGGGAGAGATGTGCAACAGGTAATTCTCTCACTCAAGGTCTCAAGGACGGGTATAGGTTCAAAAACATAAAAGGACTGTATATTTGACTGGATGAAGCAACTTTTACAACTAATTGTTGGTACCAGTTGTTGTTCTAGATAAGCTGGGCTGGACTTTGACCTTTAGTTGGGTAACTGAGATTAGTTTAAAAACCTAATATTTGTATTGAGATATTACATGGTCGTCGACCAACTTGGATTAAAGCTTGAGATTGTTGTTATGCTACATGGTTGTGGCTCATACTTAAGAAGAGAAAAAATAAAAAACAAAATAGGAGCACCAACGAATGCAGATAGGGTAAGCAGGGCTCTTTATGTCATACTGCTGACACTTATATTGCACGGAAACACCTCATAGGAGTCGTTTTCCCGTTTCGGAAACGTTTTCGAAACGTTTCCTATTCCCGTTTCAAATCCTATTTATGCCTATTTTTTTAAAAGAATGTCCGTTTTCACGTTGTCGTTTCCTTTCAGAAACGTTTCCCATTTCCGTTTCCATGCAACATAGGCTGACATCCGTTTATAACTTTTGTTGACAATTCAGGAACCCCAGGACAATAGGTCCAGATGCGATGGCAGTTGAAGCAATGCAGAAGATGGAATCTCCTCCATCCCCTGTTCAGTTCTTGCCTGTTATCAACGATCAGAACATATTGATTGGTATCATTACGCTGCATGGCTTGGTATCAGCTGGCTTGTAAACGTGTATGTGGGCGCCGTGCAGCATATTCCACCTCCCATTTGGTACTACGGTAATTATTTGTATTGGCCTTAATCCTCCGATGAGGTGGTCCATTTATTGTTTAGATGATTAATTCGTTTTTTCCCTTTCTTCTCAAATGTTTACAAGTTTCTTGTCCCTTAACAAGATCCATATTATATGTACCCGTATTCGTATGTGCCAATTATGAATAGAGAATTTACGTTGGCATTAGTTGTCCATTTTGGAACTCTTTTTACTGGCCTGCTCAGACGAAATGGCTATGCAATAAGATGTACAACAAACATCATGGCACAGGTGCTGTTATAGATATCCACGCATCACACTACAACATAAAAAGGACGATAAGGGAGAAGCAATTCTCATTGTACGACCTCTTTGTTAGAAATTAAGAGATCAAAAAGGTCTAAAAACAACTCAGTACCACACCACTTCATGTTATCATCCACATGAAACAACATAAAGTTTGAGAGATCTAAACTCTCGTAAATGCCCTGAAAATAAGTAACCCGCCTAATAGTGGACCAACCCTTCTAACACACCTGTACTTAAATGCTGCAACTCTCCTCCACAAACATTCTTCTCGACTGCATAATAATACCACACCCACCACGTGTCTGTACGTTAATGGCACGCAGCAGAGGCCCACATCAGGTATATTTGACAAAAATGACACTTTGGTGTGTTGAAAAGGGGGTCTTATTTTAGTGGCTCCAAATTGTTGGTTGAGAAGTCAATCAATCAGAAGGAAACTGCTAAAAATCCTTTGCCCTAACAAAAACTATTTGCATTGATTCCAAATGGTAGGCCTTTTTTGACCTCATAGTCAGTCATACGTATTCTATTTGGGGGGAAAAATCTGCAAGAGTTAAAAATTATTCCATTTTTTCCTTCATCTCTCATTTTGAAATTCTGAAATTAACTTTTCTTCGTCTTTTTCTTGTGTAGCTTCCTATTTTGACGATAAAAACACATTTGTTTTGTTATTACCATGCCTTTAACATCAAATTTATTAGGGTTTCAGCTCCGTTTATTGCTAAATTTCTTGTATTAATTCACTCAAATGATTATCTTCATTTATGCTGACTTGATTTTTTAAACATTAATAATTCTGAAATGTGGCCATTAAACTGATCTGAGAGATCTACTGGGGTACATTCAAAGGACAAATATCAAAACTACTAGAAAGAAAGAAGGCAGATGTTCTTGGAAGCACAACTCATTCAGCTACATTGGGAGGTAATCCATACCAGGGATAGGATGAAGAGAAAAGTTTGCTAGCTGTAAGGGGAAGGGAGTGAAGGACACAGGTATGCAGTTCGCTGAGGGTCCATTCATTCTTTGTTCTTCTTTTTAGGAGCAGATCATGTCTATTGTGCTGAATAAGAGTTTGAAGAAACCATTTGAATCTCATTATAATTAGAGTTGTACATCAGTAGCAGCTCCACCATTCCATTCCATTCTGAGACTGTCAACTCAGTTTTAAAAGTAGAGTCCTCCTTGCGGTCGAAAGTCATGTGCCATGATGATGAGAGGCAGAGCCTGCCTGTCTAGGTCTAGCCATTAATGTTGCTTATGGAGCAGAGGGGGATCGGGATCAAGATCATGAGGAGCTAGTCCTCCTATTATTCAGTTAGTGTTTTTGCTGAAGCTTGAAGAATTGCGTGCCCATATATATATATATAATAAATTTACAGAAAATCTCAAACTATGATCCCATCGGCACCACCAAATTAAAGCAGCTGCCACCAAGTTAAAAGTTAATTTTGAGGGTGTTACCTGTTGACCATCGAGACAGAGACTGAATTGTAATATAGGACGGCTGGGCTGGTTGGAGTAATGTGTTGATATATAATAATTTCATCAGCTTTCTTTCCCATCTAATATAACCATGAGCTCTGAATTTCCTTAAAGAATGGTGCAGTGCAGCTGTATCTAATATTCCTAGATGATATCCATGGATGTCCTTCCACATCATCCACGGTGGTGGTGATCTGATATTCTGATTGCTTGCTTGGGTCCAGATCTCACACTCTGGACTTGCATGTCGTCCGTCGTCTCTAAAGCAGAGCAGGATGAGAGTACGTAGCCAGCTAGGCTCAGAAGCAGTACTGGGTGAACCCTAAACCAAAACAACCAACCATATTGTAGAAAGTTTTCTTCTATTCTATATGAATAGAAGAAACAAAAAGAGCGACCCACCCACCCACCCACGTACGTACGTAGGGAAGAAAGATTTATTTGAGGAAAAATCTCAACAAAAAAAAAGAAAAAGAAAAAGATGCTTCTCTTAGTTAGTTAGTTAGTCTTCTCTTCTGATCCACTCAATTAATTTTGGATGAACACGTATGTACGTATAGGGAATTGCCATGAAGCTTCCTACATTTGTTTGCCATTCAAACAGAAACAGTTCCCTCCTCTCCTCTCCTCTCCTCCGACTTGTGTCGCTTTAATTGTCTGGTGGGTGTGGCTGCCCCCCTCCCCTCCCTCACCACTAATTTCTTTTTCTTTTTTTTTTTCTTCTAAAAAATCTATCTTAAAACACTTTAAATTTTACACTTTTATTCACAATATTTTACAATAATATTTTGTAATAAGTGTGTATCAAATTTAAATATTTAAATAGTATATTTCCGTTCCTTTTTTCTTCTTTTGAGAGGAAATCATAACTTTTAGTCTTTTAAACATAATAATTTATACAAGTTAAGTATACGTACTAAGTAAACAAACTAGAAATGTGTGTGTTCACGGGTGGGTTCATTAGCTAGTCTTTAAAAAAAAAAAAAAAAAGTTTTAAAAACCCTATAAATATATATATATATATATATTATAATCACAAGTATTTTATTAATTTCCTTGGCTTCAAATGCTTTTCATACGAGGACGAGGACGACGACTCATTGTTAATATTTTGGTATATATTGAATTGTATATATTGTCTTTATATATAAAATTAAATTAATTGATATCTCTCCGTTGTAAAACTTTTAACTTTAAGGAGAGTATATATATAGATTAATAATTAATTAGGAGCATTTACATATATATTAAAGAAAATATATATATATAAGTTGAAATGGTATATATATATATATACATGGTGTACGTACGTAAAAGTAACAGTTTTGTAACTAACTATAAAGTATAATTATTAAATCAATTTACTATATATTCATAATTAGGGCATTTATTATTCTATTCTATTCTATTCTGTATAAAGATCTACAAAACATTTCACTCTCTCTCTCCCCGCACAGTTTATAGCACCTGCAGGTGAACTCTCAAACAACTGATTCAGCTCTCTCTCTCTCTCTGTGAGGAAGAAGCAAAGACTATTATTGCCATAGAAGATCTGAAAGACAATTAGCTGCTGCCATGGATTTTGTTGCCGTACCAAGCAATATCATTAGCAGCACTAGTACTACTACTGCAACTATTATAGGCACCGGTACCAACTACTCAACTACTACTACTACTTCATCACCATCATCAATGCCGGCACCTGCACCAGCTTCAGCTCCAAGCAGCAGCCGCTATGAGAACCAGAAGCGCCGAGACTGGAACACCTTCTGCCACTACCTCAGGAACTACCGCCCGGCACCGCTGCCACTCTCCCGCTGCACCTCCGCCCACGTCCTCGAATTCCTCCGCTACCTCGACCAGTTTGGCAAGACCAAGGTCAGGTCCTAGCTACTACTCTGATCCCTCTCTCTCTCTCTCTCTCTCTCTCTCTTTATCTTCTTCTTCATCTTAATTAATGATCGATTGTCATCAACAACTTTTAATCATAAATTCATCAACTACGTACGTACTTCGGTACTGCGCGCAGGTTCACCAGCAGGCCTGCGCTTTCTTTGGAGTGCTTAAGCCGCCGGGGCCCTGCCCTTGTCCTCTCCGGCAGGCCTGGGGAAGCCTGGACGCTCTCATCGGCCGCCTTCGAGCAGCCTACGAGGAGCACGGGGGCAACTGCAAGCCAGAAGTAAACCCTTTCGCTGCAAGACCAGTGAGGATCTTCTTACGCGAGGTTCGCGATTTTCAGGCCAAATCCAGAGGAATAAGCTACGACAAGAAGAGGATCAGAATGCAGAAGCGGCCCAAGCAGCAGAAGGTCGCATCCATCGATCCGTCCTAGCTAGCCGCTACTAGCTGCAACGCCCTCTCCTTCCTTCAAACCTAGCTAGCTACCATCCAAATCCATATATATCCATCCACCGAAACAGATGATGATCATGAAGCCCTAGCTCGTTGCGTAAGTTTTTAGGGTTTATAAATTTAATTTGGTTACACTATAATCATATATATATATATAATCGCAATTATGAAAATGAATAAATGTTTCTACATAATTAACCGAGTTAATTATACATATCATATCAATCATCCCATCTTCTTCTTCTTCTTCTTGTCGTCCCTGTTGTATATATGTACTCAATTATATAATTATATATATATATATATATAAGAAATCTATGGAATTAAGCATGCATGCATCTAGAGATCTCATCAATTTTGCCCAAAATTAAAGTTGGTGGAGGGTTTTCTTGAATTTGCAGTCTTGTTGTAAAAAAACTAGGGTTTAGGGTTTGAGATTGTGAAGACTTAAAAGAGTGTAAATGAGTCAAATTGAATCGAGCATAGTTTTATTTAGATTTAATTTAATTTTTTCTAAAAATATTTGAGCTCAACTCATTTTTGAATAAACTCCATAAACAACATTCAAACTCGGTTCATGAACAATTTTTCGTATTTGAGCTCAACTCGATTAAGGTAAATGAGCTCAACTTAAGTTTGTTTATCAAACTTGTCAATGAACAAATTGTTGAGATGGTTTATGTATAGTAAGTCATATAGTTTGTTCATGAACAAACATTTATAGATACGTTATTTTTTTAATGAATGATTTATATAATTATATTATTTAATAAAATCATAAATTTTAAAGTAAAAAAATAATAAACTCTAAAACATTTGAGAAATAAATATATACATATATATGTATTGTTGATGACGTGTATCATCGACATCAGCTCACGGCCACGGATCAGTTTTCGCCCTCAAAAGGACAAGAGTCCCACCGCACTTATAAGTTCAGTGGTTGCCCAGAGGGCAACCGATATGGGATTGAGAACCGGTACATAGCATCACCTCCAACCCTCTCCCCTAAGTGTGATGGCGCTCTTGTCTCTTTGAGGGCCAGAGCTGATCCGTGGCTGCGAACTAATATCGATGATACGTCATCAATATTTGGTGTGGGAAACCCTAAGTCGTATAGGCCCTAGCCTTTAACCACCCTCTGTCACCCCTGAAATGGTCTGCGCTCAAGAGCGCCACCACACTTAAGGGGAGGGCTGGAGGTGGTGTTGTGCACCGGTTTTCAATCCCACATCTGTTGTCCAGAGGGCAACCACTGAACTTATTTATAAGTGCGATGAGGCTCTTATCCTTTTAAGAGCGAGAGGTGTCTGTGACTGTGAACTGATGTCGATGATACGTCATTAACATGTATAAACTTTAAATGAATTATAAATGAGTTTATTTATGAACATAAATAAGTTCATTCAATGAAAGAGTTGAGTAAGTTTATGTTCAAGGTCTATTTAATTATTTATTTAAATTTTTACTTAATAAGAGAATATAAATGAATTCATTCACAAACTATATATATATATATTTAGCAAAAATTAAGATTAGTTGTTCAATTACCACCACCACGCATGCTCATGCTCATGATCATGATCATCTACTTTAATTAATTATAGTCAAATACATGTTCCTCCTCCTCTTAAATATTTGGTTTGGTTTTAGTTATAAATTAGTTAGCTCCCATCCCAATGTCATAAATAGATCCTCAATTTTGGTCATTGCATATATATATATATATATATATATATATAATGCTTGGCTCCTCATATTGTTCTTAATTTCTACTTGTGTTTAGTTTCAATTTTAGATTAGTTTATCTATTATTATTGTTTATAAATTTTCTAAGGTATCACTAACCTGGATGAACTTGTCATTTTTAAAGAATTATAACCACTTATATCAACGACATATAATCCCTTTATTCACCCTTTTAGGGTTTTTTTTTTTTGTTTTAGTTAATGTAATATTAATAACTAAGTACTCTTATATATCATCTCAATAACTAAGTATTTTTATCTTATGCTTAAGATCACATAATAGAAGAATTTAAATTAAAAAAAAATAGTTGTTAACTAAGAATGTATATGATTTTAGGCCAATTTTATATTTTTATTCATGTATTTTTATGTTTTTTTTCATGTGATTATTCGAATTTTTTTGTTATTTCAATTATACTACTGGATCTATATTTTTTAGTCAATTTAATTTTTGTACACTAATTTTTTTTCGCGTGGTAACTCGAACTTTTTATTGTTTCGATCGATTACACCCTTCAATCTGCATTTTGATGTCAATTAATTAACCCATGCACTTAACATGAACATAGTCTGATATGTATTTTGTTATTTTATTTTATATTTTTTTTATACATAAAAATACAGGAGTTAAATTAACTAAAAAATACAAGCTCGTGGGTAATCGAAAAATCTAAGTTGCCACATGAAAAAAAAAATTAATATAAGAATTAAATTAATTTTAATCAAGTCAGAATATAATTAAAATAATGAAAAGTTCAAATAATCATATAAAAAATAAAACGTGAAAATTTAAGAGTAAAAATATAAATTTGACTTATAATCTTACATCTTTAATATTTTTTAAATATAGAAAAATAATAAAATTAAAAATTACTATATTATTATTAACCTTGGTAGGGCGACCACATGCATATATTATATACATCACTCAAGGATTCATAGAATTTGATATTTGTTTTTTATCAGAAAAATTAATTGGACACTTGGATATTTGTGATAACACTTATATATTTTAATATATTATATATCATATTGATATAAATATATAATATATTAATATAGAATGTGATCTTAAATAACAACGTGTGCAAAGTGTCAAATATTGTAATTATTTAACATTAAGTGTGACAAAAAAAATAATAATTGACCTTGTAATTAGTTATTTTTATATTTATTATTATTATTCATAAAATGAGTGAGTTGGGAAGTGCAAGGGCTGTCGGGTACATGATTTGATGTGGTCCTCTCCTCCTCAATCGAACGAATAAGTGGTGGCACGTGACGCTATTCTTAACCATACGATACGATACGATACGATTTTTTTTGGGTGTCGAGAACGTTAGCGTGTCCGTACGGCAGACAACGTCTTCTTTCTTTTCGGTCCCGTTTGTTGCAGCTTAATTAAAGAAATTATAATTTATAATTTCTTAGATTATAGCTTCTAAAATTTAGAATAAGTTGTGAACCTATTTGCTGCAACTTTTTAAAAGTTGTAGTTAAATAGTTGTGGTATTTGATACCATAAGCTGTAAAATAACTTATTTTTGTATAATTATCCATAATACCCTTATTGATTATAGAATGATAATTTAAAAATTAATTAGTGTATATGTATAAGTTTCAAGTGTTATAAAAAAATTAATTAAAGTATAGAGAGAGAGGAAGATGACGAGAGAGAGGAAGAGATTTGAAAATGGAAATGGCGGTGGAAAAGAAAAACCCATGATTGTGTAGACAAGAGAGTAATTCTTTGCTAAAAATAAGGGTAAAATTGTTATAAAAATGTAATTATTTAAGCAGAAGTTGTAAAAATTGGGGCACCCTAATTTTAAAAAAGCCAACTTCTACCCCTTCTAAAAGTTAGTAGAAATTATAAGTTAGAATTCTATAAACTAAAACAAACATCATATCTCAATTTTTTTTAAATTAAAAGTTAAAAATTACAATTTTTAAGCTTTCGTCCTTTTAGGGCATCACAGCTTCTACCATTTACGCCAACCAATGTGCCCTTTAGGGATGCCACCAGCCGTTGTACGTTGTCCTTATTCGTAAAAGTAACAGACTATTACTTTTATAGTTAGTTATAATAATGCTGATGAACAGTAGTTATCCTACACTTAATTAATTAGAAAGAGAAAGTGTCCTCAAGCGGTGGGCTAATGATGAGCCCCCCAAATCCAATTCACTTATATAATCTAATTTTCACAATTAAAATGTTATTTATGATATATTAATATATAAAAACAAAAAATTATTAAGAATATTTAAAAACCCAAGTTAAAAGAATAAGTACAATTTAAATTAAAAATAATCGGTCTCTTACCACTCACTGAAGCTGGTAACAAGAGCTAAGTAGTAGCTAGCAGTGGCCTTTATTTATCGAAGGATAAGGGAGTTGGTACAAATTTAGCAAGTACACGGAACAAATCAACTCCCAACGCCAATAGGCAACAGGCAAGCCTCTGCTTGCCTGCCTTGGACCAAACGAAGATATGCATGTAATGTAATTGAAATGGTCCCTTATCATCGATAATCATCAACAATTTTATTTAAATCACCGTGTGTCTGTTAGGAGGAATATAATGGAGCAGACTGGGACTGGGATTGGGCAATCCCCTCTCTCCTCATAATAAGCCTTTACAGTTTACAGCACACTACTGCTCCTGCTTTATTAATCATCACTTCCTTACCCCTTAAGGACCTGAGAATTTGCATGAACCACTAGAAATTTACTTACAAACTGGAAATAGAAGACACGGTTATGTAGAACACAAGGGAACTCATTGCTTTTATTACAGATGGAAATAGCTGTGATCCTTTTGTGTTTCTTTCTCACTTGCCATTGTTTTCATCTGGGGCTCCAGTTAAAGCTTGCTGGCAAAAATTAAGATTAGACAAGAATGCTTGGGTTTAACACTCAGAACTGTGTGAAGTAAGTTGGAAACTCGACTCGCCTGATAATATTAAGTACTGTTACCTGAAAGCATGCCAAGGTGTATTGCACGTCGCTTTCTGAAATTTGGTAGTGAAGGACAAGCCTGATTCTGCAACAGTATAGAAATTGCACCAGATTACCTTAATATAAACAAGTCCCTAATTCTAACATCAACTCGAGTCTTATCGATTCTGAAAATGTGTATTCTCAATGTTTCCAAATTTTAAAGGTCATCCAGCGAATTCTGTGTGAAATTTTAGTATATTAGCAAATTCTGTGGACAAATACACTACAGTTGTAATTTTAGTTTGTGCCTAAAGAATAAAGATATATAAGTTCAACTTGGTGTAAAGTAGAATCAAGTTTGGAACAAAAACCCCTCTATCCTATCATTCGGGTTGAGCCAGTTGTTGTGGCTTTGGCAGGAGGTCTTAATGTTATACTCTCCTTTGGCTTTCATGAAAACTTGAGGTCCCACCATTTTTTTAATCAACATAAAGTTGAAGTACAACAGTATAATCTTGCTCTGGATAACGCATTCAAACACCCTCAAGCCTCTTGAAAGGAGCAAATCCAGAGGGACTCTTCAATAAACATTCTAAATTGGCCTAGATAGGGTTCAACGGGAGACATATTTATGACTTCTTAAGTTGGTTTTTCACTAGGATTTGTGCCAAACTCATCTCCTAAAATATTTAGACTTACGTGTATAAATAAAAGTCCACACATCGGTTCTACAAAGGCTGAGGAGTCCGAGTTCAGAGAGATTAGAGAAATGTTATATTTTTAGTTCTTCTTGTTGATTGTCTTTTGAAGATAATATTCATTCATACACTATGATCAGTCACAAGGTGCAAGGGTTGCGTACGGTCTCCATCTTCAGATTCTTTTTTCATGAATTAGTCAAGGTAAGGATCCTCCAGAGTGGAAGATTTGTCCTTGACAAATCCTTAACACCAACCTCCATTCTGAGAAGCCCCCTCAAGGTCAAGTGTATATGAGATCTTAGCCCTTGCCTCAACCTAGGATGTTGGAGCCATTCAAGCTATTGGAACATTGTACAGCAGAAAGATCAAATTGCTGTAGTTACTGTTAAATTAAATGTTTTTTTTTATACATTCATATTATCTAGGTTGGTCATGATATGCTGCTAGAAGTCACTCACAGCAAGCAGATGCCTTCAAAAGAAGACTTATTTGACAGTCAAATTATAAAGAGATCTGATTGGAGCTATTTTTTTTTTTTTTTTCAAAGAAAGGATATTCAAGCTAAATTAGGATTCTTGATTTAGGACAAGAGCTAGACAAATCTAAGAGAGTCAATCTTACTTGAGAATTAATTAGGAGCACATCATACAAAATTAACAAAGAGTTCATTGAGGTCCCTTCTTGCAAGTAAGAGTTAATTGTGATAAACTTAATCTGATTAGATAAATATCCTGATCCTGATAGAATAGGTTCCACCTGTTATGGATAAGAGACCTCCTATTGGAGATAGGACTCTATAGTGAAAGATTCCCAACAGTACGTCTCTCATTTTCATAAAAAACTTTCGAGTGCTTGATCCCATCAGTCACTTTGGGTGGATACTTTTTAGAGGTCATATGCTTGGATGGATCGTGGAGTGAACCCAAAGTTTAGTTTAGCAAACACAACTCCAGTATTGGATTCTTGCATATAGCTCAGTATCTAATCTCCGCTATGGATCTTGTTTCTGTTTTAACACAATCTAGTGTTATGGGAATCAATTAAAAACTTAGGGGCTATTCTTTTCGTGTTTTAATTTTCAGTTTTAAGTTTTTTAATTCATTTTCAGTTTTGTATTTTGAGTGTTCTTTTTGTCTGTAGTGTTTTTCATGTTTTGGAAATTTTGAGCATATTTGTGATGAAAACAACCAAAAAGAATTTTTGTTATTTTGAGTTTTCTTTACAATTTTTTTTCTTATTTTGGAAAATGCATTTTTAAAAATATGAAAGTAAACACGTTTTCACTATTTTGAAAAACTAAAAACAGCCTGAAAACAACAAAGAGAACAAGACCTTAATATTCCACTGCACTTCATCATTGATTCCTAATAAAATTTCACCTCATCAGCATATAAATCACTAAGAATGGTTGCCTATACAATGATGATGATAAATACAACTAGATAAAACAAATATTTAAAAGAACAATTCGTGTATTTTAAACAATTGTGGAAGGCTGAAGCACACCTGGACGAACTCTTCATATTTACAAGTATACCCTTTCCTTCCAGTTTCTTCCTGAGTTCCTGGGCTGTCATATGTGCACCCTCTAAAATATCAAAATACACCTGCCATCATTTGAGTTGATAAATCTTCTAAGATTGCAAATTAAGATATGCAATTGACTAGGAAAAAAAACAAACATCTTAAGTGTATTTGATAAACTGACATTGTAAAATAGATCCTGTAAGAACACAAATCCAGTGATAACCATACATACATCTGCAGCTAGAGTATTGCCAATAATCCAAAAGTCAATCTCTAGCCAGTCAAGAAACATAACAAATTCCATTGGACATTTTTCTTTCTCTTCTTTTCTTTTCTTTTCCTTTCTTTTTTGGTGTTGTTTGAGTAAGTTGGCTCCAGTTTCTGATCTTAGCATATAAACATTCACTTCGGCATTGTTGCAATATTATAATTGAGCCAAAAAGTACTGGAGCACTTGTTGTAAGAACCAATTATATAAAGGCTGGATGATACTAGGATGGGATCTGAATTGGATCCGATTCTTTCACCTCTAGAAATGTTTGCAGCTCAAGCAACAAAGATTTTCCTTGTTATTGATCATTGTAACACAAGTTAAACTAGAAAGTTGAAATTCTGAGTTCAATTCAATCTCAGTCATCATGGTATGCCTATGCACAAGTATATTTGGAGATAATGTATTAGACTTCAAATCAGATTAGATAGAGAACCAGATAAGCAATATCCAAAACAAGAATAAATGGAGGTGGAGAATATATTAAAAGAAACACATAATTCATATTCTACATCTCAACAAAAATGTCACTTACCATGTTAGTCTCAATTGAATCAACATCCACTTTTAGTCCTTTGATTTTATTCAAACCTTCTGAAATACCAATTTCATAAAAAACATCGTAGAGAACATCAGCCACAATAATTCACGTATGTTGGTTATTCGCACTCCTTATTGAGGAGCACTTTCACAAACAATGCATTGATACTGGATGGAATAATCAGTTTTGATAATATGCACTGCATGATCTTTATTGAGGAGCACTTTCACGAACAATGCTCAGATACAGGATGAAAGAATAAGTTTTAATATGTAGTGAATTGAGAACCAATACAATAATCCCAACCATGAAAATGAGAAGGCAGTGACTTTTTTTTTTTTAAGCAAAAGAAATTGTGTAAATACAATAAAGAAGGGAATAAAATTGCCTGCTAAAGTTTTGGCATTCTTGTGATCACCCTCAAGCTTTCCAACATTCTCTTGTACTGCAACTAAGGCAGCAGCACACAGAATTCCAACTTGTCTCATCCCACCACCTAAGGTCTTCCTCAGAATCTTTGCCTACAAAACCATATAGAAGAAGAAGACAGAGCCTAAGCACTAGCAGTAAGAGAAAAAATAGCTTAGTTAATGCAAAGATATCAGAATTACCCTAGCAATAAAATCCTTGGAACCAACAATGACAGTTCCAGCTGGAGCACCCAAACCTTTGGATAGGCATACCTGGATAATGTAATTGGGAAAAGAGTGAGCAAGTTGCATCCCATTTATGCCAGCTAACTATAGAATGCAGTAGATAATTGTGGCCTAATGTGAAATATAATCTAAGTCTCGGAACTTTTCTGCATGCTGATTTTAACTAAAGAAAGTAGTTATCAAACTAATGTGAACACTAAAAAATAATAAAATAAACAAAAAGATAATTAGGTCAAACATAACTCATGTCTTCAGGAACCACTTAACCTACCGAAACAGAATCAGCAGCCTTCACAAGCCTATTAACAGGAACTCCAAGAGCCTGGAAAACAAATATTATGAAATTAAAACTCGTGTTCATTCACAAGTATACTTGTCAGTAAAACTAATGGTTTTGCAACTCAAAAAACCATGCAGTAATATTTTCCTAGCTTATATTTATTTTCTGTATTTCTCAAAAATAATTATCAAAGACATGGAGACCATATGGAATACAAGAAGAAAACCAAGCTTAATCCCCATTAGCAGATTTGGCTACATGGATTCTCACTCAGTAATCATCTCTATCCATAATCATATTTTCTATAAGTTAATTATATCTCATTTCATGTCTGAGAGTACAACACTAGAGATAACATGGGAAGAAATGTTAGAATCCATGCCAGTTCATCTAGCTAAACCTTGAGTGGCCTCATGCCAATCATCATTCAGAATGCACACTCAAAGTTTCTCTGATGCCAATCAGAATTCAGTCTAAAATCGAGTTTCTTTTTGGAACAGAGTTATCCATAAAGCATCACTGCTTTATAGTTCTTCCAACACATGAATTAGATGTTCATTTAATGGCTATTCTTACATTGAAATTGATCACATAACACATAGGTGCATGGGTAAATTTCTTCCTGAATTTCTAGTTCCTCACAGGAGTGAACACCATCAAACTAGTCATAGCACACAACTGTACAGAGCAACTAAGAAGTTGGGAAAAAAATTGTACGCACAATCGATGCGTTAAATATACGGGCACCATCAATGTGAAGTTTCAATCCATGTTTCTTCGCTAGTTCCCCAACTTTGTCTATATACTCAACAGGAAGACATCTACCACCACAGCTGCATAAGATACCACCGGTAAGCATTGCACTACATATAGGAAAGTACAATAAAATAAATAGTAGGATAAATGTAAGTTGAAGACACGTTAGTACTCAAATACCACTAGTGACCAAATCAGTCTTCAAGATGTAAAAAAGCTATTGCCACCATTACAAGGACACTAATCCATGCACATGCACCTTCTAACATATTTCTCAAAAATCTCCAACCCAATGTCTAATGCCTGGTGTCATTGAATTACCAAGTTTCATCCCAGATCTACAGTGTAACAACCTAGATTGTCCAGACAGGTTAGCAGACACCTTCAGTAGGAAAAGGATTGACTACAAGTATCTACAAGAGAGAGTTGACCCTGCAACAAAAATGGCACCACCACAAGAAAATAAAATAGCCTTATCATCCCTGAAAAACAAGAAAAATAGACATCTCCTACTTCAGTGAAACAAAGTAGAATCCAACCAATTGACTGACATACTAATTAAATTGCAGGAGTCAAAATGAATTATAATCCACTACGAGTTGAAAGAAATTAGTTCTTTGATTCTGTAATCCACTGCATAGTTGAAAGGAATCTGGTCGCTTGGGACTATTTCCTTCTTTTCCCCAACTTCTCCCAAACACGGACAGGATTCTCACTATTCTTTCTTATCTCATTGCCTTCCCAAATAAGACGAACAATTACCACTATCACTTCTGGTACTTTCTCATTTGTTTAATCTCTTCTTCTGCTGTTTTTTACCGCACTCTTTCCAAATGTTCCACCTAGTCAAATTAAGGCTTGATATATTATTTTTGTTGTTGTACTCTATCCAAATGTCTCACCTAGTCAAATTAAGGCAAGCTTAAAAGAAGAGAATACAATAAAATGGTCTAGGCCATCTAATTTTCTGTACCTCGGATTCATTAGGAAACATGGATACTCACTTTGCATGTGTATTTTCCAAGCAGATAAGCCTAGTGGTTGGATAAACAAGTTCCAATTTAGGGTCTCTGATGGCAGCTTCAATTAGATCAATATCCATTGTCCCATCTTTGTTATTCCTCACTGTCCTCGGATGTACACCCCCAATTGTCGAAATGCCTCCATTCTCATAGATGTGGATGTGGGAATAGTCTCCAACAATGACTTCACTACCCCTAATCTCACAATGAACAAGCACACTGATAAGGTTACCCATGGTCCCAGAAGGAACAAAGAGGGCTGCTTCCTTGCCCATGATCCTCGCCATCTCTGTTTCAAGGCGAAAGGCTGTTGGATCATGACCCAGTACATCATCATCAACTTCAGCATTAGCCATCGCAGCCCGCATTGCCTCATTTGGTTTGGTCACAGTGTCAGAGCGGAGATCCACCACACTAGTCACCATTACTGCTGAACTCATACCAAAATTCCATCAGTAACTAAAAAATTAATCAAAACATGATATTTATTACTGATAAAAATTCATTAAAATAAATCCAAAGAAGACAAATCTACTAAATTTCACCATTATTTCTTTCTACCACTGTTTCTGAAAATATCCACTTGGAATGACCAGTTAACAGTAAATACAAACAAATATTCAAATTTAAGTTATCAACTTTGGGAGTTGAAAATTAACAACAGATACAAAAACCTTCACGTGTTCAAACAAAATGAGGAATTTGTATACTGTTATACGTACTGAAACTGATCCCAGAAGACCATTTGTTCATGTCAAACTGGTCCTGGTCGCAAGCTGTGGGACAGTTGTCCAATCAAACCCCATAATTTGAGGTAGTGTTTTAAAAATCATTTCATTCCAACTCATCTCGGATCCATTGGGATCCCCACAGCTAGAAACCCTCCAGTAATTACGCAGTGCCATTAATTAGAGCATAACAAAATACAAAAAATAAATTGATTTGATCAGAAAAATATTGACTATTAGATTTCAAAATAAATAAATAAATAAAAATGAGCCTTCAGAATGTATGAAAAACAAAATATGCAAGTCAAATAGATCAAAATGGTCTCCCATCACTTTGATTGTCCATGGACCTGTGATGTCCTGGTTGACTTAACGTGAACTTCGTCATTTCTTATTGACAATATAAAGATAAGAAACTGAACTAAAAGGACTGGACTACTTAATGGAAGGAAATTCAAGAGACTTCATCACAGAAAAATAAAAAATAAAAAAATCCAACAGATCAGAGTGAGAGGAAAAACAAATGAGATGCTTGTACCTCTTGAAAGCTTAACTTCAGTGCTATCCAGAAAAGAAAATTTGTACGGAATTAACTGAAATCTTTGCGTTCTTGCCTTAATTCAACTCAGAAATGCAAAATTCACGAACCCGTGACCGTGAGAGGAACCAACCCAACGTCTCATACAACTGCGTATAAAATTCAGAAAAAAAAAAAAAAAAAATCAGCGAGATCAAAGAAACGGAAGTACTAATTAAGTTTGTTTAACAGACACTGGACTGGAGGGAGAAAGACAGGTACGAAGAAGAAGAAGAATCAATTACAAGAAAGAGTTTGCAAAATGAAATCCCAAAGGGAAGACGTAGCTTTTGCACGGGAGCAAGTTCAATTGGCTTCTTCTGGCTTCAACTCCAACTCCAACTGTGACGTAGGGGAATGAAAACAAAACAAAACCTAAAACCCATGAAAGAAAGATATAAAAAGTTGAAACTCACCCAGACCCAGTGCGGGTGTAGTGTGATGGAGGTGACGACGACAAGAGCTGGTGCGGGTGCGGGTCCCTCCCTCCCTCCCGGGTGATAGATATGAATAGCCATAGCCATTGATTGATGTATAAAACACCAACAACATTCAATAAATATTTCAGTGATTAAAAGCTGTTACTTTAAATTCATATGAGTGGGTGCGTGCGTGCATGCATTAACTTTAAAAAGCTACCTATTACTTTAAATTCCTACTATGAGTGCGTGCATTAACTAGTTATTAATATTTAAATAATTTATTATATTTTTTTTAATAATTAAAAAATATGATAATGGATTCTATTGAAATATTAATATTTTATATCTTAATTATTATTATAAATCTTTAACGTAAAAAATGACATATAAATAAATAAGTGAGAATGTTTAATATTACTATATAGTTGGTAAGAGGTCTCGTGTTCGATATTTAGTTTTGGGTTTCGTGATTAAATTTTTTTCTTTGAAATCAAGGAGTCGAGCAGCGAGAGATCGTTAAGGTGAGGGTTTACCTTTTGAGAATGTTTAATATATTAAAAGTCTCATGATAATCGTGATGATTCCCAATCCCTTCTTATGGTATACTAAGTAGTTTTGATAGGAGAAACGATCAACAAGGGTTGTAGATGTTCGCGTGGCCTAATGGATAAGGCGCTCGCCTCCGGAGCGGGAGATTGTGGGTTCGAGTCCCATCGTGAACGAGAGAGAGAGAGAGACAACCGTTTTTCATCATTTTCTTCTATTTGTTTGGCTGCCTGCCTGCCTTCACCAATCAATCAATCAATCACCATCCTAATCTAATCGCACAATCACTAGTGCAATAAAATAATGACCTCTTTCTTCATTGTTTTTTTATTCTTAATTAATAGCAATATATATATATCTATATAGGATTATTATTATTTCACAAGAAGACATACCAACCTAATATTGATCAACTGCTTCAACCCCCACCACCCTAAACTCTATTATGAAACGTCAGTCACCATGTGAGAAAAATAAAAGATGGAATGATAGAGAGACGAAGACGACAACAACAAGATCAAAATTGTTAATTCTTATCAAATTTTAAAATATATATATGAGATAAACAAAATTTGAAATAAATAAATTTATAAAATATAATGTAGACATAAATCATAGTTGTTGCCTGTTCAATATAATAATAAATTTCTTTCAACACATTAGTGTTGATAAAAATTTACGAATTACTTATAAGAAAAAAATTGATTAGGGGCACAAGTAACTTCCCATGCAAGATATCTAATATTTAAGTCAATTTTCAGATAAGTGTGTAAAATGCACAAAACAAGAAAATTTACAGTCTAAGAGTTGTAAGCATATATTTGTCAAATGAAAAGTCTCATATTTATAAAATGAAAAAGACTAAATGATGGAGGAAAAAGCCACAATTATCGATGGGTATTTCAAGCTCCTTTTTTGGGATTTATAGGTATGGATATTAGAGATATAATTGACTTTATTCTTCACAATCTCACATAAATAGTGTCTAGAGGTAAGATATCTAAAGATTTACGGTATGTTCTCTCATAAGGGCTTCTCACACAATTAAGAAATAGACTTATGAGTTTAGGTGGCCCACAAGAGTTTCTCAAATAATAGTGACGCAATAACATATACATTTTCGATAAATGTTATTCGATGAGATTACTTGATTGTCTATTAGCCTTACACATTCAGTTTTAATGATTCAATTGATGTTCCGTAGTTATTCAATGACTACATGCAAATGTGATTTGGTTTTGTGGATTTTTTTTTTAGGCATATTTCTTTGAGTTTGGGTTTTTTTTTATATAATAATAATAATTTTAGAAAAAGAGATATTTAAAATAAGAAAAGAAAAAAAGAAAATATGAAAAACATATTGAGGAGGTGAGAAAGGGAAGGGAAGGGAGTAGGGGTGTACAATCGGTTATAATCGAATCGAACCGAACTGAATCGAACTATATGTAGTAACCTGTTACATGTATTTTTCTGCTCGTATGAAGCGGGTCAAACTTGACCCTGCAGGTTGGCCCAATCACCTGAGGCCCAACAGGACAAGGTTGAGGTTATCAATTCCAGGTCGCACGTCGCCTAACTTTGAGCTCAGATCGCTAACCATGCGAGCTCCTAGCGACGCTCTCAGTTCGCAGACCACGGGATCGATCAGCTCGTAGACCAACCATTCAGCTCGCACGAGCAAGAAGACCATGGAAATAATGATAGGTTAGGCATCATTCTGGCTGGACCATCCAGGCCCAATTTGGCCTCTTTCTCAGCCCATGACAATCCCATCTTAGCCCCATACCAGCCTGCACAACAATATTGTTGCAGTTTATACTGGGTATTTGTGCCCCCGCCTCAAATCTCATCCACATTAATGAGGGTCCAGTCAACACCATGTTGTTACCTGAAAACCCCCACCAACGCCGATATTTAGTCCCATTGTAACGGCCCGCCTTCCGGAGCCCCTGTGCACCAAGAGGATCCGTGAGAGGGTCATTACTAAAGTGATATCGATTAATAACATAACTACACTCTTACTAAAATCGTAATCTTTTTATCATAACACATCACATAATCGTCTTTACAAAATCATTCATCAACTGGGCCCACCTGGGCTTACATAACATACGACAATATCAAAAATATAACAGTAATCTAACATAGGCACAGCGACACCCAGGATCTAGGTTTGAGAGAGCTTTGCACTTACTACCATGACACGACGGTCTGGAACTAAACCCCGCAAAACGTACTTGCTATCTCAGGATACTCTTACCTGAAATGATGTAAAGCAAACGTGAGTCGCGAGACTCAGCAAGCTCGTGAAAGAAAGGCTATAGGTTTAGGATATGACTCTTCACATGACACCCTATGCAAATCATGTCAATGCAACGTCATATCATGCCATGCCCAATACCTGCCTTATTTCTAGATGCACAAACATATAATAAATCTCACATAAACTGTCCTTGGGGCCCACATAAAACACACACTGGCACCCAAGTCCAACATACATACTTGTTGGTAGCCTTCTATAGGCTACCTCCGTACCATTTCCTTTACATGTCCATTCATGTCGCTCATATCATAATCTGTCACCGTGGGTCTCATCCCAAGGTCTTTATGTTGCCATGGGTCTCACTTCAAGGTCTTTATGTTGCCGTGGATCTCACCCCAAGGTCTTATCGTGGACCACGCCGCCGTGGGTCTCACCCCAAGGTCTTACCGTAGCCACGTTGTGGATCACGCCGCCATGGGTCTCACCCTAAGGTCTTACCGTGACCACGCCTACCACCCATACTTATCACCTAAAACGCACATTCTCACCATGCAGTGCAACAAATAAGAAATGCAACGGGCCCCCATAAACCAAGCATCAGGCCATGCTATGCCCACACATAAGAATTCACACATGCGAAATGCCTCTAAATGCACCGGCTTACCTAGAGAACCCAGGTTAGCTCTTAGACCAACCGGGTCATGCAGATGCTCACACATCCCATCACACACAAAACATGTCCCCAAGTGAATGCAACCCAAGCCCTATGTAGCACACACATCATGATATGCACAAGCTAAGGTGGGAATCTGGAGTACCAGCTCTTCTGGCCGTCTAGCGCTTATCGTAACAACCGATGACTGACGCCCATACATCCAGTCATCAACTGCCACGACCCACGGTCGACAGTCAGTGGCTTTATACCCATACCCTTAAGACACACATAGACACTATTAACTTTATACCTTCTCAGCTTAACTTTACACAACATTTCTTTATAACTCTTCATGTACATAACCACATAACATCGTGATACCATTCTCATTCCTTCTTATTCACATAAAACCATCTCAACATATATAATAAATTATTAATATAACCCCATTAAATCATAAACAACTTTTCTAAGAACCTAGCCCAACGGGTACGGCATCATTCCCAAGGGAAGTGGGGCGATACAAGACCCCGTGACAGACGTAATGAAAGACACCAAAACATCACTGTTTAACTCTTTCCACTAATAATAACCTCATTAAATAAATAAAAGTTATAGGGTGGTTTTCACGCAGATTATTATTATTAAAACGTGAAACCGAGTCAAGGTGAGGGAGGGTTTAAAATACAAAAAACTTCGAAGAATTTCACGAAAAATAAATAACGCGAGGAAAGGGTTATGAGCTTGCTTGAAACCAGTTGATTCCTGTCTCTTTTGTGCTCTCGTTGCGAAGTAAAACGTTTCCTAACAATTAATACAACAGTGACTTAAATAACTTAATTCTAACCGCTTAAACTGTATAATCTAATCGTATAAAATTTATAATTTAGACGTATAATATTTATACTAATTTTATCCACTTACCTAAATATTTTAAACACTAAATAATCTCTAAAATCTCATTAATTTCTTCAATTTTCAAAGCTGCCGGCCAAGCCTCATCTTTCTCCAATTTCTTCTCCTCCTTCCTCTATTTTCTTCTCTGCTTCACGCGAGCGCTCCGGACAAAATGGCCTTTAAATTGGCAAGCAAACCTTGGTAGCCAAGCTACTCACACATCCCTAGGCTAGCCATGCTTAATTTCAAATGAGTTGGGAATTGAGTTGGACGCGTGGCTGCACCTTGCCCTTATATTAACATGCCAATATCAAGTATTATGCCATTAATATTGTATATGTTAATATTATACATATATATGTATATTTCACTTATTCCTGTTGAGAGCAATTCACGCAGAGCAACTTGCTCCAAATTACAAACACTTCCCTTATTTAATTATTTTATATTATATATAAACATATTAATTGTTATAATATATATATATTTTTTCCTTAATCACTTAATAATCTAAGTCCTAGGAATTTTATAAACCTTTGATCACTTTCTCATTTAGAAATACAATAAATTTAATATCCCCTTTTAAATGTTAGGTCATAAATATTCCATAAATCACCAATCACTCTAAAACATTAGAATTAATAACTATCATTTATCTTCCAAAATTTCAGATGTTACACCCATCTCCTACAAAAGCACAATACATGTAGAGATGACATCTCTTCTTCCTATATTAGCTTGCTCTCTTCAGAGCCAAGGTATGCACTCACTCTCTGATTTGCTAATACACAGCTTCTTCCCTTATTTACTTGAGCGTCGGAGTGCTTGCAGGTGTTTGCTGCCGGAACGCTGACTGAACCATTCAAATCTCCCTGGTACATCTTCTATTTCCTCTTTTCGCATTCATTTTTCAGAATGGGCAAAACGAATCACTATCGATCAAATCCGAACGTCAACATAACCGAATCGAACTGACCGACTAACCCTAACAAACCAAATTAACCGAAATCGAACTAACCGAAATCTGAAGTGTGATAACCGAACCAAACCAAAAACTGAACTGGAATACAAAATAAGCAAGAGATCGAACATTAGTTCGGCCTTGCTGTTGCCGCCGACCACCTAGCTGGCCGGCGATTTCGATAATCAGAATCGATCATCGGATTCCTCAAACCACGGTGACCCACATACCCGAAAATTAAAAAATCTAATGGTTAGATTTTAGTAGATATAGGTTTCAATATAAAATAGAAGTAGCAGAAAAACTTACCAAATGGGCCATCGACGTTGTCTTCATCTCCGGCCTTCGTCTTCGCCATCGAAAATAGATGGTGGAGGGAGAGAGAAGGGACTCCCAGTGAGGCGAGGGATGGAAAACGCCATCAAAAGGGACGGCAAGCCAGAGGTTATGGATAGCTTCTTGAGCACAGACATCAGAACTCGAAAGCCCAACCAAGGCAAAATCATTTAAGGAAGCCAAGGTCGTTCGATAATCGAAAGATTCCGGTTGGAATCAGTATACTCGTCACCTCATCTATGGAGCCCCGTCCGGTACGATCAATTGCAACGATCATCTGATCTCTTGTTGATGACCCGAGCACTGAATTGATGAGAGCTTTGGTTGAAGCAAGCACCAGAGACTTCCTCCTCTCCACCATTGCTTCCTCCTCTCCACCATTGCATGCTAATTTGGAAAGCAACCCAACCCAAAACTAGGGGTGGTGCACCCCTGTGAGGCAAGGGATGAAGAACAGGAGAAGGCAATCGAGATTTGAGATGGAGAACAAAAGAACAAAACCTGCGTGGGGTGTCGCGCTCTGCCAGAACCCGCGTGGGGTGCCATGTCCGCGGGGGGTGTTCGGGTGGAGGGGTTATGGTATATTCGATTCAGATATTTCAGTTATTTCAAGTAAATAACTGATTTGAACACTGAAAATAAAATATTTTAAAAAAATTGACCGAACCAAAATTTTTAAAAAAAATAACTGGACAGAATCGATGTAAATTTGGTTTGGTTAGTTCGATTTAAGCTAAGTTGTGGTCACCCCTAGAAGGGAGGGGCCGTAGCGTAGCGTAGCGTAGGAATAGAGAGAGGCAGGGTATGATGTAGGTTGACCAGAACAAATCCTGAGAATGGTTGAAAGCGCTTGAATCGAATAGAAAGACTTCTCCCAGGCTGAGGCGGCTGCGGACTGTGACGACAACCACAACCGCCACCACGACTCCTCTGATCTCCTTCGTCGAAGGAGCAGCAGACCAGAGCCAGAGGAAGAACAAGAGGAGGAGGGGAAGAAAAATTATCCTAAATCCTATAATAATAATAATAATAATAATAATAATATAATTCCCTTCAATCCCGAATTCCAACTCTCTCTCCCCCCCCCCCCGCCCCAAATCGAACCCTCCTTCCGATCCTTCCTAATCTGCGATGACGCCAATTTATTGCAGATTAGGGATTTTGCTGGCGCTCTTCTCCCTGCTTCTGAATTCGATTCATGCCCGCCAGTCCTCCAACGAGGCCTACGTTACTCTTCTATACGGCGATGAATTCTTGCTGGGTGTTCGGGTTCTCGGCAAGTCGATTCGGGACACCGGATCCACCAAGGATATGGTCGTTCTTGTCTCCGATGGTGTGTCGGAATTTTCCAAGAAACTCCTCCAGGTCTCACCTTCCTCCCGCTCTTTTTAAATCACATGCAATCATTTTTTTAACTCTTTTTTTTTTCTTATTTATTGTTCCCAGTTAGTTCCTGCGCAGGGTTTAGTTAGTTTTTCCTGATAGTGTAATAACAGAATCTGGTTTTAGGTCACTTTCCAAGAAGAGCTATGGTATCTGTATTGGTTAGGTGGATACATAAATTTTATTTGCCAGTTATCTTTATTGTTTGACTGCTCCGAAGATTATGGACAACAAGTTGGTGTGGTTTAAGAAAGAACCGGGTGCATAAGAAAGCTCAATTCAATTATAAACAGTATTTAATTTAAAGTTTTCAATTTCTGTCATTTCCATCTGCTTCCTACACAACCAAATGAGCATTATTTGTGGTTGCCATTTTGGTGGTATAACCTTGATTTGAGAGGAATAAGCAAGGCAATACCTTTCTGCTGCAGTGACTATGATTTGCCTAGTTTGCCTTCTGCTAAAAGTTGATCTAATGTTATTAGTTCATTCTCTATCTCTTATTAACATCACATGGGTTTTGCTGATCTTATGTGTGCAGGCTGATGGTTGGAATGTAGAGCCAATTAGTTTATTGGCAAATCCAAATCAAGTGCGACCCCAAAGGTTTTGGGGGGTCTACACAAAACTAAAAATATTCAACATGACGAACTACAAGAAAGGTAATGTCCTCATATTCTTTGTTCATTTATGAAGAAAATTGAGAGAATAATGAACAAATATAAAATGATGGTGTGCTGCCTCAATAAACCTGGCTACTATATGATGCTCATCTGAACAAGTTGAAGCTGCCTAACATAGAATATGAACTTGTCCTTGGACAAGATTTTAGATGTGATCTTGTCCATAAGGACTTTCAATCTTCATAAGGAGCTTCTTGACGAAATGCATCCCTTGATGGGTAGTTGTCTTTTCTCAACTATTGATACCTAATTGATCGCCTAACGCTGCTTTGATCTTTCATTGGTTTTGGTAATTATCTATGAATCATCGACACTCTAAGATGAATCATATCTGTCACTGATTTTGGTAATTATCTATAAAGCACCAACACTCTGAGATGAATCCTATACGTATGTGGCATGGTTGGAACATGTGTATTCATCTTGTTTTAGCCATCAAAATACATGTCATGCAACGCATATGAGGTGTCTAGCAGTTAGAAACAACGAAGAACTCGTTGAAATTTGATTTTCTTGAAAGTTGTGCAAAAATGCATGCTTTATGAATATCAAACGTTAACATGTGTTTCCTTTGACTTGTGACTTTTCTACTTTTGGTACAAAATTTATTGACTACCGAATTAAATGTTTTTAACATTTGTGGTATAATTGCAAACGAGTGATGCATTTAATATAACCTTGTGGATTGAAATTAATATTGTTATTCAGTACTTTGTTGGCTTTTGGATACTAGTGCTACCATGATGGCTCATGCAATTGTAATTTTTGGCTATATGCTTACCGTATCTATGTCTACATTTTGTACAAAACATTCCACTTTTGCCTGTCAGATTTGCTGACCTGACAACCTGTCTGCAGGAGTGTGGGATCCACATTATTACTAGGCTGACTATGTTGTTGGCTTTCTTAAATGAAACCTGATAAGAGTACCCCTAGTTTCTTGTAGAGCATCTAGTGGAACTACCTGAAATTCCATTCAAAGTTCTGTCAAGTCTTTAACAACACCCCCCCCCCCCCCCCCCAATGCCATGCTTATTCACATGTAAAATCTAGTTGGATCATTGAACCACTCGTACTGATTTGTAAATTGGTGCCTGCTTGAATTGCATTTACAGTGTGTGCTATCCATCCAAAGCATTTTCATAGTTGCAGGCTGGGTTGTCCTCGGATATGACGAATAAGAGCATTTCCCCCTGGAAGGAATTTTACACCTTTGTGAACACTCCTCTTCCAGGTCGTTAGGAGCCCATTTCTAAATCTCCTTTTGGGTTTCTTCTTCCTTTACCCAGCTATCTACCTCATGCCACAGACCTGATTTTCCTTATTCTGGAGACATTATTACCTCTTCAGCATTACAAAGATGGTGGAGGGAGCACATGAATTTGGTCTATGAACTTAATTCATAGTGGCTTAGTTGTTATGAATAAAAAAAAATTCTAAAACCACATTTGAATCAGAAAATTAAGGAAGACACTTTCTCATCAGTAAACAGTCTAGTTTCCTGATGCCTTTTTTTTTTCCCTGCATTAGCAATTGATGGAGCTTCTTATTTTATTATGTCTTACAATTATTGAAATCATGTTGATCTTTTATTTTCTTTCTTTGTTTTTCTATAATTGTTGCAGTGGTGTATCTTGATGCTGATACGATAGTTGTAAAGAGTATCGAAGATTTGTTTAAATGTGGCAAATTCTGTGCTAACTTAAAGCACTCAGAAAGGCTCAATTCAGGAGTTATGGTACTGGAACCATCTCAAACAGTTTTTAATGACATGATGACCAAAGTTAAAACATTGCATTCTTATACTGGAGGTAAGGGATTTGCTTTATGCAAATATTTATTACCTGCCACTCTTATTTTATCAGAAAAACAAAGTATATGGTGCTTGCTACTTTTTAGGTTATTATTTTCCATTAAGTGCAAGTCTTGCATCCTATTATTGTCTCTCTGTATACAAGGTGAAGCTGATTAGGCTAGTCCTATTATTTTATGCTTGAATACATAATCACAACAAAGTTTCAGGAATTACTTTTCTTTGTATATGGAGTTTGAGGAAGCATGCTTCAGAATAAAAGGACTGACATCCCATTTATCTCGCAGGAGACCAGGGGTTTCTAAATTCCTACTATGCAGGGTTTGCTAATGCCCATGTTTTTGAGCCAGACTTGCCTAAGGAAGTGTTAAATTCTAGAGCAGTCCCTGAGATGGAGAGGCTCTCGACTCTATATAATGCTGATGTGGGCCTGTACATGCTTGCAAACAAGGTACTGCTTCCTGAAATCAAACAATATGTACCATATTTTCTTCATTGTATGCACTTTATGTTTCGGTTTTCCTTCATTTCTTTCCCCTGTCCAGTTAAATAGTTGATTATGATTTCATTGCAAATGCTTATGCTAGAATATGATGTCTGTTTGTGTTTGTATATTGAACCACCCCAACAATCAAAATTTTGATCACAATGATACATATTATATTTTGATAATAATGATATAATTTTTCAATTTTTTATGGCTGATAAGTCTTGTAATACTATAAGTTATAAGAAATTAGATAGATGACCATGTCATCAATATATAAGACTTCCATGTTACTTGTTTGCATCAAATTTGTAATTGAAATATGTAACCTTCTCATATTTTAACCTGCAGTGGATGGTGGATGAGGATCAACTTCGAGTGATACATTATACTCTTGGCCCCCTTAAGCCATGGGATTGGTGGACATCTTGGCTTTTAAAACCTGTTGATGTCTGGCAGGTAATTTTATTTAATCCATAACCGATATCCATGTGCAGCTTTATTTGCATTCCCACCAGTCCACACACTAGTTATTATTTCACGTTTTGTTTTGGCAATTAATCCTTCTCCTTTTGCATTTTCTTGTACATTTAAATTCATGCAACAAATTGCTTACTATATCTCTACTGTTTGCTGGTAATGCAGAATGTTAGGGTTCAGCTTGAAGAATCTCTTCCTGGGACTGGTGGGGGCAGAAGTCCCAATCATGAACTTCTAGTGAAATTCCTTTTCCTATTCCCAGTTTTTACTTTACTTTTCTGTTACTACCGGTCTTTTCTACAGGTCAGCAGTACCCTTATATTCTTTTTATTTAATACTGAAGTGCACATATTATTTCTTTCCCTGAGTTGAAAGGATTTGATTTTGGTGCAGACACGTTCTTTGGGGGATCACATTAGGCATCTTTACTACAAGTTCAGATCTAGGGGTGCTCTAGTTTATTCTGCTGTTTCTTCTACTACCACAGATTCTAGTCCACAGGTTAAATTTCCTATTCCAGAAAGCACTGTGTGCTTATTCTTCTACTTCTGTCTCTTTGTTTTTAGAATGTTATGGTTTTAGATTGTAGGGCCATCTTCTCATGCCAATATTGTGACAAATGGCAACGGCATACTTTCTGCCTTTTACTGTATCAAAGCGTAGGCTTCAGTCATGATTCTTTCTATGTGCATAAATGCGTTAACTGTCTCTAGATTAGTGTTTAAATCTTGAATTATTTGTTGCATGTTTATTTATTTTCGATAAGTAATTTTTTGTGTTTTCTTCTTCTCATGTTTGTTAAAACTCTTTGTGGTGAATGATGAGCAGTTCTCAAATGAAGTGCAGTCCAAAGTGCCTGTTTTTCTGGGTGGACTTTCTGTTTTTGTCTGTTTTGTGGCTGCTGTGGTGTCCCTAGCTCTTGCAATACTGATTGTCCCAAGGCAAGTAATGCCATGGACTGGTTTGCTTCTGATGTATGAGTGGACGTTCACACTCTTCTTCCTGTTGTTTGGAAGTTATCTACACTCAGTATACCGGTGGGGAAAGATGAAGGCAAATCAAGTTGGATCTGCTTCTTCTCGTCCTGGATCTCTTGATTACGACTCTGGAAAAGGTTTTATAGTGTCTGCAAGATTAAGTTTAAATGTGCACTGTCATTCCTAGTTGATGCTAATTAGTTCCTTTTTTATGGTGATGTTGATAGGCCATCAGCGGCAATTATCTTCTTGTGATGTTGCTACATGCTATTACGGGTTAGGAATGGCATTCCTGGCTGTTGCTGCCCCTTCATTGCCTTGTTTGCTGGGGATCACTGCTCTCTTCTTCAGGTAACTTACATGATATTTTTTTGAGATCATTATACCCATTAAGGTGGTCGATATTATGTACTCAAAGAATTTTTAAGAACTGCAATTTTTAGCATTAAGTAGTTATCATTCTGTGTGTTTATGACTACAGTTGCAGTAAGAATAATGGGTCTCATTTAGTTTTTGGTTCACTGATTGGTGCAGATGTTTGGTTTTCATACTTTTTTGGATCTATGTCATATGTCTTCTTCCTCTTATTCGGACTAGCAGTTAGCATAAACAAGAACAATGTCTGCTCAGTACATTGAATTGCTTTCTTGTAATATGGTACTTAATAATAAACTCTGCTATAGTTTTCAGGATAGTAAAAGGGAAGCTTGGTTCTAAGAAGCGGAACCAGTTCTAAGAAGGTGAATACTTGTTAGATTCTCTGGTAATACAGTCTGACATGTGTCAAAAACACATCCTAATATATTTTATTATTTATACAGCATATCTAGAGGAAGACCAAAAAAACTTGGTAGGAAACTGTTGGGTGTGATATAAGTCATAAGGGTCTAACTGAAGATAAAATCATTGATAGAAATGATTAGTGAGTTAGAATCATGTAGCTGACCCCACATAGTGTGATTAAGGCTTGATGTGTTATATTTTTACAACATATTTAGCATGGGGCACAGTGGGGACGCTTGAAGTACATGTCCATCCTAGGAAATGCATTAGACCCCTTCACAAGTTTGAACAACATGGCTTGGTGGATGCACATGTTTATTAGCTGGGGGCATACCTTGAATAAGAGCTCACAATTTAAATTAAAATGACATGGATTTATTATTAATTATTCCTTTTTAGCTTTTAATTTTGTGCAATTTGAATTTGGATTCCTATCTCTAGCTGGAGGGTTTATTGAGATAATATTAGGACCTTTTTCTTAGTTCTTGCAATATAAGGAATGGAAGAAAATATTTTTTTTTAATGTTTTGATGTAATCAAATAAGTGCATTTGTAACCTAAAGTAATGAAAAGTTCTATTATTTTGATAAATGCCTCTACTCTTTTGTTTTGTTGAGATTTTGTCAGTTACTCGATGTTATCTTCATATTTCTATCTATTATATTGTATTTGTCTCGTATATTGTATTGTGCTTATTTGACTTGGGCCCACATGCATCATGAACTCTACATTTTTAGAATAGGTGAAATATAAGGCTTTGTCATGACTATGAGCATGTTAAGTACATTTGACAATATTTATCATCCATTTAGAAAAAGGCAAGAAATGCAACAGAAACATAAACTCTTTATGCATTTTACTCAAAATCTCCCCAAAAAGTAAAAATTAGTTCTAGTATGACTTGATCCACATGGGAACTAACTGTATAAAAGAAGAAGAGTGTGCTTTTGAATTTGAAATGTAAAGTTTACACAAAATACATGAATAATAGACAAACATCCAATCTGGGTTGTTTTAGTTTGTATTTATGTTGAGAGACCATAAAACATGGGTACTACACATATTTCTTTAATATTACATATATTACATAAATATTTTAACACTCCCCCTGAAGTTGGAGTGCATGTGTCTTATGTTCTAAAGGGACTCCCTAGTACATGAAGTCCTTGCTTTGCAAGGATTGTTTTTGTACACAACCTCACCTTTTCTTTGCAAATAGGCTATTTCCAGGACTCAAACTTGCAATCTTCTAGTCACTTATTGTTGCTAGGAAGACTCACTAAAATATAAGCAAGCGAACTTGCAAGCTACTATGTAACCTAATCCTTTAACTTCATGAGTAGTTCTGATAACATTTCATAACATCTCTTTACTGAAATTGCAATGAACTTCAATTTGTGTAGTCCTATTGTGATATACAAGCTTGGAAATTATGTGGATTGTTGCTTGATTACATTAATTCCATAGATGGTGAATTTACAAGAATATGCTTTAAGCATATCAACATCTTTTGTCAAATGGGAAGCTTGTCCTATATATGTCGCTTTTATCGTTGATTTTGTATATGAACATGGTCCTAACACAATAAATAATGCTTAGGTGCACTCTTAATATATCTCAAAATGCAAATTAAGATATCTAAAAAAAGTACCCTTTTTGCCAGTAATTTTTTTAGATGATATTCTCACTAATTGAAAAGCATCTCCAGTGCATGAGACTTCTTGTGCTGCAGGGGTGAAGGGAGGGATTGATTTTGTATTTAGCCTTATTATTGTTTTTATAAATTTAGTAAGAATGTAAGAGTGGAGGATGTTATAATAAAATTTTGAGACCAAATCATACAAAGAAAATACCATTTTCGATATTTGAGATCAGTGATTCAAAAAGATGGAGAAATTCACGAGAATGTCACGCATAAAATTAAGGCAGGTTGGCTAAAATGGAGAAATGCATCGAGGGTGTTATGTGATGGTAAAATCCCATTAAAACTGAAAGGAAAATTCTATAGGACAGCTATAAGACCAGTTTTGTTTTATGGCTTAGAATGTTGGGCAGTCAAATACCAGTATGAGTAAAAGACGAGCGTAGCGAAGATGAGGATGCTAAGATAAATGCGCGGCTATACAAGAAAAGATAAAATTAAAAATGAGGTTATTCGTAATAAGGTAGGAGTAGTGCCAATCGAGGAGAAGATGAGAGAGACTAGATTAAGATGGTTTGGTCACGTGAGAAGAAGACTAAGAGACACTCCTGTGAGTAAAGTTGATAAAATGGAACAATTAGTCAAAAAAAGAGATAGAGGCAGACCCAAGAAGACTTTGGGAGAGACATTAAAATTTGATATGAAGTGTATGAGCCTAAATGAAGATATGACAAAAGACAGAAATATATGGAAGTCTAGAATTCATATAGCCGACCCTACATAGTGGGATAAAGGCTGGATATTTTGTTGTTTATTGCTTTTGCAAAGAAACTGTTTTTAACAACTTGAACATGTGCCCTTCCAATCACAAATGAGCAACTTTACTGTTGTTTCCAAGGTTCACCCTCCATATTTTCACTAACAGGAACTGTACCTTTTTGTCCATGGAAGTTTATGGCATTGGTATAATTGCAACAATTATAAAAGTATGAGGTATTTATGGAAAAATTTGTTGTCATGTTAAAATAGTAAAGTTAGGCAAGTTTCATTCCCCCCCTCTCTAATTGAGAATTTTCTTATATATTCCTAATGAGTGTCGAAACAACTTTGTTTCAAAAGTATTTGTAGTTTAGTTAGATCTGGTAAATTTTGATTAATTTCTTCCAAATATTAGGATTTCATTGCTCGTTAGTTTTTTGTGTCAATATCTTAGGAGATAAAAATGCTCTGACCATTTTGACAAAAAAACCAATATTTTGCTCCGTGTATGTAGAATATGAAATATTTTCACATACGTAAAATATATCTTTATTAGTCAGCTTATCTTTACAACATCATGATATATTGTGTTGTGCATCACATGTTGTGTCGTGTTCTTGTCCCTTTGTCTCAATGCTTCTGTCAAGTCCCCAAGGCTATAATTGTCATTATAGTAGTAGTTAGTATACATGCATTTACTGTATTGTACTCTAAGTTGCTGAGAATAGTTGTACCTTTCAGTTAGATAGGTTGGAACAGCCTATAAATAAGTTGTATCACTTAGAGAATGTTATCTTTGAATTGATAATTGAATTTCAGACTTCCCTCTCATCAATTCTCTCTCAAATTCCCTCTCATTCCCCTCTGATTTCTCTCTAATCTTTCCCTTTCTCTGTTCTGCTGCAACTCTCCCTCATTTCTGTCTATTATTTCCCTCTTTCTGTCCAATTCTCCCACCAATCCTTTCTGTTCTTGGTCCTAATTCCCTTGGATCCTTCCAATTTCCAACCCAAAGCCTAGGTACATGACAACTTCTTAGACTGTATGGTTAGCACTTGAAAAACATTCATCTGAATCATCATCCACATATCCAAAGAGCCAGGACAAAGATAAAGCGCCCACATTTCTCTCCTCCACAATGCTGCAGTTCCACATGATTGGTATACCACGTTCTCCCATGGCATCCAAAATTTTCCAATTTACAGATCCACTACTCACTTGCTGTTAACCACCTTTGGCCAACTTTTCTATCTTAATACCTACCATACTCACTTCCAATTCTTCAAGAAAGCTTTTAACCGCCATTTTTATTATTGGTTTTCAAGTCCTTCACATTTTGACTGATAATTATGTGCTCTATGAGGGATTATATATTTAACAGCTCCCCTTCTTTCCCTCTCATTCCCCTCTGTTCTTACCACCACTTTTTCCATCATGGTTAACCCCCCAAGGCTCCAAATTCTTTAGTTCTTTGTCCAACTGGTTTGTTTGACCCTACTTCTATTTAACCCTGTATTAAATCTGTCACATAGCAACTAGGCTTCAGAGGCAGGGAAAAATTCTGAAAGCTGATCTTCTATATGGGAAAGTCACTCCTGTAAATCATGTAGTGCTATTACCCACTAAGAGACCCAACCCTGAACTCTGTGTTCCAGACACCTGCCCTCAACACAACTTAACTGCAGCAATCGTCCCTTGTGTTAATGACAGTCCAGGCTACATGAAAGGGCGCCCTCCCTTGCTGGCTGTGTCATAGTTGAGACTTCAGAACCTGGACCATATCCAAATCATCATCTCATCTAAAATCCAAGAATTGATTCAACTACTTTCCTTCACCCCCCTCACCGCCAATTTCTAGGATGACTCCTCTCGCACCCTTCCTGAGAACCTCCATCACACCAAGCTCCCCAAACTCTGGAAAATATTTTTCAGTTCTGTCTCCAACTATGCATAAAATCTCCAGTTTTCATTTTCCATGGAAAATTCGAAAAATGCTTTCAAATGTTAGAAGTGCTGAAAACAAATGTCCAATCTAGAGAATTGAAATATATGTTCAAAAAAGAGAGAAACAAAGGGGTTTCTTTTGTGCAAGTGTAAAGGTTTTCTTGTGCTTGTGCAAGTGTAACTTGTGTTAAGTAAGGATATGAGATGTTCTGGGGAAAATTTTTGTGGAAAACTGCATTTTCCAGATAATTCAAATTAGTAAGGCAAATTTCAAAAACTCATTTTAGGAGTTTTCCAAGTCCATTTCAATTTTGGAGAACCACATCTCCATTTTCTGTTTAAAGAATTTTTGTATTTGAGCAAGTTTTCTAGTTTTTCATTTTCTGTGGAGTAACTTTTTGGAAAACCTGGGGCTGTTTTCCACGACTAAACATTCAAAAGGGGGTTCCCTTTTCCTGTCTCCTTTTACGCTGGCCCTGGACAGCCTCTGAAAGAAGAAAAAAAACTTGCAGGCTCACATCCTTAGAACCCAAGCTTGTCTATGGCATCAAACCAAAAACACCCATTCTGTAGGGAAAAGAGAAAAACCCGGCAAAACAATCCTAACAAGTTCTAAATGAGTTCTTATGGTTATAACCATATGTAATTCCTTCAATCTGTGGCAATTGGCAAGAGCCCCACATGGGCAAACTTCAGCATATTGATGACATCCTCCCCATTTTTTCACCTGATGTGGAACCTTGATTCATTTTCCACGAGGCATTACTAAGATGGCAAGGCTGGAGACCTCTTATTTCGCTCTTATCTCCTCTCCCTCTCTTTCTATTGGGAATGGGTCTTCATGTGGGGAAGATGTGACATTTTGATGCATTCGAAGGCCAATATCCTGAAATTCAGGCTTTCTGCCTTTTAGAGTGATCATGCTTGCATTAGCTTTTATCTAATGGGTATATTAAGTGTTGTTATGGTTTGCTCCCCATGCATAATTGTGTGAATTGTTTCCTAAGTATAATAATATTTGAACCTGAAAACTTATGCATTGAATTAGTAGGTTAAAAAATTATTAATTGATTGGAATAATGTTTGAGATAAATTTTCTATATAAAGATTGAATGCATAAACTTGACAATTATCTGATGATTGTGAAGTCCTGTATCCATTAGATTTCATACATTTTGTCAAGTGTGTATTCTGAAAGGGAAACATGAATCTTTCAAACTTTGAGCACCAAATCTATCTATTTTCATTAATTCTAGGTGGGCATGGTGCAGTGCCTTGTGATTTCTGCTATATGGGCTTGAATATGCTAAGATGTATCCGCAGTTACCCCTTTTTTCAACTTTGTTGGGCGGCACGTTCTGGTTGTGTACATTGTATGAATTTGCATATAATTCAAGGACGCAAATTTTTTTTTTTTCCCAGCCATAAATTCTCCTGATTTTACAGGTTAGGATTGATGTTTGCTGGCGGCCTAGTTTTGGCATCTTTCATGACATACGCTTCAGAACATCTTGGAATTAGGTCATTTTTGAGAGGCTTAGAAGAAAAAGACGTACCACGGACAAAAAGCTTATGTTTCTTATGCTAACGAGAGTCAAATTTATAGGTGGAAGCCAGCCGATAACCCAAGTTTTCCTCTCTGAAAATCTCTCATTTGCTTCACTTATAGCTGCTGCTGCTGCTCTCCAAGGGCGTGATTTGAGATGAAATTTATTCTATTGCTAGGCATTTTGCAAGTCTAGAAACGCTATTCTTTATCTTGTGTTGTAATTTGTCAGAGCATCGGGTTGATCAACTTTCTGTATAATGTTGTTGTAGTGTACAAAATTGCATCTTTTTTTTTGGATTGAACTAATAACACTATGGCACTCTCATATTTGGGCAGAGATTCTTTTTGTATTTTCTTTTCTGTTGTTGACCCCCACTTTCTCTCCCTGCTGTCGCTGGTTTCTTCTTCTGATTCTGATATGATATGGAGAGTTAGCCTATGTTCTCTTTGTTGTTTTTAATTTGGTTTGAGTTTTTAATTTTTTAAAAATACTGAAAATATGTTTTTTTTTTATTTTAAAAAATATATTTTCCAAAATAAAAAAAAATTATAAAGAAAATTCAAAATAATATTTTGTCATTTTGAGCGTTTTTTTTTGAAAAAACACACAAAAAATTAAAGCACGAAAAATGTATACAACGCAACACAACGCCCTTCCCCTCCCCCCCAAGTCTCATTTCTCTTCTCACTCTCTCTGTCTCTCTCTCTCTACTCTCTTCTCACCATGGCAAGAATCAAATTCGACCCCCTAGTCTCGCATCTCTTCTTACTCTTTATGTCTCTCTCTCTTCTCTTCTCTTCTCGTCATGGCAGAAACCAGATCCGATCGTATTCTTCATTATCGTTCGTCTCTTTGTTATCATTCGCTCGATGGTTTAAAACCATTGCCATGGCCAACTGGTTGAATTGCTCCTTCTCGACCATGGCGTTGGTCTCCTCCCCTATTTCCTTTCGAGCAGCAATCTTTGTGGTTGTTGTTTAGAAAGAGAGTCGAGTTGCTACGATAATAGGTGAAGAAGGAGATGGGGCGATCATCAATGATGATGAGGAGAAACAGAGACGTTGACGGTGAAGGGAAGAGGCGGCGACGGTGCAAGGATGTGCAAAAAACCCTAATGTGGGTGAGGAAGAGATGGAAGAAGATAGTGCGGCTCCCTTCCTCGATTTTTTTTTTTTTTTTTGTGTTATTTGATTTTGTTTGTTTTATTTTATTTGAATATGTAATATGATTTTTTTGTATTAATTTTTTAAATAATATTTCTAAGATTTTGATTTTTTGTTTTATTTTTTTTTATAGTTTAAAGTATTTGAATCAAATTCATTCAATAAAATATTATAATAACAAAAAAAATTATTTTTTAAATTTCAAAGTAGATGTGTTTTCTAGTTTTCTATTTTAAAAAATAATTTTTTAAAATAACAAAAAAAAATACGTTTTTAAAAATCTCAAAATAGACACTCAAAATACAAAATTAAAAATAATTTTAAAACTCAAAACTCAAAATTAAAATACGAAAAGAACACTACCTTAGTGTTTTATTTTATGTTGTTATTATTATTTTTCTTAAAAGTACTTCTTATTTGGGATGATCGTTTTAATGCGACATTCGGTGTTTGTACTCTTGATTATATTAAAAGAGATAAATCACAATTAAACTCACGATTCACTAAATTAACAAAACATCTCAAGTTATCTTGGGGGTTATTTTTTACTTGTACTTCATTCATTCTTTTTCTTTTTTTGATGGTTCTCTCAATTGGTGAATGGATCCCCCAAGTGCAAGAGTGATAATTCTTGGGGAATGTCAAGTCTATAGATAGATAGATAGATCCATATATAGACTGATAATTATTTCGAATAATTAATTAGTTAACTGCATGCTTAAACTGCATGAATATATCGTCAAAAGATTACAATGAAATAATAATCATGCCATACCATACCATACCATGCCTGCCTGCTTAATTCAGCAGCTTAATATTATTATTATTATATGATGATGATAATAACGACCATAATAATATTATATTATTGAAGAAGGGCAACCGAGTAGTGGTGGGGCCGTAGTGTTTTGTTGGGTCTTTGTCTTGTTATTACCCCCAACCAACCCCTGTTGGCGCGCTATCTTAAACTATTTGTAATAATCTGTAATTTGTACCAACCGAGCTGCTTATCTGTAATCCGTTTCTACCAACCGACTTTATTTATTTATTTATTATTATTATTATTATTATATGATGATGATTATGATGATTAAGGATGGATCAATGAATTGAATCCTATATCCATTACTGATGTTGTTATTATAATTAAAATAAAATTTTGTACTATATATATACGCACTTAATTGTTTAAGGCAGGCGTCAGTGACACTCAGATTACGTGTGCCCACGGCAATTAAGCCCACAATATATCTGTATGTATGTATGTATATATATTAGCATCTTCTTAATCTATGTTTGTGGGATGATGAATCTATCTATGGTGTATATTACATTACATATATAAGACACAACAAGAAAATGCATACATATTAGGAAAATGCTCGAAAACCCGACTTGTTTATCGAAAAGAGACAAAAATACTATTTTGCCCCCACGCTTGGCTCTCTTTCTCCCTCTCTCATGGATTCCCCCCTTTCTACACGTCTCCCCTGCCATGATCGTCGTCTCGCCTCTCCGTCGCCTCTCTGCCATCGACGCCTCACCTCGCCGACAATTAATACGACAATCATGACAGGGGAGATGAGCAAAGTAAGAGGACAATAGCCCGCTTTACAAATTTATAAAGTGAGTGGGGGTAAAATTATTTATTTATCCATTTTTTGTGAGTCACTCAATAGGCTCGTCAGACCATGTGGAATGACTCTACATATTAAACTTTTGCATTAACCCTGGTGGTGGGTGGTGGTTTGGAATTAGCATTTAATAATTTTGTCAAATTCTATGGCCGGGCTACCTTATACATACTGCCATCTATCTATCTATCCGCCTCTTTTCATTTTTAAAAAATAAAATAAAAATAAAAACAGGTGCTGCAGCGCTTAATAATTCCTCCTAATGATGAATTATTATTATTATTATTATATACTTAAAATTAATTTAATTACTTGACAACTGGCATTGTATACGTCAACGATGATATTCACAATTACACGTGTCCTATGCACATGCATGCAACATAACATTTTCAACATTAATTAATTAATTAATTAAACGTAAGAGCATATCTAATACTCCTTATTTTGTGGGCCCACTCAAATACTCCTGATTTTTACCTAATCCAATATATTAATAATAAATAATCGTAATCAATGACTTAAATAATATATATATATATATTACTTTAATTTAAAAAAATAAAATATATTACATTATATTTATTACCAATTAAATTAAATTTCATACTCAAGGAAGTGGAAGGGAAAGTGATGGTGGTTGTCGACGTTCAGATTTAGTTGATTGTGATTCGCAGACGTGTAATGAGAAAATGAGCCAAAATGTAAAGAGAAAGAATTAAGTATAAGCAAAGACGAAAAATAATAAGTATAAGCAAAGGATTTTACGTGGTTCGGGCAGAAAAATATCTATTCCATGACTGTTCCCTTATTATTATGGCAGAGTAACAATATGGTATTATCCGTTTTCCCCCTTTACAATGGTGTTGTTAATATGTATTTATAGTGAAGGGTGTTTATAATTGCATAAAATACAAAAGTGTAGATATTATATTATGGGGGACAAGATGTCCTTATCATCTCCATAAAATCAGGAGTGGAGCTCCGTATCACCTGGGATTTGGTTTGCCTCACAAAAATAAGTGGGTCTCTGTATCCGATTATCGAGCAATTTTATTGCTAAGCGAGCTGAATAGTTTGACCGGCGAGCTGTATGGTTAGGCCAGCGAGTTAGAAATATTGTTGAGAACTTGTTGAGTATATCACTGAGAGCTCATTGGAAGCCTTGCTAGGAGCTCGTTTGGTTCTGCGATTTGAGTTCAGATTTTAGCAATGTATGAACCTGTTTGACAAGCTCAATTAGGTCTACTAGACTTTAAAATTGGATCAGTCTATTAGATTGAGTCTAATCCATAAAAAATAATACGAAAAATAAGCATAACAGTAGTGGTGGTGGTGGTGGTTAAATAGTTTTCTCTAGACTACTACACCACACCTCTTATCTATTGCTTAGAAGAATGATCAAATTATTATTTATAATAATTAGAAGAAGAATAAAGTAAGGATGATTTATTATTACTATTATTATTATTTAAGATATTATAAAGTAGTAGACGGAACTATATAAAATATAATAATAATTGAGAATTATAGGTTAAGTTTGAATGAATAATAATGCATTTATTTAGTCTCGTGTAACTTATTATTAACGTTACAATATTTGATTTGATTTGATTGGATGGGAAGCATGCATGCATGAATTGACCCCTCCCTTTATTATTATTATTATTTTGACTATTTCTTCCTTCAAGCCAGAAACAAAACAAAGAAAGAAAGTGGTTTATTGGCAACACAAACAAACAGAAACAGTTGTGAATTTGACCACCCTAATAATAATAATAATAATAATGAAAAAGAAGGAAGGAAGGAAGGAAGGAAGGAATATTCGAGGGAGGATTCGATCGGATTCAAATGGAGCGAATCGGGTCGTGGTGTCATATATATAAAACCAGAGGGAGGAGGGGCCGAAAGCACCAACCAATTAACACACACACACACGGGAACAAGTCTTCGCATTATGTTCGAGAGCTTAAAGAACGACTACCAAGTGAGCGAAGAGATCGGCCGCGGCCGCTTCGGCGCCGTCTTCCGCTGCACTTCCACCGCCTCCGCCCACTCCTTCGCCTGCAAGTCCATCGACAAGCGCCACCTCTCCGACCCCGTCGACCGCCAGTGCCTCGACCGCGAGCCCAAGATCCTCCACCTCCTCTCCGGCCACCCCAACATCCTCCGCCTCCACGCCGTCTTCGACGACCCCAACTTCCTCCACATCGTCACCGATCTCTGCGACTCCGACGACCTCTACGCCCGCCTCACCGCCGCCCGCTCCTTCTCCGAGCCCGCCGCCTTCGCCCTTTTCCAGCCGCTGATCTCCGCCCTCGCCCACTGCCACCGCGTGGGCGTGGCCCACCGTGACATCAAGCCCGACAACATCCTCTTCGACTCCGGCGGCAAGTTGAAGCTCGCGGACTTCGGGTCGGCCGAGTGGTTCTTCTGCGCCGGCGAGAGGCGGCCGATGAGAGGGATCGTGGGGACGCCCTACTACGTGGCGCCGGAGGTCTTGGCCGGCAGGGACTACAGCGAGAAGGTCGATGTGTGGAGCGCCGGCGTGATTTTGTACATTCTTCTCGCCGGCGTTCCCCCGTTCTACGGCGAAACTCCGGTGGAGACTTTTGAAGCGGTGATGCGTGGGAATCTGCGGTTTCCGACGAAGATTTTCAGGTCGGTGTCGCCGGAGGCCAAGGATCTGCTGAGGAAGATGATCTGTAAGGATGTTTCGAGGCGATTGTCGGCTGAACAGGTCCTAAGTAAGTAATTCTCTTCTCTAATTCGCTTTCAATTTCGTTTTTTTCTTTCTTTGGGAGAAACATAAAGGGAATGAGTGGCTGACGGAATGATTAAATTTTTTTTTGTCTTTCTTGCCTTGCCCTTATTTTCCCTTCCCCTGCGAATCCTCTCAAAATGCTTCAGCTTTTCGGAGAAAGTGAAAGTAATCAATCCATTTATATAGAGTTCCTGATTGGGGTGTTGTATGATGCAGGACATCCGTGGATGATCAATGGAGGAGAGACGGGATCAACCGCTGATCTGACTTGAAACTGGCTCTGAATGATCGATGTACGTGTATTTATATATAATAATACGAACCAACCAACAAGAGAGAGGGTTGTTCTTGTTCTTCCGGATCGGATCGGAATTGGAAGAGAGGGGGAAGAAAGAGAGGACGGCCAATGAATTGGAGATTGGGGTTCTATATGTCTCTCTGTGTTTAATCTTTCTTGAGGAAGAAAGGGTGGCAATCATATGTATGTACATTTGTATCTGCGGCGTGGGGAATCAATCTGTACTATATATGCATATTTATAGGTATATATGTATATGATGAGAGATCATAATTAAGATGATCCTTTTCTTTCTTTCTTTCTTTCTTTCTTTCTTTTTTGGGTACGGGAAGAGATGCAGAGTGGTTTTATTATGTATGCAACATATGCAAATAACAGAGAGATTGCGTTATATGAATGGTTAATTTTCTCCCATCTCTTCTGCATCATCGTCGTCGTCGTCATCATATTCTTCTTCTTCTTCTTCTTCTTCTTCTTCTTCTTCTTCTTTGTTGGGATGAGAAGGGAAGGGAAGTGAAAGCGTGTATATGGCAGTAGAATGAACTGTTTTATGTAACAGTGTTGGTTTAATATACAAAAATGTTCTCCAGTCCGTGACAGATTTGCCCGACGACGCAGGCAGACAAGGAGTGGGGCCCTGATGTTGGCCGCGGGCAAATGTTATATTGGCAACATAACAATTTTGGTTTAATATAACCTTGATTTGGTTATATGGCATCTTAGTCTGTTTTTCGTTCTTCTGGTGTGTTGGATGGATGGAGCCAGATTGTTTGAGCTTTTTGCATGAATGGAAGTGTTCATTTGCCTTCTTCTCCTCTCCTCTCCTCTTGGGTCATAATTTCATTTGAAGTCTGATTTGATTTTGATTTTGACTTTGGCAGTTGGAGATGAGTTTGATGTGGGGGGTGGGGTTGGGGAGGAGGCATATTACTTGGCATATGCTTTTTTTCCTTTTGCTGTTTTGAAATTGAAATGACCCGACCCCCCTTTGAAATGTTCTGATGTCACTGTATACGTCACCCCTTTTGTTTCTTTCCTTTCTTCTTTGGCGTGGTTTTAGAAGAGTAGAGGTCTGGTCTCTCTTTGGGTGTTTTGGTGAAAAAGTCTTTTTAAAGTCTACTCTACTGACTGACTGACTGACTACTCCACAAAGAAACATGCACACACAATGACAAGAAGCCAAGAAGGGTCTTTAATTTCATTAAACACAATATCTAACTATTCAAATTCTACCCCCCCCCATTCTGTACGCAATCTACTATTTATTCCAACAACAGTAAAATAAGTTTGAATCACCATCGGATCGGATGGGTGGGTTGGCAGCGGTTGAATTAAGGGCATGTCTAAGTGCTTTTATATAATTGAATTGAAGCCCATCCATCTCTCCTTGAAATTGGGCTGCTCTTATCTTATCACAGTCCAGCACTTGGGTAGTGGGTGGGTAGTAGTAGTACTCTCATACTGTGCCTGTTAGTTAGATTATTAGGTATGGAATGGAATTCCTCCTATAAATTAGGACTAAGCACAGTGGTGGTGGGCATGTGAATTGGTGATTGGGGTCAGTGCTTGCTTGCGTTTTTAATTTTGTAGTGTTGTGCTGTTGCTTGGACTCCACTAGTTGGAGGGAGAATAGGAGGATGAGAAACAAAGTGAAGTTAGACGAGAGAGATTGTTAGAGCCCATAAACGATAACACTATACATATAGGATAATGTGAGACCAACAAATTGGTGGACAAACTCAATTTATCACGATATTTGATACCAAAATATTATAATAAATTAAATTCAAATTTTTGAATGAAGCTTTTTTTCTCGTATTCTCTTTATCTTTCATTCCCCCCCTCTCTCTCTTTCTCTCTCTCTCGTCTCATTCTATCTCTGCTAATTCTCACCAATATATTTGTCCTCTACTTCTGTCACCGTTGTTCCACCGTCGACGTCTCCATCCCTTCTCTCTCTTTTTCTTTCCCCCGCTCTCGCCTTATTCTCTTTCTACTTATTCTTGTCAACACCTTTATCGCTATCCACCTTCATTGCCAATGACTCCATCTCTTTCTCTCTCTCGGTCTCCATCTCCATCGATGCCTCTACCTTCGTTGTTCACTATCAACACCTCCATCTCCTCTCTCTCTCTCTCTTTGGGTCACTAACACATATATAAATATATATATATTTAAAAAAATATAGACTAAACAATAACAAAAATAAATAATATATTTTGAGTTAAAATATATTTTTATGTTATTATTTATTTATATTGTTTGTATAAATGTGAAATATAATATTATGATTTTGTTTAACTTTATATATAATTTTTGACCTTTTAATTCAAATAATATAAATAAATAATAACATAAAAAATATATATAATTATTTATATATAAGATAATTACAAAATATGTAAAATTTTATGTTTTGCATGAATGATAAAGAGAAGAAATATAATTGTATTGTGATGGAATATATATCTTTCTATTAAAAATAAATATTATAATATTATGGTTTATAGTTTGATTTGCATTTTATAACTTAAAAAATAAAACAAAATTACAAAATATATATATATATATTTTTGGAAAATAGCAAGCCAAATTATACTCTTAAAAGTTTCAATATGTGTTATAAGCCAACATTTTTAAAAGTAACAAAATAGGTGAAAGATAAGAAAAGACGATTGTTAAAGGAACACCATGAATTCCATTAGAAAATTCCCCTCCTCCTTGAATGTGTCTATGAGAGTTGCATCAAACAAATTTGTTTTTCCTTGTCCATTATTCTCCACTTGTTCAGAATAATTGGCCTATTTTAAAACTCTCTTATTTGCTCAATCATGCTTAAATAATTTATAATCTCAATTATATTTTTTCTCTTTATCATTCATACAAAAAATAAAATTTTATGTATTTTATAATTATGTATATTTGTATGTTATTATTTATTTATATTGCTTGAATTGAAAAGTAAAAAATTATATGTAAAGTTGTACAAAATCTTAATATTATATTTTAAAAAAATTAAAAATTATATTTAAAGTTAAACAAAATCATAATATCATATTTCAAATTTATACAAGTAATATAAATAAATAATAAAATATCTAATATGTAAGTAATATATATTATATATTTATATATATATATGTTGGTTTAACAGAAGACCCAAAAAAAGAGATAGAGATAGAGATAGAAAGAAAGAGAGAAGGGTTGCAATGATGGAGGCGGACAACGAACGCTAGAGAGAAGCTACAGGAAAATCTAAAGAAAAAGAGAAGATTGGGCGTCGATGGCTGCTAGAATGATAAAGACGGACAGTGATAAAGGTTGGAATAGAGGCGAACGAGGACTGCATTGATAACGGTAGACGTCAATAGAGGCGGTTGCGTTGGTGGCAACAGCAGCGAGAAACAAATAGAAAGATAAGAGGTGTCAGTGGAGGCTTCGATGGCTATGGATGGCGAAAACGAATAAAAAGATAAGAGATAAAGAAGAAGAAAAAAAGAAAGTACGAGGAAGAAGAGAAAAGATGGAGAGTGAGAGTCAATTGCTATAATGGAATTTTTCAAAGGTGAAGATGAGAGATAGTGAGAGTCAATTGCACTAATGGAATTCGAAAGGTGAAGATGAGAGAGAGAGAGAGAGAGAGAGAGAGAGGGGGGGGGGGGGGGGGGTTGTTTAAGAGTGAAGTTATATGTGATACAAAGAGGTGAAATGTAATTTCTTAAAAGTTGTCCATCAAGTAGTCCACTAATTTAATCAAGTTGTTCATCAGTTAGCATTATTCATACATATTAATTAGCAGTGGTAGTTTTAAGTTTAGTTTAGATTAGATTCATTAGAAGATGGGAGTTAGCAGTGGAGGACGGACAGACACAGTGGTAGGCTTAGGCTTAGGCTGGCGGCTGTCTGTCCTGTTTGTTTATAATAATAATAATAGACAAGAGAAGAGATCCAATTAAGTCTAAGGTAAGGGGGGGGCGTGGTGGAGCATCTGGGAATCTAACTCAGCAGCATCTTCCATCCAAGATTCTCATTTTTAATTAATTAATGAATCGGTGGTTTGTGTGGTTGTTGTGAGTCACAGTCAGGTAAATGGCGTGCGTTAGCAGCAGGATAGGATTGGATTAGATTGGATTTGGAAGGCACTAAATATAAATTATTAAATTAATTGAAGTTTGTTAATGAGGTTGAAAGGGAGAGCTGGATAGGCGGGCTAGCTGGTGAAGAAGGTGATGGATGATAAGCTATCCATCTTTCTCCTCTCTTAGGCTCAGGCTCATCATCCATCATCTCTTTTCAACATTTGTATTATTATTATTATTA